>NW_009647731.1:8981060-9003852 GCF_000708025.1 Charadrius vociferus | reverse complement strand
GTGGTCAGATTTTTAAAGGCAGCTAGGTGCTTAACTCCCTGGTGCAATCAATGTCTAAACCCTTTAAAAAAACCCTCCTGCTCTATGTTTTTGCCACATGTGAATGGTTGTAAGTGCATAGAAGTCAGTGGAGCTACACCAGGTTATGTGGGCTTGGAGATCAGGGTGGCAAGTTAGCTGTAAAACAAGCTTCATTCTCCCTTTGGGCAGCAAGAACTTATCAAAGGGTTTGAGTACATGATATGACAATATGGTCCTCAGTGAAGATACTATATCTGCAGTGTGAACCAAAGAAGTCAGATGTTTGCCCAAAATTTCTTATGCATTTGTCTGTAGGAGAAAAAGGACTTTGAGATACTACTGAAGATGTTTGCAGGATGACCTTGGGGCTTTTACTATGAATGGCTATGATAACAAAAGCTACACATATTATGCAAATGTGGTCTGTCCGAAATATATTTCCACTGAATCCTGATAGGGTAAAAGTTGCGAGTCAGTTTGTGTTTATAATGCAATATCTGAAATACTTCCCTTTGCTCTTAGTGACAAAGCCTTAGGTATTCCTGTCACATTTCTTTTGTAAAAGGTTACAGATTTCTTTAATAAACAACAGGTTGGGTAATTACAACTCTCAAGCTGAAAACCACCATGATAATGTGAGTTCCCAGACCCATTCAGGCAGCAGTGGCCCAAGCATCCAAGCTCTCCCACCAGAAGTGCTGTATCTGCAAGAAGTACAATACAGGGTTTTTTGCAAGGAAGGCTACTACTGTGCCAAAAAAGTGCGGTATGACAAGACGGAAAGTGATGTGTGTGTGGGTCGGACTTTTCTGGAGTGTTTGGACAACACAGATCTAATCTCGCTGGGTCATTTAGAAGCTGCTGTGAAACTAATTACAGAAATCTATAATGCAGCCTCAGCAGCATGACTGTGCATTCCCGATGTATACTGATCATAACTACAAACCACAGTATTTAGGTATTGGGACTTAAATGAGCAAAGACTTTGAAATGGGGGGGGGTTGGACATAGGGGGTAGTTGTTTATCTCTAAAACACGTAGCTAGGATAGCTACAGCCAACTGACTGAAATGGATCATTATATTTCAATCTGAAATTAATGACTGGAAATAAGGCTTTTGGAATCTTGCCTCGCTGGACCACCTGCTTCTATTCCATTCTCTCCTGTACAAAAACATTTTAGTTCATAAAACAAATAGCTACCTTCAGGTCTCTGCACCGTAGGCTCCCCTGCCCCCAGATATTTTCATGTTTTCTGTAGTGATTTTAAATAAATGCTGGCTCTGCTTTCCACATGTGCCTCTGTGTCCTGAGCGCCGGTGGCAGGTATGTTAGGTGCTATGAAAACCAGGTGTTCCCCCACAATTAGTTACTTATTGGCAGACATGATGGCTGCAACATCCGCTGCTGCAATTTGACAGTGATTTACCTGTTGCTGCCGTCTGCTCTCTGCTTGTGGGGGCTGAGCTTCTCAGACTCCTGGAGGCCAGCACTAAAGTATCTTGATTTGACACTAGACAGTTTGGAGGCCTTGCTCTGCGATTTCAGTGAGAACCAGCCAGCTGTAGGCTTCTTTCAGCAAACACCGTGTCTAAATCTGTTGCAATGACTTAGCTGGTGGGGTCTCCAAGAGGTTTGCTTGCCTATGGTCTAAAGATGCCAAAGCTTCCAAAGTTTTGCATCTGAAGATGCAGAACCTTCAAAAGCTTTCACACTTCCATAGACTTAGACTGTAAGGGTTCACCTCAGCATGAGACACTTGTCTCACCAAGGTACAGCAACATGGTTGTGTGGAGACTTTTACTCCAGTAAAAAGGTGCTCCCACAGGTAAATTTTGTGAATTTGTGTAGCAGCATACTATCTCTTTGAAAGTTTTAGTGTTTTAATGGCATCAGGATGAAACATCGCCAAAGCTTTGTGAGCTGGATCTTGGTGAAGGGTGGAAAGTATTTTTAATTTCACTACTGTATATCTGAGCAAATGGCTGGATGCAATTCCAACCTGCTGGCTGTTCCCTTGACACCTTAACTGAAGGAAATCCATTTCTTGCTCACTATGCTCCTACAGATGCATGGTGCACGGCTGGGGACTGGTGTAATTGCAGTGGATTGGATTTGAAATGCATGGGGTTTTGGCATAAGGCAAGGAAAGCAGGGAAGCAAGCAGCACAAGGAATTAATTTTTTAGTGCTCCTGTTCTGTTTCACTCTGCCACGTTTTTTGACTGTACCCACTTTGGAGCAAGCGGGTTTAATTCAATTTTGTTCAGATTTTTTAAGGAATTCCATTTAAAAAAAAAAACAACCCATGACATATACAGCAAAGTTACCTATCGCGGTGAACCAATTTAGGTTAAAATGACCTATATTTCTAAGTCTGCAGCCTGATGGTCTTACTTTTTTTCACGTGATACACTTTTATTAACACAGGTAAGTAAGCAAACAAATTCTCAGGTGAATAAGCTTTCTCGCTGTGAATAAGGATGGGGGTCCTGAGCAGTTCAGGGAAACTGAATCTCAGCTGACAGTGGAAGTCTCTTCCAGAGGCCGAGATGTAGGGGCAAAGAGCACAGGGCCTAGTGAAACCCAGGCCAGACAGAGGTTCTAAACATATTTGGTTAAAAATATAATCTAAAGGAAAGTAGGGGTGGGGGGTGTTCCCATTGAAACAGAAATTTCCATAAGAAATGTGCAGGGTTGTTTTTTTGTGTTTTACTAAGAGTAAGGAGAGCTTGTTCCCATTTCAGACAAGAATGTTCAATTCTGGTTTTGCACATGTGGCAAAATCTGGAAAGATTTGAAGCAACTCATTCTGGATAGAAACAAAATCCAGTGAATCCCCAGTGATTCAGTCCCAGGAGCTTTGTACGCTAAGACAACTTAGATTGTCATCCTCATCTCTTTCCCCTACCAAAGACCTCCAACCTGCCCAAATCTGCCCAGGGTCCAGGTCCCCTCCAGGGGAAGAGACAATTCGGTCAGCTGGTAGAAGATACTCAGAGATATTTCTCTGCTGTTCACACTCCTAGGTCCTTTAATGAGTCAAATTAGGGTAAATTTAAGATTAAATGTTGACTGTGTAACACGCTTATCACTATAAAGCAAGATCCATTCTGGAACAATGTTTGTTAATATCCTGTTTTCTCCCTTGTACAAATCATGTCTTAAAAATATAAGTCCCGTGTCACTTCTGCTCTACATGATGCTGGCTCTGCCTCTGGCCCTGTTAACCCAGCATGTGTCTTTATGATCAAAATTCCAATACAGTTGCACAAACTGTTAAATAACTTGATTCCTACATGTGTAACTGATCTCAACAGAGATGTCAACTCAATTAATATTACATTACGCTACCTACAAGACTATGCTAGTACAGAGCCGATGCTCCAAGTCAAGTCTGGGCTTGTCGTCTGCTACCTGACAAAACTGAAAAAAGATGAATACTAAATGCAAGGTAACTCCATTAACTCTTTCTTTCCCTGAAGGCATATTCAGATAGCTTGAATGCTGGGAGGCATGCTAGCAATCTCTGTGAATATTTCATTCTGACTCATCATCCGGTGCTTCAAAAATAGCTAGAAGTTTGGGGCGCAGTTAGAGACATTCAAAATCATTGACCATTTTGGGAAATTTTGATATTAACTCGTTCTGAATTTTTATATATTCCACCTGAAGTTTCCTACATCACTGAAAGCGAGGGAAAAAAGGAAACTACTTTTCTACTGGGAACTTTAATACCGACTGAAAAAAATAAAGTTTCTTAGAACTGTGGAGGTGGAGAACAGGCAGACTGTCAAGGACAATTGGAGGGACAATTCCTCTGTGGTAGCTGAAGTAAGTCTCAAAGTATTTGGCATTCCTCAGCCACCTGCTCCTGGTGGGCCTTACTCCAGGAAATTTTTTCATCCACTGTACTGATTGTATGGAAATAACCTAATGGACACAAATAAATAAAGAATGCTTTCTTCTGTTGTCTGACAAGCAAAAGAATGACAAGTTCTCCCTTTGTAAATAACAGACCCTGCATCTCAAATAAATTTTTCTTTCTTGATGACAAGCCCTGCCATCTCTGGATTTCTCTTACAGCTGCTAATCTATGTGACGCCAGTTCTCATATTTGCCTGCATGGTAAAAGAAAAAGCAGGAAAGGGGCGTGAACATTTGTGGTTTGGCGGACAGGCAGGAAACAAGGAAATCTTGATTACTGCTTCATTTAATTTGAAGTTATTGCCCACTGCCACGATTTCTTGGGACGGGCTTTGTTTATGTGTTTGAAAGAAGTGGATTGGCTTAAGTTATCAGTGCTGATTAAATGTGGCATTAAATACGTTAAGGAATGGACAGAAATCGGGAACCATTATCATGGAATATATCCAAGATAATCTGGTTCCTATCACCCTTGATTTTTGTTTTGCAACTTGGACTGAGGAGTGTCCAAAATCCTCTGCATCTTGTCCTCCGTGGTCTCCCTCCAACACAGTGACTGGTTGGCTACAAGTTCTTGGGTTCTGTTTTGTTTCTTCCATTTTCAATATTACAATGACCTGCCTTCTAGCTGTTTTGTCAACAGTGATTTGAATGTTGATATGCTAATTGCATTGATAAAATGTTTTATCATTTGGACTCCACTCCAACATGGCAGAAAAGGTGCCTCCCCTTCTGCCAGAGGAACTTCCCATGCAAGACAGAAAATTGTCTTCAGGTGTGAAGAGTTGATAAAGTCCCAGGACAACTCATTATAAAAAGCATTTCTTTTGGCTCCTGAATTTTTGGAATAAAGCAGGACAAATTTCTACTGTCTGCTGGACCAATGGCATAATGATTTGAAAGGCAGATGGACAAGGGATCTGAAAATTGGTTGGTTAATTTTTGTGTGAATCTGTGAAAAGCCCTGTTCAACTGACAGGCACAGCTACAAGTGACTCCAATTTTGAAGTGATTTAAAATGTCTGGGTGTAGATTTTGATTTACTTGTTAATTACTTTCCTGGTTTGCATTGAGCATGAAACAGAGTCAGTGCAAATCTAGTGACTCATGGGTGCCTTGAAAAAGCTTCAGGCTTAGTTTCAGTGTTGTATAGCAGCTTTCCCTGAGTATGTGCTTGCTGACTTGTTGGAGTTTCATGAGTTTTTGGAAAAGTCTCAGAATATTTCAAATTCCCCCATAAGCGTGTAGTATATTTTTCTAAAGAACCTATTGGCACTTGTGAGTTTTCAAAGACCTTTGCAAACCTGCCTTCTAAGCTCCCTCTGCCAAGACATGTTCAAGGTCCCTTCCAACTTAAACCATCCTATGACTCTGTGACATCAAGCAGCTGCATCAGGTTTGTCTGTAATACATCCAGCTGCTGTCTAAGCATAGTGGAGAGCCAGGGCTAGAAGTTGTATCTTAAGGAGTAAAATCAAGGCTTTCTTGGTGTACCACGTGATGTTACACCTACTGTTAGTACTTTGAGCTTCAAAAGTAAGAAAAATATTCTACTTCTTTTCCTTATTCCGTGCAACACATGCCAGTTTTTGAAAAGGTAGCATTATTGGTGGGATATTGGGTAGCATTCAGAGGCTCTAGAGCTTATGGCCCATTTAGCAGATGCTGAGTATATGATCTATGCCCTGAAGATGCTAACCTAATCGAAAAAAGAAAGTTTTTTCTCCATTCTAGTAACTGAGGCACGAAGAGATGAGGTAATATGGCCAAGATCTGCAGCAGAACTGGCGTTCCTCAAGTCTGCCACTTTAACCAAAACAGCATCTTTCTTACTGCAGACTATCATTGCTCTGAGAGTCCCATAGAGCTGGCTAACCCACATGGATATAGGTTGTCCATGTTCGGAGTAAACACAGAGAGATATGGTATAAAGGGATGCACAGTAGCACTCCTTAAAGAAAAACCTTCAGCCTTTGCTAAATGGCAGGTCTGAATAGTGCACAGAAAATTATGGAGCACATTCACTTGCAGCCAGGAAATTGGTCTTGCTGGGGGCTCACAGTTTGATTTATGGTGCCCCTGAGTCAGGATTCCTAATTGTTATTGAAACAGGCTCCTGAGATGGACTCGGGGCGGGGAAACTGTACTTGAGAGCAAGAGGCACAGGAGAATGGCAGTGGGGGACACGTGGAGGGACCCATGGCCAGCCTGAAGCAGTGTAGACAGCACCGGAGCATCCCCTCTCTCCTCTAGAGCTGCTGGGCAGACGGCAAGCACAGGATGCCCTGCCGCGACCCAGGGGAATGAATGGCACAAGAAAGGATAAGGCACTGGAAGGACTAAAAACAAAGTTGATGTTTCTCAAGTTTTGATCCATTAAGGTAATCCTACACTCTGCAACTGAAGCTATGGGTCAATGAAAACAAATTACAGTTCATTCCCCAAACAGAAAGATTAAGACACAGGAAGCTGCCGAATGCTGTAGGCACTGGCCTTGACTTCACAACCTAGCTAATTTGTGCTGCCTGTGGGGCTGTACAGCTGTCAGTGAGAAAACAAATCTTCTCATACAGAAACTCCTCTTTTATATTATATTCCTTTCGCTTTTCTTTTTTCTTTTCAGACACCAGCCTTTGTTTCTAGAGAAAAGCCAGAAAGTATTTTGCATATTGCTTTGCATTTTGGATACTTATGGAAGCTTTTGCTCCTTATTGAAACTGTTTCAGT
This sequence comes from Charadrius vociferus, assembly GCF_000708025.1. Lineage (NCBI taxonomy): Eukaryota > Metazoa > Chordata > Aves > Charadriiformes > Charadriidae > Charadrius > Charadrius vociferus. The sequence continues at coordinate 8,997,179 of NW_009647731.1, read as the reverse complement.
TAGGAACAATTACAAACAAATTGATTTGTGAATGCCAAAGAAAATCCAGGGCAAAACCATCTGAAATGGGGAGGTTAGAAAAATACTGAATATTTCTGATGGTAGGAGGTAAAACCAAATAAGGTCACCACAGACTAGAGCACCTAACATCAGCCTTTCTTTGGCAGAGGAAGCATCCTCGATTTATCGATGACTGACGCTAGCAGGCTGATAGGTGCAGGGTTTTCAAAGAGAAAATCTGATTTGTAAACAATCAACATCTTAACAAGATATAAACAGCTGTCTAGACTTCTAGTAGATTTGCTGATGCTTGAAGGGCTAAAAATCACAACGTTTTCCTAAAAACTCCTTCATTAATTTGTGGCCTGGTATTCATTAGGACAACAAGCCTCGGAGGGCTACTTACAGCTTAGCTCTCCCCTCCTCGTCAAGTTGCAAGACCAGGTTCTGCTGATCTTGAGGGTGCACATGCAGCTTTGGAAATTGGATTTTAGATATGTCCACATCACATGGAGGTGGTATGACGACCTACAAGGAAAACAAACAGAAATAAGGGCACCAAAAATACATGGTTGCTTCCTCCTATCCCGAACAACAGGCCATTTATCACTAGGGCTTCTAGGAGCACTTGTCATTAAGTAGATTCCACAGTGATGCTTCTGCCCCATCCATGTGGGGAAGGAAGGAAGACAAGACAAGACTTGCTTTAACCTAGAGAGAATTTATGGAATGGCCAGACTGGTCCCAGTAAGCGAGAGCAATAGCTACACCTGGTACAGGAAATACAGATTGGTTCTCGGAGGGGAAGAAGATAATGAAGTAATTGGGTAGATACCAGTAAGCACCCTTGACACTGATTAGCACAAGCCCATTTCAGCATGGCTTTGAGAGTGGCAGCACGTATTTTGAAGTTTTGACAGGACAAGGTTGGTTGCAAAGTGCTGTGAAAGAGGTTCGGCATGCTTTAAACCTCCCCCAAAAGGTCGATTTAGTAAATTACAGAGTGAGAGGAGGCAATTCTGTGTGTGCATGCTGAGAGGAAAAAAAAAAAAAAAAGACTGAGGAGAAATATGGGATGGTTTGTTTTTCCAGCGTGCCTTAGGTAAACAGAAGTTTTCTCAATTAGATTTCTTCCTTCCAATCCATTAGGGTTAATGCAGTTTTAATTAGCACTTGATTTGCAGGCTGTGAGGTATGGTTTAATGTGCCTTTTAGAGATTCCAAGCCAAAGTACTGCAAGGAATTGAACACAAATGAGCAAATTAAAGTGTTTTCATACCCATTTTTGTTTGTAGATGATTTTCCCACCAGCTTTCCTTTGTATAAAGGCGATCCTAAAATAGAGATCTTGGTTTCTTTGTGGAAGAGCCATTCAGTACAAAACATTCCATAAAAACCTTGTTTTTGTGTCTGATCTCATCCACTAGCCCTGTCTTCAGCCCCTGTTAGCAGGTGCACTTCTTGCTCTTATTGCTAAGGCCACTTATCATGCCCTGTTGGTGTTGAAGATAGCCAGATCTGCAGCGGTGACCTTGCACTCGTGTTGAATAATTCCTTTCGCTAACTATGCCATAATTATCAACTTTGCAACTGAATACTGGATTACAGCCCAAGAGTTCCTTCTGAATGCAAAACACAAGGAATTCAGCGTTTGCAATGAGTAAGTCTGAAGTAATCTACACAGGTGGTTCTTATATTGCACCTGTCATCGTGGTACCCGAGCTCCTGCAAAGGTCTGTGATCGTGTTGGTGTTTCGAGTTCATATAAACAGACTCTTGACTCCTGCATTCCTTTAGTACTTCTGAAATGTGTGATAATAACAATATCTGGGGGGAGCATTTAAAATAAAGCCAAAACAAAAGCAGCTAAGGAGCAGGGACACTCTGTCCTGAGTGGTTTTATCTAATTTGTTTTGGACAGAAGTGGTTTCTTAGACCAAAATTATCATAATAAAAATAATATGAAAACCAAAATGGGGCATTCTGGCCCAAACCCAGAAAATCACTGCCCTCAGGGCAAAAGGCAAGTTGAATGCTGAATGTTGAAGTGTCAATATTAAGTCTCAAGTTCTACAGTCTCTTTCACTACAGGGGATTTGTAGCTAGCTAAGATCTTTGAAACCTCAGCACATGCCATAGGGTTTGTTCTGCTGACCTACGCTTGTAACCCCTGTTCACATCCACGGGTTATGTCTCCCGTTGGAGACTCTCTCACCCCTCTATGTTCTTGGCATGGGAGCACATCATGCAGGTGCATGACAGAACGCTTCACTCTGGCCAGATGGCCGCTCAGCTTTATTGTTGATTAGACTTTATTATGGATTATTGATGCAATGCTGCTACTAGCTCTGCACAGCAGGACCTCATTAATGTCAGTGGAGCTCCACTCAGGCCCAAGGGTCTATCCACAGGGGTCCAGCTAGCTGCAAGATCAGGGCCTATATTTGTAAATAGTGGGCTAAGATGAATGAGACAAAATGTGATTGGGGGATGGCTTTCAGGCAAGTGGTTTAGCCGAATACTTGGCTGGATGTGTCCTAGTCTAACAGGAAAACGTGTTGGTTTAGGAGAAGGTCCTAGTGGGTTGAAAAATGTATTGAGTAATCCTGAAAATTCTGGCATACTTGTGTTCTTAGCAGGTATGTGAGTGTTGAAGTCCACGTGAACATAGTGACTAGCCCAAGTTAGCCCCTTGAGCTGGTGTGTTACAGCTGAGCATTGCCATCGGTCATCAGACAGGAGCTGCTCAGGAACAGCCAGCCCAGCTTTCTCCGGCTGCCCCTCTTGCACAGGACCTACGAATGCCTCTCGACTCCGGGTCTGGGCTCTAGGAAGGCTGATTCACATTCAGAATAAGCCAGAATTTGGGAGCCTCCTTGTCAAATTATTGCTCAAGTAAAACTTAGCTGCAACAGCAATTTAGCTAACTGACTAGCATTGTTTCTCATGTCACTCCCTCCTTTCCCAATATAAAAAGATTTGCAGTGAAAAACAAAAGAAGAGCGTTGGCTTAATAGATCTTCAGGCTTTCTGCATAAAAACGAGACACTGAACGTCCTACGGCCGCCCTCAGGAGCGAGCCCTTCCGCGCTATACACAGGACGGATGCTTTGCCCTGTGCGTTCGGTCCTCGTCGCTGACCCCTGTGTTTATGAAGGAGCGGGGCGCTGCTGCAGCCCCCCAGGGATGCCAGGAGACCCCCCACCCTTCCCCGCTGCCCGTTTTCAGGCGTCTCCTCGGACTCCTTGGAGACCGCCTGGCAGCTAGAGGACGAGGGAGCGGGAGCGGGAGCGGGAGCGGGAGCGGGAGCGGGGCCGCGCAGGCTGCGCGCCTGCACTCTGCCTCGCCACCACTAGATGGTATTTGACAACCACTTCTGTTCACCGCCCTTAAAAAGCCTTTTCCTGGCTGAAAAACAAGCCCGACGGTTTCTCCCTGCTTCCAGTAAAACTCTTTCAATATTTTTTTATTATATTTTTACCGTGATGACACGCAGGTGAACAAAGCTGCTGTTGTGCTAACCAGCTAAAACAAAGCAAAGGATTTGGGAGGATTGAATGCTGCAGTTCTTGACCTTGCGAGCTGGAACTGCTCGCTCCTGGAAAAGCACCGGGTGCTTTCCCCTCAGCATTGCTGGTACCATGCCATACTTCCCCATCAAGATATTTTTGGAGTGTCCTTTCCAAGATGGAAAGCCCAGTCATACTACCTTTTGCTGGTGTAAGGCTTCCAGCACTTCTGAATATTCAATGTCTTCATGTTTTAGAAAGCTGCTGTGGCTGTGAGCGCAGCTCAGCATCGAGGAGCACACGCAGGAGAACATGCGGTCCTGCCCCACCGAGAGGAGGTCGGTGGCGAGTTAGTGGGTAACCCGAATGGGACAGCCCTGATGCTGGGAGCAAAATGATAAAGAATTCAGGTCAGGCCACCTCTGGGAATACACGCAGACGTGGCAAACTACAGCTTTTAGGATCTAGCTCTCCATACTCAGTACTTCAGTTTCAAATAAGCATTTTGCTTGGTTTTTTGGTTGTTGTCACTATAAAAGATGGACAGGACTCTGCCTCGAGCGGTCAGACTCTGATCTTTCCCACTTTAATTGGGTGGTTAGTTGTATCTTTTCTTTCCCAAATTATTTGCAAGAAATTGCGATTTAATCCATTCTGCACTTAAGAAATTTAATCAATCATTAGAAATAACTGCCAATGATAGGAAAATATGGTAATTCGTGTTATTTTTGCAGACAAAGCACTGATATAAACAAAACATAATTAAACATGCCCTCTTTATACACTTCATAAAAAGCCACAGTCCTTGGGTATTATAAATCTAAACTTATTTCTCTGATCTCAGGGCATAAAATGTCTTCTGTGAATTGTGTTACTTCTTGTACGAAAACACTGATAATATTTGCCTTGCAGGCAGCATAAAATACAAAATGTAAAATAAAAATAAGTTATTAATCAGACTAACGGGCAACTTAAATGGAAAGCTGTCTTCTATGTCACATTAAAAATGATAATGAGCAACATTTCACAAGGCAATATTATTAAAAAAAAAATAAAAATCCATGTTACGCACAGACTTCTCAATCTGTATCCGTGCTGTAGTCTCCAGGAAGCAAACAAGAAGGACAAGTTTTGTAGCTGGTTACTATGGGTATGTTGCCTGAGGAGTACCTGCATTTCAACATGGCCATACCTAAGACAGGTGTTGCTTTTTTATCTTCAGCTAACCCAGCCTGAGGCAACGGTGATCTTGTTTTTCCAAATTTGCATCTTAGTAGAAACAAAGTTTTAGCTCAATTAAATACCTGTCACGGAGAGGAGGAAAGAGTAGGAATATGTTGTGATGCATAAGAATACGTTGTGGTTTTGAAAATGGTCTGGTAAGAGCAGTTTTTTTAACTATCTGTGACGAAAACAATGCAAAAAGAAAAACCCTGCCCTAAGGGCTGGTATGTTGCTCTTAGCTTCTCACTTGGAAAGTGAGAAACAGAAATTTTGAATGAAGTTCCCTAGCTCATCTCATAGGCACCTGCAGGTTGCTTTTGCTATTTAATGAAAGACATGGGCCAAATTCTTCCTCCCTTTGCAGCATAATTTGAGTTGAATGTTGGTTTATAGGCAATATTCTTATTCTAGGAAGGTTATTAAGGCTTGTGCTTTTCTTGCCCAGTAGAAATAGGTTGACTCTGTGTCTGTGTGCATTGTAGGAGCAGTCCTGTGCCCAAAGGCTGTGTTTGCCATATGTTGTTTGCTCACAGTAATATCCTTGGGGCTGCCTTTGGTGGCAGCAATCAGTATTTCCAAGGGGTGGATAATTCGTGTGTTTTCAAATATTAAGTGTAGTATGTAGGGTAGACTAGTCCCAGCATTCCACACTTATCCCAGAAATCTTTGTCTGCCTCATTTGCCCGTGTTGTAACCTCAAAGAGACTATGCTGGGCAGACAAAACCACCAACCTTCTCCTTACAAAGACCCCAGCATCACCTGTGCAAGAGCAGATGGGATTCGTTGGGCAAACTGACCTGGAACAAGAGTTCAAAGACCACATGGATACCTTTGCTGACTGTCAGGTGACCCTACACTTGGGGCTGCCCTCTGGACAGGGTAACTGGTGTACAGTGTAGATCCGACAATTTATTTTCTGATGTATTTTTAGCCTTTTGAGACTTTTGTCACAAATCTAATGAGCAGTCACTCATAGGCCACACCGATACCACACACAGGTGTCTTCCTGACAGTGGCAATACATCACATCTGCATTGCCTCCATATTTCTACCGACTGGCTTATTGTCTACGTGTCCGTCATAGTCTGGTTTCAGGGCTGTGACTGGAAGGATGTAGGAGGTCTCTCCTCCTCTCTGTCCTCTCTCTTTATAAGAAATCTTAGCAAATATGCTCGTATATTCAGGTATATTCAGACGCTCACCCACTACTGGAGGTGTGCTTCTGCTTCCCGTGTGTAAACCGTATAGCAAGGCTTTCTTCTTCTCCCTTGTGTGTTTATGCAAGGAGTTTTGCAAGACAGGTGTTGTTGGTTGGTGTGTAGTTCTTAGCATGAGACAATCCAGCTGTCAGGTGAGCTTTACAGAAGTAGTAATTACTCGATCACCAAAACAACGCTTAGAGACATAGTATATTTCTCCAGCCAGACAAAAGAATCCTAACTTCCCATCTCACCTTGGAGATCTCAGTAAAATCCTAAAGCTGATACTTTCTGGAGTGTTCTCCAAATCTCTCTGTGTGACAGCCCAACTATTCAGGTGCTTTTTCAGCTGTTCATTGTGTTCAAAACCAGTGAAGATCAACAGGGCTTGTTGCTTCAGACTGAACATTCATGCTGAATGCTAGGCCTTCTCTGTGGCAGGGGATAGAACCCAGTTGTCTGATGTGCTTAACTCTCCCCATTTAGCTCTGTGTTTAGTTTTTATTTATTTACATTCTCATCCCATTTCTTTCCAAGCTCAGTTTGTCATATATAACAGTTTATGTATATACCCTCCCTGGAGGGAATGAATAGCATCTCCAGCAGTGGAATTCCTGGGGCATGTCTGCTACACACCGGCACATAGCTGAGATGCAGTGCCAAAAATTCAGGCTGAGTTCCAGGAAGGATGCTGTTATCAATGTACCAAGCTGTGGAAAATGAGGCAAGTCCCATACGTGAAAATAAGGAGTATTGCTGTGCTACTGGACAAGCGACTAGAAATGTGTCAGGAGAACGCTCTTGCAAAGATGCACATGGATTCTGAAATGCCTCTCGCCACTGCTGTGTTACATCTGCAGCCCTCTGCTGCCTTAGTATTGCCATATGTTTATCCGAAGTTTCTTGGACAACAGTGAATACATCCAGCCCAAACATTGCCTCACGTATAGTAAGGGTTCCATGGTATGGGGAGCTGATTGAGCACACGTGACTAGCTGTGGTAGGGACATGGAAAAGGTACTCTGTGTCCCGGGAGCAGCAGGACTGCAGGGACCACAAGCCATCGGCGTAGACAACCTGGGTGAGCTGGACATGACTATTAGCTACAAAGAGATTTGGATGTGTGCAATGGCCCCAGATCTTCCAGGTACCTGCGGCTTAGACACAACTGCTACTCTGCCCAGGCTGCCCTGAGGTCCAGAAATTTGAGGAAATCTTCTTATTTTTACCAGGGGAAAAAAAAAAACCAAAACAACCCTGAGTGAAAACAGAAAGGAAAAATAAAAATGGTTTTGGAGAAACCTAACTATATTTTAGTTCTGTCATGGAATTCAGTGGGCTGATATGTTGTCTCTGCCTCATGGCTAAGAAAACGGGCATGAAGGGCCATCTCTTTTCGTGCAAGGCAATGAGTTTGTCTAGAAGCTTTAAGGAATGTTACAGGAGAGCTGTGTTTACAGGGTCCTACTCTTCTAGGAAAGGGGTGACAGTGAGGAGATGGGAGCATTGCTCCAGTCCTGGCAGTAGAGGAACGTGCTCTGCATGCCTTGTGGCAGCTTTTCCTCTGCGAGCTGTGTGTTGTGCAACTGTCTCCCACAACTACTCACATTAATGACTTACAGAAGGAGGAGGGGGGCCGGCTGATCCCTAAAATCTCAATGCCCCATCCCTGGAAACATTCCAGGTCAGGTTGGACGGGGCTCTGAGCAACCTGATCTAGTTGAAGATGTCCCTGCTCATGGCAGGGGGGTTGGACTAGATGGCCTTTAAAGGTCCCTTCCCACCCAAACTATTCTATGATTTTATGACTCTATGATTCTATTACAGTACCTGGGAGGGAGACTGGACCCATCTCTGCCTCTGTTCATCAACTAAACAGCTTCTTGCCTCCACCAGTACATTGCAGTGGGTATTATATATCACACAAGCCACAGAAAGAGCTAGTTATCTTTTGGAGGAAATTATGTGTAGAGGATGAGAGTAGCTATTTGGGTGCTAGGTATGTAAGTGAATGTTATGGCAGGTATAAATTAAGGGTCTCGGAGTGTTGATTTACAGAGTCCTTGAAGGGAAACAATTGCTCTGGACCCAGCTTGTAAGAGACATGTCACAAATCTACATGCTATTTTGTGGTTCAGAGAGAAGGAGAGATTCTTTCTTTTGTCTCTGGTTATATAGCCATGTGGGACTAGGATTGACAAAAATATGTCCACTGAAATGTTCTTTTTAATTAGAATATATCTTAATGATCACCATTTTTTATTTGATAAAAATTATGTATGTTGTAATGAAAAAAAAACAGGGTAGCCTAATTCCCCTTCCCCTTTTAAAATGTGTTTTTAGTTGGGAGATTTGAAACACGGACTTTCTATATATATACATATATGCATGGCACAGAACATTGTGAACTAAAAATATTTTGAGGGATGAGGTGCTGAAAGTTTTCAGTTTGCTTTTGTGATAGTCCCTCCCCAAAGAGCAGTCATCTTGGGGGGAATGTCCTCCCCGTATACTTTTCATGAGTTTTCTCAAAGAACAACTTGTATTTTCCAGGAAAATGTAGTAGAAGCTGGTTCTGATACTGGCTTCTATCTAGAGCAGCTCTGAAATCAGCTGAGCCCTTTAGTATAGACGAGAAGAAACTAGCCCACAATATGAGTTTTCAAGGATGATATATATTCAAATACTTCCTTCAATTTTAATGGGCAGTGCCTTCATATATATAATGTTGTCAAGTGTAATAAAACAGAGGGGAAAGTGATAGCTCCTGTTCCCATTAGGACTAAGCCAGCAGGAGCTAGACTGACAAAATATTCATGTTTTGCTCAAAATAAGTGAAATTAGCAGCGTGGTCTGCATCAGAGCGGAAGGCTTGTATATAGGACTGTAAATGCAAAGTAGTTTCAGTCATGTATTGCTCTATCTTTCTCCTCACCTAACAAACGCCTCTTATTACAGGTTCTAAACGCTTCTTGGATAACATCATGTTTTGCTTTTATTTGCTGGTTTTCTTTTTCTCAATGGTGATGTTACAGCACTGTCTAGGGGGTTTTTTAATGCTTTTTGTTCCAAGTCAGGAAAAGCAAATTAAAAATAGCTAAAGAAAAATGAGTAAAGACGGTCTGACTTTAAAAGGAAAAGGGAAAAGGAAAAGAAGAATGTGAGTTATAAATGAAATGTAGTCTCCACAAGTGATGTACCTAATAAAGGGCTCGGGCCTGACTGATCCACAGCTACAGAAATACTCTTCTTGAGGATGAAAGAACTGAGGAAATGGGAAGGACTTAAGTCCTCAATTAGTTCAGTGATTAAGATGTTCAAGTAAGTCAAAAGAACTCTGTGGCAATGTAACATCAATAATTTTGAAGCAGTATTTAGAATTAATGTAGTTCACTGAATATATGGGGGCCCTCTTCTTTACTGCTTATGTGTGAAAATAGCTTGTACTCCTAAGAATAATCTTTTGTGTTTAATAAAAAGCAAAACCAGATCATCTAAACCCAGGAAAAGCAGGAAATCTGAACAATGTGCTTCCTATTCTTGGGGCTGTTTATGGAAAGCTGCATTTGTATGACAAAAAGCATAATTTTTTATTATATCAAACTTTTCACATCAAATACTACTAATGCGTTTCAGTTCCTCCTCCTTTTCTGTCTAACTATTACCAGCTCATTTACCACTTGCTGAAGTGGAGGACGGGCCAAAGCTTTTATCTATGGTTTCTTTTTTTCATTACTAAGAGTGTTGGTGTGGAGTGGAAGTGATCACAGCGAGAGCTCCATCCTGTGCAGACCCTGGTACCCCACTCTGGCTGCTCAGGTGGTTGTCTCTGTGACTGGGATCTTGTTGCAATTTATCAGCTAGGTAAATTGGGTTTATTCCTTCTGGATCATTAGTAAGCCTTTTACTGCCAGACAAGGTATCTGTTTTTCAACTAAGGGCTCGGAGATCTGTTTTTTCTCTCAGATTAAAGAATCCTGAAGGGTTTTTCCTGAAGGAGAAAGCTTTCTATAGAAATGTGTCTGTTGTCTTGGGTACTGCTTTGTCACAAGTGTGATTTATGGATCATCTGTACTGTAGGGAGGTTTTTGCTGGAGATATGAGACTAACTGGCGTGTCATGAGACCTCAGACTAAAGACTAGATCTTGAGAAGAAACAAAGGGAAAAAAAGAATAAGGAAATGAAACTTATTTCCAGAAATGAAGCTATCCGTGTACCAGTCAGAACCTAGTGAAACGTGATAGTCGTTTTTGTGTCTCCCACTATAAAAGACTGCAGGGGTACCCTAGTGCAATCCGTAGATCACTCTGTGAGTGCTGCTTTCATACATCAATATTCTGCACAGTTGTGCTGACGTATAGCAGTTAATTCCTGCATGGATGGATTCTTCAGCAGTAGTGGGAAAATTTATTCTTGCATCTTGATATCCTCTTGAAAAGCTTTGTCTTTCCTAAGTGAGCTCAGGTGTCGTGGATAGTCACGATTTCCAGAAGGTCTCAGCAGCTCCACTGCTTTGTGCATACCCTTCCCTTGTGGAGGGAACTGCCCCTCTCTGTGTTGATACGGGAGCTTTGCCCCAGGTGAAACACAACAGCATCTGCAACAGCTACAGCACAGTAACACGTAGCATTTAATTCCATGGTAAAGAGGAGTGGGACTGGAGGCAGGGATGAAAGAAGAAATTAGGTAAATTAGATGTAATCCTTCGGGACAGACTTGTCAGGAATCGCTATTCCCTATTGTTCTTGACCTTGCAAAACGTAGAAGAGTGTCTCAGAGGCCACAATGATCTGTAAATTTGGGGATGTATCCTGTTCTAATCCAACAGAAGTTTAAAGGGATTGGAAAGACTTTATTACCATCCCTACCAAAATTTCATGACCTTCTTTTGGACAGTTAGTGTATTTTGCAAGGCCTGTACATCTACAGCTGAACAAAGAACAAGACATTTCAAATTTAGATATTGTGGTTGAATTTCATCAACCACAATGATGAAAACAGCTGAAATTTCATGTGTCTTTTTGAAGATCTTGAGTTTTCTACTTTTGGAATTCCAATCAATTAAGAACAAAGTAGGTTTATGACAGCAAAATGGTAGTAGTTTTGAATTTTAGAGTGTAAGTTTTCTTGCAAGTTGTTTCTGAACGGTGGAGAACATTGTGGCGATCCTTCTCAAGTAGTTTGGAGAATAAAATCCCAAAATCATAGATGTTCCTGTCTTACAGGAGGCAGCTCACCTAGCTCCAAAAGGCATTCTGAGAAAAGAAAAGTAATTGTCCAAGTTGCTGCAATTAAGGAAATCACCAGTGTTGGTTCTGTACTGAATAAACGTTCCTGCAATGGGCATGCTTGCTCAGGGTTTACTGGTGTAATCCCCATTTTCCTTCTGGGAAACCAGAAGGATTTTTGAAAACACAGAAGAAATCTTTCAAGCAAAGCTACTTCACATCATACTGGAATAAAAAGCTCTCTTATCATACAAAAGGTAATATTGTTGTATTGTGCTTTGGAGAGTCAAATAGCTTAAGGTTATAGGGTTTCTTTCTTCTTCCCTCGCTGGTATAATTCTATTGACGTGTATGATTTCTTCTGTTTTCCACCAGATTTGTTTGCACTGAGTCACTTTGGTCTCTCCTGTCTGTCAGTATGGGGCTGAGGAAAAGACCTTTGTTGTGTAGGTAACAGTTTCAGGCAGGAGCTCTGCATGGGTCCACTGGTGCTGGACCCAAAGGAGGGGGGACTCTTCCCTTGCACACAGCTCTACTGGTACACCGTGGTCCCCACCATCGGTCCTCTCCCAGGCTCTCCTGGGCAAGGCTGCAGCAGCTGTAGTTTTTCGGGACATGCTGGATGGGAAAGGGCCAGCACCCCTGCGGTAAGTTCACAGCAGTGCACAGCCACCACCTCCCTTGTCCCAGTCCTGGAGATGGGAGTGGTGTCACAGTCAGCAGTTCCCACAGCTACGTGCCTTTGAACAATAAAGGGCTGCGTACTCTAATGATGATTAATTACATTTTCTCATATCTTTCTATCAATTAACTGGAAATGTTTCTTTGTTTAAATAATTGTCTTTTGGTAAATAAATGTGTAAACACTACTTAAAGCTTTTTGGGGTCTAATTATACTTATCTGAAAGTTAACAGATTCAAGATGTGATTTGTGTTTTAATTGTTTTAATTTATGGTAAAACATGGTGTTGGGTACTGATTTTCTGAACAGGCTGATCTCTATTGTAAGAAAATGAGGAACTACAAATGATTCTCTCTCAAACTGAGCTACTTGTTGAGCGAAGTTCTGTGCCTGAGCCTGCAGGTTTTGTTTCATGCTGGGGTTGGTTTGCTTTTCAACTTGGTCAAACCATCAATGCATTGAGCTAAACCGCTCAGCCAAATTTTACAAACAGCTTGAAGATGCCGGGGCCTGGTGGCACTGCCCAGTGGTGTACGGCATTGCAGCCCCGGCGTCCCCGTGCTGTGATTCAGGCACCGAGGGTGCAGGGCCAAACTGGTGGGGCTGGATGATGCTTCCAGTCTGGTTCAGTCCCATTTGCAATGACAGAGATCAGGGATAACTCACGCGCCGTACCTGACCCTAGGGCAAGAGAGATCACAGCTAAATCCCCATGATCTAAATGTATCAGGATTTTGGACTCACTTACCTTATACTCTTTCATCTCTCTGCCCTCTCTATTAGCAGAGGAGCCCCATGTCACTGTGGTTTGTTATTCTCATTAGCTTCCATTAGCCGTAACACTGGGGGCCTCTGTCCGGTTCAGGCAGAGGCTGTGTCCAGCCCTAACAAAGATAAGGTACGCCCCGAGGCTACAGTGAGGGGCAGTGGGTAGAACAACCACCCGGAGGAAAGGGAGATAAGAGGGGGAGAACCAGTGTCAGCGGCAGAGCCTGCAGCACCCAACAACTTGCCTGGTGGCCTGGAAGTGCCATGGCAGAGGCGAGTGGCAAGGAGGGAGGAGGAGCATCCTCTGATGGAGGAGCACAAGCCGGTGCCGTGATGCTCTTGTAGTCCTCCTGTGCTGTTGCAGAGCCAGTGTGGATCCTTGCGCGAGGAATGATAGAGCCAGATTGTTCATGCAGCTGCTGTGCTCGTACCCTTCTGGGGCTCAGCAGATTGAAGATCATTTGTGATCCAAACACACAGTGTGTCTGTGGCCACGGACCTCTTACATTATCGGCTCTCTGTCTTAATTTCCCTCTCTCTAAAACAAGGGTAATATTTCCGCAGTTCAGAATGGTGTTAGAAGGTTAAAATCGCAAATCTTGAGAGGGGATCAGGCAAGACAGGGTAAGGACAGCAATATAAATAAAGAAAACAGTTCTCTGCTATTTTTTCCTTACCCAAAACTTATTTGCAGGCTTTTCTCAGTTAGGCTTTTTTTTTTTTTCACAATGAGGGGAAAAAAAGAAAGGAAGAAAAATCCTCCCACGCGTTCAAACAGAATTTGCATTTGACTGTATTAAAATTTTTCTTAAATTGCAATTAAGCAATAAATCTTCACCAGTTGCAAAAATAAAGAGAGTGGGGTGGGGGAAATTTATTAGATAATGTAATCTTTCAGGCATTTTTTAATTTCCTTCTAAGATCTAGAATATCAGTTGGAGTCCCAGGTAAAATAGGATTCGAGTTTTCAGCCACAAGTTGTGACTCAAAGTGCTTAGCTAAATTAAACAGAACAGATGTGAAAAATAAGATGAGAGCTATGGATATTGCTCTCAAACAGCTCTCCCACCCCCCCACCCCCATTGAAGAGCCTGGACTAATTCCCCTTTGTTGACTAAAGTCTGCAATTCGATCCTAAAAGCTTGTCAGAATTAAGTACAATGCTTAATATAAGTTTACATTTTAACTGTTTTTCTTTGATATTTGACAAGGACATGGGAAGTACCTCCAGAACTTTCTCCTGGGCCAATTTGCTCAAGGTTGCTGTGAATCACGCTTCCCCTTGGGCTGCTTGCCCCAGGGACCGCACTTGAGACCTGGCACCTGTTAGCTGCCAGAGCAATTAATAATTAATTAAACAAATAACCCCTCTACGTTGCACTGTGAAATCAAAGCTTCAGCATAAAAAAGAATTTTACCTTTTTGGGTTTCCAGAAGTAACCTCTGCCCCAACACTTGTGGAGGAGCAGATTTTCGCTTTTTCCTCAGAGAGTAGTGACTTTTTACAACAGATTTTTGGGGTTTTTTTTAAAGAAAGGAAGGAAAGGTCAGCCTTGTTATATCCTTTCTAGTAAACAGCACTCTGCTGCAATGAGATCAGCCAGTATCTGAACATTTAACAGCTAAAGAGAAAAAGAAATCCTACACATTCTTCTGAAAAGGGGGATCATTGGAGCCTTTCAGCTTACCTCGCTCCGTGCACCTTCTGAGATGGAGCACAGTTTGTCTTACTGATGGTAGTTTGGTTTCGGAGATGACAAGTGTATCATGGCCTTTGTTTTCTTTTTTTTTTTCTTTTTTTTTTCCCCCAAAAGTAACTGCACATTAAGGAGATAAGTGAACTTCAAAGGGCTAAATACCAATCAGAAGATGGAAGATGGCCACACATAAAGCTATGCTGCTTCTGCAAACCCCTTTAGTAGCCAGACAAGGTCACTGATCAGGGTAATTTGCAGGAAAAGTCAATTTCTCAAGTACCCAAGGCAGGTGTTGTGCCATTCTGTGACAATTTACTGAAACTAAATTGAGGAAGTTGAAAAAAGCAAAGGTCATGAACCATGGGAGAAAGAAGGGAAGCAAAGTCTCTTTGACTGTATTTTTAACTCCTTTTCAACCAGAGAATATTTACAAATTACTGAGCCTGTTTCCACTTTAAAAAAAAAAAAAAATCCCACTTGTGTAATGCAGACCTGTTTATGAAAACCTGAGCTAAAACCTGGTTGCACAATGAGGAACCGCGAAGGGTAGTTAAGGAAAACATGGAGTGATTCGCAGGCAACTCGTAGCAGAGTAAAAGCCTTCTCACGTTGAAACACTGAGTTCTCAGTGCCTTCATGACAACAAAAAGCTGGATGAACGTAGGCAGGATGGAAGTGAACAGATAAAAACTTATCTGAGAAATTTGAAGCAAGCCACTGAAATGATTGCAGAAGGAGAGAAAGGGAGTTGATGTCTCAGAAGACATCTGTCTGTGTGTCTGAGTCAATTGCACCCCAAAATGCGGTGCTTAGACTTGGGGAATTGTCAGAGCACGACCCAGCACCCTTCCGGCTTAGCCTGGGTTTCCTTCCAGACCCAGATCTTGCCTTGGCCTTTGGTTGAGATGCAGCCGGGGCACATCTGCCCCGGGAGGTGGACACCATTCCTGGGGTGCAATACTTCCTTGGGCCCTTCCAGCCCCTGTGGCCCTGTTTGTTTAGCTCTGCTGTTCCACAACATCCTCCTTCAGGAAAGGGCCTGGGATGGTCTCGGTGCCAGCAGGAGTTACCGTTAGTGGTCAAGGCTATGAGATAGGAGGCACAAATAAGAGTGAAGGAAGCGTAGACCCTGTCTCAGCAAACTTCCATGCCAAAACAAAGGTCCACAAGTGTTCTTGACCTGGTATGTGGAAGAGAGAAATCCAAGAGCCGGTGGGCTGAATGAGGTTCAGATGACAAAGGGGCAGATTCCAGTCTGATTCTCATCTTCTGTCACCATAGCTTATGAGCTGGTGTCCCCTTTTACTGCAGGAGATGTTCAAGTACAAACAGTAGTCCAGTGTTTGTACTGGCTGACTGGTGTGGAACACCCAGTGAACCCGAAATGGCTATGTCCACCAAAAAGGAGCAAAACCAAACCAAACCAAACCAAACCAAACCAACACTTTATCACTTTCGCTCCCCTGCTCGTAACTGAACAAATAGTTTCAATAATTGTGTTGGTGACACGAATACACATGTAGCGTTCCTTCCTATTCCCTGTTACATGATTATTTATTTTATGCTACATTGTCACAGGTCATTGGTGGTGTTTAGCTATGCCTCTGGCTGTGAAGCCTGGGGAGTTTATGGGGCAGCAAAGACCATTCTCTCTACTTGTTTTCTGTGGGCTTGCATCCAAATCTAATCAGAATAAACTTCCCCAAATCCTTCCTTAAAGGGAATATTTCAAAAGAGAATAACCTTTTCGTTATAAGGTCCTGCTTTGAATAGGTGGACAAGGAGGAAATAGTTGCTGAAATATTCCTGC
>NW_009647731.1:8963010-8981041 GCF_000708025.1 Charadrius vociferus | reverse complement strand
CTGCTGGTGTTACGCAGATTGAAAAGATTGAAATTAGTTGATAGAGTTTGCATGTGGACATTCAGCAGAAAAGACTGACTTTCATGTGAATGTGAATGATTAGAAACTGTTTCTGACTGGGACCTCACTTTTGGCGTTTGCAGAGCACAAAGGGCAGCGTCAGGCCTCTGGCTGGGGCTGCTGGCTGACGGTGCCCAGGCTGCAACAGTTTGGGCTCTGGAGTTCACGTTTAGCCAACCTTAAGTCTGTGGTGTCTGTATGAAAGATGTGGTAACATCCTTCCGGCACACAGGGTTGGAGTAAGCTGTGGGCACAGGCATTGCCTCGCGGTCTGGAGTGTGGGTACGAACTTGGCTGTTCACCGCCCTTGACACGGGGAAGAGGAAGCAGAAGCATTTATACAATGATATGTTTGTGGGGTGTGCACAGACAGGGGAAGCTATAACAGGGGAGAAAACTAATTCCGCCAGGAAAAACTCACACAGGTGGACCTGGAATGCCAAAGCAAAAATCAACATTTCAGTCTTTTAATATTTCAGGAAATCAACGTTTATTTGAATGGATGTATCCAGTTCTTTATAGCAGGGGGTAGTAGCAACTCTGCACTGCGTATACCTGGTGCAAATGTGAATTCCTAACAGCCGTGGTAATAGCCACTGAATTTTGAGAGATGCTTGTGTCCTGCCAGACCCATAGTCAAGGGTGGACAGAGCTTAGAAAGGGCGTTGAAAAATATTGGCGCTAGCTGATAGATGCAATCCTTTGTCTGGAAATAAAAACCTTTAGCAATCAAAGATGTAGCAATTGCAGTACAGTGGCTCCTGAAAGGGAACTTGTTTGTTCCAACTTCTGTTTTTTTGAGTGGCTTTTGCCCCTTTTCCACCAAGCTCCATCTATGCTGTTGTCCTGCACACGCAATGAAATCCAGTAGAAGCCAACTTCTCTTTGCATATCTGCTCAGAAACAGTCTGTAGTTTGGGATGCATTGAGCCAGGAGCGACTGTCCCGTTTCCTGACTTTGTTTCTCTCCCACAGTACAGAAGGCTCAGTAGAAAGATTCATTTAAATATGGAGAGGATATAATTAGTCTCCCAAATGACTCCAGCCCCACTGCTGCATCACTTCGGCTGACTAAAGATCTCTTTATGACACCAGGAGGTAACTGTTTTGCGTGTTCAGGCTATTCCCAAGTGCTGTCGGTCATATCAGCTTCTCGGTCAGACCCTCTAGAAATACAATCTGTGAATTCCTTGTAAACACAGAACTATTTTTATTTAGCTATTTCAGGGCCCCATTGCCTGAAAACCAATCCAGTTGTTTAACTTTGAGGAAAAGAGCCCTAATCTCTCTTGCTTCTATCCCATGTCTTTTACATCCTGAGACTGGAAACAATCTATATCCTAAACACTCCAAGTTCCAGGAATGTTAAATCAGAAGGCTCTATCTGCAGTGGGCAAGAGGACATGAGTTAGTTAGCCAGGCAAATAAACAAACACAGTAAAACACACAAATAAAGCCACCACACCTGCAAGAATGTTAGATATGTTAAAAGGGGTTGCATCCCCAGGCGAGCTACACTGGTTCACTTTTCATCACCAATGACCACGTTACACATGCAGCTGGTGACATTACTTAGCCTCCAGCAAGGTCAGAGCACACCGTGGAGTGAACAGAGAAAGAACTGTTCCCCTGTTTGTAGCAAAAACATGGTCAGAAGTGATTTGAACTCCAGCTGCAACTTGGCCTGCCTAATGATATCTAAGCAATCCCGCTACTAAGGGCCAGCTTCCCTTTCTTGTGGAAGCATCTCACTTCCACAAAGCCACCTTTAAAACAAAGAGAAGTTTAAAATATCTTTTTATCACATGCGGCTTGTTTTTATAGGTCTCCCTGAAGTGATTTATAGGGAAATGATTATTCAGTGATGGGGTACAATAAGGGGTTTTGTTGTACTTTGTAGGCGTTCAAATAAAGTTGTCTGGTTGTGTGGCAAACTGGATTTAGAGGGCCAGATTTTGAAGATACTTAGCAGCACATGGTTCACTCAAGTGCTTACTGGGGCTCTCATAAAATGCTCATACAGCTCCATCCAGCTCATATGAAGGACATGAGCCTGTTTGTTAAGGCGTCGGAGCACATTTAAAATCTGGACGAAGATGTTTAAGAACGCATTTCCCCAAGAATTGGGGAGAACTAAAAGAGGAATTAAGACACAGACTGATGTCTTCTGAACTGTTTATGTGAGATGAAATACACAGCATACCTTGAATGCAGAACTTACTATTTATTTGATTTCCATTAACGATGGTGTGTAGGAATGCTTAAGCAAGTTAGCTGTATTGGCTGGTTGGTAGATTTAATCAAAGGCACTACCTGAAAAACATGGCTCATTCTGAAAAATTTCAAGTTTTGCTGATTGTTAAAGGGGTTAATAGAGGCTGTGCATGAGGAAGATAACCTAGGTTTAAAAAAACTATAGTCATCATTGTTCATTTATTCTCTTTATTGAGGTAATTTAATTATCATATAGACACAAACATTTGCTCCCATGCTGGGCTCTTCACATCTGTTAGTAGAGATTTGATTAGGTCTACACAAATGTGCTAGATTATACCATCTAGTTGGTGAAATTCAAGCCACCTGGATATTTTAGCAACATCAATAAGAATAATTCTCTTTTTCCAAATCAGTAAATCCAAGATATATTAAAAAGAATTAATTAATGAGTACCAGATAGGCAAAACAAACATTTGACAATGAATCATATTATCAAAGGTTTTGTGGGAGATCCCTCTCAGCTTATGTTTAGATGTCAAATTATATTACCAAAACTAAACAATCTGTTAAACCGATCTCTTAATGCAATAAGTCTCAGCACCATACTCTCTTTTTTCCCGAAGTCCTTCATGAACGCAGTGCAGCATTTAAGGACAACAGTAGTTAAAGCACCAGCAATAATGTTACATTAACAAGACATTAGTATGAAATAGCTGACTCCTAATATTTTTAATGCCATTAAGGTGTTTCTTTTTTAATCATGTAGGACCTGATGATGAAAACTGCTAATCACCCAAGGAGCCATTATGCGTGTGAGTCAAGCCAGGGTGACGGCATTTGAGCATTAACACCCTGAGTGTGCATTTCTGGGTTATGCTTTTAGAAAGTGAATGACCCAAAAACCTCACAGGGAATTTGTAGTAAATACAGCTGTTAAGATTACATACAGTGATATTAAATATGAAAAGAGGGGAGAGAAAGCAGCTGTTGTCTGCTGGAGGACTTCTTTCAAAGTTAGTTCAGTAACTTACACAGATGTGTGTTGGTTTTTTTTTCCTTGCTCCAGAAGGAAGCTGCACAAACTAATTGAGATTGAGGGTTGGGTTTTTTTAGAAAATAACTTTAAGCCAAAAATGAGAGACAATGAGCTTTCAGTCTGGAAGTATTTATGAAAATACTTTATTTTAGCCACTTAAGTATTTGTGCAAACATAGAACCATTTGAATTAACTTTTAGCAAGTTCTTCAGGCTGGAAGAGGAGAAACGCAGAGTGGTCAAACCAGCAAGGGAGAGCAGTTCCTAGACCCCAGTAAATGTGATAAATGTGAGTGCCTGTGCAAGTTCCTCTGAACTCTGCTCCTGGTGAGCCTGCTAAAAAACATCTAAAATGAGGAATGTATTACTGATTTGGTTTGGTCTTTGCCTTACGAAGCAAGGTTGAGCAGAGTTCAGCTTTTTGGATGCAGAGCTTTCTCTTTGGATGGAAGGCTGATGGCCATGACCAGCCTGGGGGGAGCAGCCTGCTCCCTCTTTAGGCTGGGTGCTGCCTCCATCGTGCTTTCAAGAGGTCTCTGCTCCAAAGGAGTTGTCTTATGTTGTTATTTCCAATGTAGGACCAGAATTGGTCGTTAACCAGAGAAGCGGTCATCTTTCTGACACATCCATGCTCTCTGTTCATGTGTCCCACCAGATTTCATGACAGTTCATATGGTGTGGTGGCACCACAGGTATGGACCCAAGGGATTATGGTAACCAAAGGAAAGTGTTTGTCTAGGCACAGTCTTGTCAGAAGTGGTGTTAAGGCTTATGTTATAACTTGTCACTGCAAGAGCAAGTTGGAGTAAAAGCTTTCTAAATCCATATAATTGTCCTTAATTGTTTATATAATGAAATTATTTTTAAAAGAGAACAATTGGATTGTGATGATTCAGTCACAAGAATTTGCTTCTAAATCTCCAAACTAGCCTCCTCTGGGAAGATTCATTATCAGAAGGATATGGCTTCACTCTAAGGTAGTTAGATTTCTATGAAATATGCCCAGTACATAAACACACCTAAAGTAGAAAGCAACTGGGTGGCAAACCCATCTGAACACAGCTTTGAGGATCCTGCAGAAAATTACCTGACTTGCTCTGGCCTATTTATTCCAACTGAATACA
The DNA here is from genome assembly GCF_000708025.1 of Charadrius vociferus. Taxonomy (NCBI): domain Eukaryota; kingdom Metazoa; phylum Chordata; class Aves; order Charadriiformes; family Charadriidae; genus Charadrius; species Charadrius vociferus. The sequence goes on along the minus strand of NW_009647731.1, from coordinate 8,976,605 downwards.
AAAGAAATGGGAGTTATTGTTGTGAATCCACAGGTTACGGAGAGATGCTGGAGCAGCACTAGAGGTGCCCACAGGGCTGAAACTTAAGTTGAAGCTATATTTTTTTTATTGATGAGGTTGAACTCAGGAAGGGGGGTAGGTTAATGGACATTGATTTATGCTCTTGGTGTTCTGCTGCAAACAGGTTGGGACAGAGTTCAACCAGTTACCTGCTTTCTGCTGATTTTCTGTGAACTTCTTAAAAAGTGAGTGCTTGTTTAAAAAAAAAAAAAAAAGAAAAAAAAGAAGCAGGATTTTAAAAATTGTTTTCAGTAATATAAAGGGAGATCTATATTTGGTGCATATTTCACATATTTTATTTCAAGTCAGTACTAAAATTTTAATTATTTTAATGGCTGTGACTGTGCTCAATTCTTGTATGGAAACTGGCCTGAAGAATTATCAGTTTAACTAATTCATTGTATTCTGAGTTGCATTCCACAACACAACTAGCCACAGAGCTTAAGGCCCACAAAACCACTGGAGCTTTATGGCACTACTACAAGTTCTTCTCCCACCTTCATTATAGCCTGGATATGACTTGAAATCATATCTTATTAACCTAAGTGAGAATTACGTGAGGTACAGTGCTATAACAGGACTTGGCAATGGAAAAGCAGATCCTCCAGGACACTTACACCATCTTGTTTTATTATGTATGATAGCAAAGTCTTTTGTGTTATGAACCGGTGGATTTCCCATCCTGTACAACACAGCAGTCTGCCGGTTTTGTGTGTGATCACATGTACTTCCTTCCTAAGGCATTTCCAGAACTGTAATTCCAGTGTTATTAATAATAATAATAACGGGAAAGCACACAGTGTAAGGCTCTTTTTTTAAGTAAGACTTTTTAAAAAATTTATGCAGGACCTTTCATCTGTAGAATTCTACTCTGTGTTCTGACAATAAATACATCCCTATTCCTCCTCTCCCTACTTGAGCATGTCCCCAGACAGTAAAGGTGCATCTTCCAAAGCAAAATGTTGATACAGATTCATCTGCTTTTCTGAGATTCTGGTTCTTGCTCATAGGGCATGTTGCATTTCAGTAACATATGCCAATATTTTATAGTGGCTGGAGATTACTTCATTTAATAAAGTAAAATAAGCAAATGGAACTAGGATATTGAGAGTAAAAGACACTGAGAAGTTGAAAAGATACACTTTACAACAGTGAAAATATGACATGAATGGATTTGGAAAGGTACTGCTTTAAAGGATTGGATTGATTGCTAAACTTGTCCACAAAAAAATATTACAAAAAATGTTAATTGGAATTTCTCCAGTGCTTGAACCCAGAAATGTATGGATGTGATCTGCAGATGATTCAGATCTCTGTTATGCTGCAGCAGGCAAAAATTAAACTCTGCACATGCAGAAGGTCAGACACGCAGCAGCCAGTTTGGCGTTTCTGGAGCTAGGCAGAGCTCCTGCAAGGGCTCAGGGACAACCATAAGGCAGAAGCGATGATCGCAGCGCCACGGATGAGGCCCAGGTGTGATAAGTGACAGTGGAGACTTGCACAGGGAAGGCTCAGCATCTGCGCTTTAACGAAGTATTGCTAATCAGAGCTGCTGCAGGAAGATTAAAATGCAAATGGCCCAATTAGAGCGCTTACTTTTCTAGATCTGTCTCAGAGAAACACTGCCGTGAGTTTGTCTTGTACGCTGATAAAGCATCCTGTTAATAAAAAGTTTGCTGATTGTCTAAAGCAAATAGGTGGTTCATGGGAGCAGCAGAAAGTCTAGAATATCTCTAAATGCGCTACATATTGGTTTCTGTGAATGTTGGGCTCCCTGATTACTGAGGATCAAAGGCAAAAAGAACTGATTGATACTGAGCCCTTAAAAATCAATTCTTTAGGAAAATGCCTGCCCTTATTTAGGCTTTTGGAATAATAAATGATGAAGTGATTTCAGCTGTAAGAGACACATTGTGGGCAGCTGCTGGTCGTGAGTTCAGGCTTGTGTTATTGTTAAGAGGTAACAACAGCACAGATCTTAATTGAGGAATAACTGCTCAGAAAAAAAAAAAAAAAGAGTTAAACATTTTAATGAGAAACTGTAATCAGGCATAGACTATTTACCAAAGATGCTACACCTAACCAGCATCTTGGATTCACTCTCCATTCCAAATAGCTTGGATAGTTCATACAGCACTTTTATGGACAGAACTGATTCATCTTAAATATCTTTTATTGTATTTTTAGCTCCTTTTAAAAGTAAGCTTGAGAAGGGCTTGGCTGACTTGATAGTAATCTAGAAAGACAGAAAACAGGCCTTATTGCCAGTTTGTGGTTAATTATGGTAAACTCCTATCTGTAATTTACTCCCACCCATAATGGAAGAGAGAGTTTTTTTGAAGGTGCATTACATTACATGGGGTTACATCCCATGCAGTGACATGGCATTGTGTAACTTCATACAACCAGATCAAATGTGACACATTTTTTCAATGTATCTGAACAGAATGCAGGGATACGTTCTGGTAGAAAATACTTTTATAGAGGACCCAGTTCGACAACCCTGGTTTACACCAAATCCCAGTCTCTAATGGAAATGCTAATCACCATGTATTTCTGCAACTCTTGCAGAAGGAAATCCAGAGTATCTTTTAATTGGGAGTCTTTCTTTATGGTCTTCAGATGTTTATAAATGTGCACAACCTAATCTGATTAGGGCCAGACTCTACACTCTGCCTGCTCTGACAAAAGGGGAGAAAGTTCTTGCCTGCAGCCTGTGAATTCTGTTCCATTCTATGTCTCTTCTGGTATTACAGTATCTGAGCACTTTTAATACAGTATTAAACAACAGCAAATTCTTTGTTCCTCTGTATTCTGTTGGAGAAAGAAGTGCGTGCACTAGCAAGTGGGTAAAGCTAATGGGGAAATCTTTGAGGGAATAATTTTTTTGTTGCAAAACGCACTTTAGTTGAAATAAAAACATTTGATGCGATGGTATCAATTTTAAGGAGAATATGGAGCAGAAGGAAAAAGCAAGGAGGGATTCTTACAAAGCTTGCAATGTGTAAGCTTTCATTTTTGAAGTGGAGATCCTTTAAATTTATGCTGCTTTCAGTACTGCAATAACCAAACTAAAATTTTTCAATGTAGGTGAATATAGTATTTCAGTTGGTTAAGGGAAAGTCATGAGGAACTTCTAATTTTTCTGTCTTTCATCCCACATCTGAATTTAATCATATTTTAAAGTAGCATATTCCTTCATGAAACAGAATGTCTATCCTCCACACAGGTTCCGCTTGGGGAATTTCACTTACTGCTAAGCAGCTCTGGGCAATATTAAAATTGCCTAACTAACTTCCACATAGGTCTCGGATCCGTTGCTTGGCTCCGTGCCTTCCAAATTGGCTGGCCAGTAGGAAACAGTAGACTTTGAATACGAGTTTAAATTTGGGCTGTCTGAATACATCCTTCCATCCCTTTCATAAGATTCATTCTGCGGCTCGCTTACATTGACTGTTATTAAGCCCTGTAAGAGCTTCCAAATGAATTTTTGGCTCATCTGGTTTAATGTCATCTTATGAAACAAAAAAGGACAGATCTTGAGGTGTCTATATGCGGGTTGGGACCTCTTTCCACCTCCTCACTTCTTCTCCCCAAGAGGTGCATAATATGACCAATGGTTGGTGGTGAAATCATAAAAATTCATCACTTGTTCACAGTGTGGAAGTCAAGAAAGAATGAATGGTCAGGAAGACAATTTTTTAGTGTAAGGTAATGTTGACCTTAGCAGGAATAATTTGTGCCCTTCAGCATCTGCAGCTGTGTAATAGTCACCAGGGAGTTGTCTGACTCTGAATGTATATATATGTATTTTAAAAAGTGTCAGCCAAGTCAGAACTCCAAATGCAAAATGTATTGCTCAGGAACACTGGGAGGATTTGTGTCTCTCTCTGAAGAACAGTGGTGTAGAGAGCAGCGAGAGATACAGATGCCATTGGAACATTTTCATATCCTGATGAGGACAGGCTCTTTGCAATGCTGCTCGAGTTAGGGAAGAGAAAATTGCTCCCTTTCTCTCAGACCTGCATCTGCAGGAATGGAAAAGAAGGAAAGTATCTCTAAAGAGAAATACGCTGAGAAGATTCTATACGAAATACTTGAGTTTTCATCCAAGACAAAGGAATTCTGCAGAAATAAATGATGCTATTGTATGATATAAATGGATAATGGTATTGTCTTGTAAACCTTTATTATGTGATAAAATGGCCTTTACAGCATTATGAATAAACAGAAACACCTGTCTATAAAATTCAGTAGTTTTTCTACTGACTGAGGCACGTGCCAGGGGTGATGTTTTGCTCATCTGTGGCTTTCAGCATCCTTATCTGTGACTTTCAGTGCTGTAGCCCAAATTGAGCTTTGATATGGCTTCCATTGGCATCCAGTGCCGAGTTTGGCACCTGGGTGCAAAGGAACCACTTAAACTCTAGAACATACTGTAATTAGTAGAAGGGACATAAAATGGGATGCATGTCTTTTTAAACAGAGTTGTTTTCTCTCTTGAAACTCACCTGTCTGTGGAAAGCTGACAGAAGTCTGTGTATGATTTAAATGTCCCTTAAGCCTTGCAATAGCACTAGCAAGACTGAAGCAGAGCATAAAACCCATACATTGGCCATCTGCACAAAGCTGTCTCTTTGTCTCAAGAACCACAGTACAGTTTCAGAGAGAATAATGGGTGGAGAAACACAGCAGAAGTGGTGCATGATCATCAAGGGCAAAGCTATTCCTTTTCTGCTCTACCCAGAAAAATGCAAGGGACAACAAGATATCATTTCTTTCTCGCCTGTGTGATCCAGGTTTGTCAGAATTCCTATTGACTCAATACGAATAACTTCAGGGGGATTCCAGGTTGGGACAGTGACTTGCCATTTGTGCAAACACCCGGTGTGTAATATTGCTCCTTTCTGAAATTAAGTGACTTTCTCCTGGTCTGCCTTACTGCTTACTCACACTTGTGATCCCTTTACTAAATATTTTCAGCCTATCCAAGGAAAACTAGTGGGTCATATTAGCACAATCATGAGTATTTTAAAAGCTGCAATGTTTCCTTTATGCAAATGTACTCATTGGAAAAATTAACAAGGCAGATAATCCTTATAAAGGCACCATGATTATTTATATATCATTCATATATTATTTATATATGAAAATTATATATCAGGTCCCAATCATGGCTTTTCAGTGAGTATCAGCTGTACATTTACAGCAGATCGGTAGCTGCTGCGATGAAGGAAGAACTATCTCCTTTTTGTAGGCATAAAAATATCCATTTCCTTGTGCAAGGCAAAAAAGATCACTGCATTAAGGGCAGAATACCTTCACATGAAACCCGGTCTCCTGGGTTCACAGGAAGAGCTGTGCACCCATGTTAGGGGCAGAATTTGGCCACGCTCTATAAACACAATTCAATATAAATAGGGAAGCACTGCTTTCTCTTCCCTTGATTGTTCCAGTGAGACAAAAAAATCATCAGAAGGTGAATCACTGTTGCAGCTGATACTTGCTGAGACATGAAAAAATGGGGATGGCCTGTGAAACAAGAGGCAATGAGAATAAGAGTGAAAACAAAGGAATTGTTCAAAAATACTAGATGCTATTGCATGATAATGGAAAATAATTACCAAAACCTGTGAATGTTGCATCTGGACTGCTGTCTGCCCTTGTGTGGAAATTCTTATATGTGTTTAAAGTGTCATGCTGGAAATTAATGAAGATAAAAACACTTGTAATGTAAAATATTACATGCCTTCTCATAGGATTGAGACATACCACTCAAGAGGATTAGCTTATAAAAAGTCAGATAATCCTCACTGGTGGGATAAATATAACTTATAGAAATTCCTGAAGCATGCTCTCCAGAAGCATTTCACTAAAATTAATTTAGCAATAAAATTAGATTTCCTTTAGACTTAGTTTTCAAAAGTTGTTAAGGATCCATCCAAGTCATATATAGCACTATTTTCTAATGTACCTAAATTTCCTTTCTTCCTCAACAACATTAGGTACCTGCTTGCAAATCTGCTCATCCCAGCAGCGATGAGAGGGCTGAACAAATAAGATTTTGTGCTAGAAGTCTTCTTGTGAACTATTCCATGGATAGAAGAGAGAGGTAAATATATATATTTCTTGTTTGGTGTGGAGGAGAGAGAGTGCAGCAGGTGGGAAATGGGGTTTGGCTTCAGTTTGCAGTGTGCGCTCTTTCTGGGATGTCTCAGTGGTGAATGGGACAGAGATTCTCAGCTGGAGAAAGGGTGAGGATTCCTGCCTAGGACTGGCAGCTTCTGACCTGTTATCCATTCAGAATAAGTGAGTAGGCAGGCGGACTGGTTTAAAATTGAAGGAGCCCCAAAAGCTGAATAATCTGGAAAAATCTGGGGAAATTTATGAGCGAGAGAGGGAAATGCTCTTACCTTCCTTAAAAGCAATCCTAGGAAGAACTGATGATAACAGTTCCTGAGAGAGCAGTGAAGGTGAAGCCCAAGAGCAGAGATGACAAAAGGCCGGACAGAGTGGCTGGGTGACATACTGCCTTCGGGCGGGGAAGGAAAAACAGTTTTGCATAAGTGTCATTTGATGGGCCTTAGTAAACAGTAGATCTCTGGAGCAGTGGTGGTGCAAGAAGCAGTGCTGGAGCTCAGGTGAGTGTTCAAAGGCATGGTGGAGAACGGAAAAAAGAAAAATGTCGCTGTACAGCTTAAAATTTGCAGGCAGCAATCAGAAGGTTGAAGGTACGCAGAAGCACGTAAGCCACAACTGAAGATGAAAGAAAAATTGGCTACTGATTAAGGGATGTATTCAGGATTAGGTTTCTTTACTAAAAAGAGGAAAGAGAAATAGACAGGAGCAAAACTCCTGGAACAGGCTGCCCAGGGAGGGTGTGGAGTCCCCTTCTCTGGAGATTTTCAAAACCCGCCTGGATGCAGTCCTGAGTAATGTGCTCTGGGCAATCCTGCTTTAGCAGGGGAGTGGGACTAGATGATCTCTAGAGGTCCCTTCCAGCTCTGAAAATTCTGTGATTCTGTGAAAAGCAGGAGTAATGGAACAGTGTCACGGGACGGGAAAAAGGTAAGACCAGAGCCTAGAACTGGAGAAATGCCGAGGTGAGATAAGGCAACTGTGAGAGATAATAGAAGAAAGAATTATTTTGGTGAAATAAGGGAAAAGAGATGAAAAAGATGGAAGGAAAAAAAGGACATATTGAAAAATGGGTCAAATTCAGTCCTCCAAGGAAAGGTTTGGGTCATTTTATGTCTTTGGAGGGCATTTGCAGAAAGTTGATCCAACCTAAGTACCTGCATGGGTATACTTGTCATCAAAGACAAAAGCTGACCTAACTGATGAGAGCTTTAAATTGAAAGCTGGGGAAAGAAAACTTGGATAACGAGGCTATATAAAGGTATACGGACTGCTGTCAGCAGTCAGGTGTGGGTGTCTAGCACATACACACAACTGAGTTTGGACTGTAAGAAATAACTGTAATGTTGGCTTGCCAGTACCAGGAACAAACCAAATAGATGAACTTGAGAAGATGGAGCAGTTTGTAGAACCAAATAAAAATACAGTTAGAATAACAAACCATAGTGAAACAGAAATCCTGACTTGAACACAGGAGCCAAAGGGGTAGGGCTCTTCAGAGGAGGACACTAAAGATGAATATGCTTGAGTTGTGAGGTACATTTATGATCTGAGAAAGTGCAAAGATATCAGGAGAAATATTGTGGGTGGTTAGAACTAGGCTGGGTTCAAATCACTTTTCTGATCTATAGTAGAAATGATATATTGGCAATATACTGGAGGCTGACTCTAAATCTCATCTTTGTATTTGAGTGTGGAGAAAATTTTGTATCATACTGAAAAGATGTATGCTGTCAGAAGTGGCCACTGTGAAAGTATTTATCTACTCAACTACATGCTGAAGAAGAAACACTCCTAATTATAACACAGCCCAATTGTTCCCTCCTCACACGGTCAACGAAAACAAAAAAGTGATTCTGTTCTACAGATGCTTTTGATCGGTGGAGAGAACTTTGAACAGACTTCATAAGATGTTCAGGAAATAAATTCAAATTCAGTTATCATGAGTTTATGGAATTTCTATTCAACAGTAAGGTAAAATTAACTAGGCTTTTCCTTTTAAAAAATGCCAATGTCAACACTTCTGCTTAATAAAGAGAACACAATTGTAGAACTGGGATGACTTGAATCCAGTGAAATCTTGAGTTTGTTTAAATAAAAGCTAAAAAATGGATGGAATGTATATTTTTAAGTCAAGGGGAAAATGTTACAGGAAAGTGCTCTGGATTTACCTGGTTGGATGATGCATAGTCTGGAAAATGTGATTTATATCAACCAATTTTAAAATATCATACTACTTAATTTATCCAAAGGAGAATTAAAAGGTGATTTATGAAATGTCTGCATGGAGGAAAAAAGCTGCTCTTGAAAAACAGTATTTTAACAGAAAAAGGTACAGTGACATCTAATGCTTAGAAGATGATTCTGGAGGAATTTATCTGACAATCAAAGTGAATCCTGTTAAGCAATGAAGAAAATATTTAATATGAACACTTACACATGGAATTCATGTTTAGATGTATTATCAACCAAATCTTTATTTTTTCTATTAAGCAAGGGATACAGGCATTCCTAATTTATTATTTGCAAACTTCCTAATTTTAAAATATACTTTATGAAATGGTTTGAAATTATAACATGCAGAAAATTATCTTTTTCTTTTTTAATCATGCTCACAATTTTTTTTGGTAGAAATTATTTTCTTCTATGTGTCCTGAGAAGTGGACTCTTTATAATAGTGTGATAGGAATGCTTTAAACAGAATCAGGACAGAGCGCCAGGGTAGATGTGAGGCTGTGACTGCACTAAACCCATGCATTAAGGTTATGCATTATTATTTTTTATGATCCCAATCTTTGCAGCATGTTTATCACTGACATTCATATTCATTTATATCTATCCCATGGCCCAGATTCCTCAGCTGTCAATTTAATACAGGTATTCCAAACAATGGCAAAATAAAATTATTTATAATGACTCCCAACAGTCCCATACAATTATTTTATGATTTCCCTGTTCACTTACATCATGACAACATTGCCTTTGTGGAGAGTCAACGGGTTGAAGGAAATCTCTTACGCAGTGTAGAATAATTTCATATAGGTGATGGATTCATATTTATTTCCCCTAGCTATAATGGCACTCTTCTAGGTCAGTGAAAAGCTCTCAGTCTTTTTTTAGGCAAACCTCTTCCCGAAGCTGAGGAGTGAATCCCACAACTGAGTAAATATTTTATTTTCATATATCACCACTAGCACTGTAATACAAACTTTTCAAGGTAAATAGCTTCAGAAATTGCAATTGTGATACCCGAATGGCATGCCTATCCTTTGAAGTCAGACTTTGCAGTGCAGAATCGAAAGTAAACAGTGAAACCTAAAGTGCTTTGGGTTTTTCTAGTTACTGTAATTTTGGTTTGACAACCCTGGGTAAGCAGAAACCGGAGATGACAGGAGGCAGCCTTCGCATGGCACAGAGCTGATGTACCACAGTCTTAACAGAGATGCTGCCCTCGCAAGTGGTAGTGTCGTTTATTTGCCTGTGAATAGTTAGGTTTTGTGAAGTAGGTGTTTGTCTGGAGGAGCAGGACAGAGCCATCTGAGCTCAAAGACTTTCAGATTACATTAAACCCAGAACAAACAGTGACCTCGTGTTTCGTTTAAAAGAACAACAGTTTCTTCCTCTTGGAATCTGTAGGAATAAAATCTTAGATATGGTGTTTAACTCTCATGCAAAGTATTGTGGTATTAGTCACAAATCCATTTTTGGCACTTGGAGAAATGACCTAATTTTCAGAGAGGCTGGAACACCTAATTTTGATTACCCTTCTTTTGGCAGATTTTTCCCTTTGTAGCTCAAGCCCATGTCACTGGGTAAAACAACAGCAGCTGACCGAAGACCTGGCAGTGCCTGGAAAAGCCGTGCCATCACATCCCCACCTGCCTTTGCACGGGGGACGGGGAGGCGAAGCGGGTGGCGTGTGGCAGCAGAGGGATGCAGAAGCCCTGCTTCGTGCCATTCCGAGCCGCGCTCCGGCAGGCACGCGGTGATTCAGCAGTGGCAGCGCTTTGTGCGCGTGGTGAAATGGGTTTGGAAGGAGGTGGGTTTTTGAAAGAGAAGGCACGGTAAGTGGTGCCCTGCCGGCTTACGGGAAGTTACGTGGTATTGCAACACCGTAAGAGCAGAATCAGCCGGATTTTCAGAGACTCACTGCAGTTAATGAAACAGAAAAACACCACAGTATGCAATGACTAAACCTTTAATTACCTCTCTAAATGATGGAGAGAGGCTAAAATCTGATAAACATGTTTAATTGCTGGCAATTACAAATAAAAAAAAAAAAAAAAAGAAAGAAAATCTTTTTGAAACACACCAGGTATTTTGCAATATCGTTTCAACACTGTAATGACAACTGTGCTGCTCTTAGGAAGTCGGTGACAGGAAATTTCTTCCATTAATTTTAGTGGAGCAGAATTAGGCCCAATGTTGCAAGGAATGGACGCCTTCAGCAAAAAGCGTGGTGGGAGATTGGCGAGTGTCCTGCTTGGAGGTGTTTATTTCATCCGTCTCTTTGGGAAAGGAGATCCCTGTTAGTAAGATGTGGCTTTTCTTTGGCAATGTCTTTGAGCTACGCCACAGAATCGTGGCTTGTATTTACGGATAAAAGCAGTCCCCTACGCTTCAGTAGGATTTCTTGCAGGTGAGTAAATAGCCGTGGCTGTCATATTGCTCCCAAAACTCTACAGTCCTCTGTTTACTCTCTTTATCTCTACTTAATTTCTTAGGAGAAAATTCATGAAAGCCTGTTACAAAATAGTCTTTATAAATTATTGGCAAAACTTGAAAGAGGGGTAAGGTTTTCACTGATTTCTGTGTTCAGTGAGAGTAATAGTAATAAAAAGGTGGTGTTTCCCATAAAATTGGCAAAAGAAGAAAAAAAATAATCCCCCAGCTGACTTAATACATGCTGTTGAGCCATTGATTCAATGTTCCTAAAGTTTGATTGATAATGTAACCTACCAAAATCTCATAGTATGCCATCTAAAAGTGCATCTAATCTTACTGAAACCAGATACAGTGGATTTAGAACATGGCTGAAAAGTTCAAGGATTACTCAGGAGAGGGAATGAAGCACCAGCTAGTGTCCTGACTTGGGGCTGTACTTGAGAGGAGAGGTTTGTTAGGGACTCCTAACTTCCATGCCTGATTATGTGAAAAATAAATATTATCATAGACAAATAACCAGCCTGTCTTAGGTGTTTTCCATATCCCCATGCTCAAGCATCATCTGAGAAGCTCATCATCTTCTATATATTTAGTATTTCAATGAAGTGGGAGAGCGCTGTTATCTCCAGATGAGGTCGGAGGAAAAGGTTCTCAAACGGTGAATTTACAGATGGGGAGGAAAGGCACAGAGAGACAAAGTAATATAGTGAAATCTGGGGCAGAGGAAAGAAGTGAATCCAGGTGTTCCTGCTCTCTCACCCGTCCTTCCTCTTCCAACTGCCATTCAGCTGGGAGGTGAAATCCATCCTGCTGCAGAGACAGCACCAAGCGCCTGCAGCCCTGGAGATCTTTGGGAATTCAGTCTGATGGCGCTGTCACTGCTTCCTTCCCCCACATCAAACCCACCTTCGGCAAAGATGTGACATGCAGCCATGGCAAGGGAAGATTTTTGCAGATACCTTGTCAGAAGACAGCTGGCATTTACAGAGGTGTGAAAGCCTGCAATTAGTTGAAGCCTCCTAGCTAAAGCTAGGTGGGTCATCTGGCCTCTAAAATCCTTCACCTGGTTGTCAGGTCTTTAATAAATAGGACGCTAGTGGCTGGGTACAATTCCAGGGAGAGGGGTATTGAAAGTTTGAGTAGGAGAGAAGGCAGTTTGTCAGGTGTTACACCGGAGGGTCTGCAAAGTCCTTGGCGAACGGAGGAAAGGGGATGTGGTTGATGAGGTGAATTTGGTTTATGTATTTTGTTCTAGGAAGAAATAAAGCTGGAAGCCTGAAGAGAAAGGGGCTGAAACCCTGCAGCTAGAGCATGTTCTGCGTGTGTGTCTGCGGGGCTGCACCTGTTTGGAGGGAGCTCGCAGCATCCGCAGGGTGGGGAAGGAGCGGGCTGCGGCTGTGGGAAGAATTGACCGGGGCTGCAGTGGGACATTTAACATGAGGCTGTTACATTTTACTGTGCTATATAAGCTATTTAGCATGTTATACATTAGGATGTGACGCTGATAAATATCCACATTTGCTTGTGCTTTTTATAAACAAGAAAAAGACTTTGTTAATTTTTACACAATGAACCATTACTCTGAGCTCAGTGTCTCTAACTTCCACTGATGACATGACAATCTGCATGCGCCACCTCGCTTTTAATTAAAAAATCGCTCATTAGGAAGCCAAAAGCTCATCTAGCGCAGTATCTTGAGCTCTATTTGCATCTGTTCCCTGGCACACCGGGTACAGAAGGCTTTTAGGTGGTGTGAAGAATGAGTGCTGTGTGAAACAGTGGGGTTCAGGTATGCTGTGATAGCCTGGGCCTTGGCCGAGACATAATTGTTCATCCATACCTTAAATATACCAATGTGTGCAATGGGAGGACGAAAACTGAGTCTCGCCTGAGGAGTCTCTCATAACCGCCATGCACTGTGTTAAAATTGCTCAAAGTCTTGAATACTTGCGGCTTCATTTCTTAGATGGAGTGGCTACTCCATGTGTGTCTCTTATCTCTAGGCAGTGAAGGCAAATCATTTTGCCCACTGCACGTCTGGATTTGGCTGCCAGTGTAGTGGCAAGAGCTGTGCGCTTGGACTAGTGGACTTTGCATCCCCACTTATGTTTCCATCTGGGAAGCCTGTGCGCTCCACCAAGGTGCAAACTTGTGCGTCTTCCATCCAGCAATGAGAAACACAGAAACGCACAGTGAGACTCTCATTCCTCCCTGTTTAAGAGGTTTCATATCTATCTATTTGTTTGTTTTTTGCAGATTTTGTGGGGTTGCTGAGTGCCTGTGTCACTTTAAGGTCTTATTGGAAACAACAGCTCACAGTCAACCTGCCGATGCCCTTCCTTCGACACAAGAGGGGTGCTGTTTCATTTATCCTGGAGCTACCCTCATGAGCCTGTTCAGTTGATGGGGTGTTTGCCATTGACTTTAGTAGGAGAGGCACCACTATTCATTCTTTTCCATCACGTACGTACATGTGTAGCTATGTATTATACAACTGTCTCAGCTACAAGCTCATAAGAGAAGTGATGAAAAGTAACTTCAAAATGAAGGATGATTTTAAGGAAAAAAAAACAACAAAAGAAGTTATATTTGATTTTGGTTTTATTTTCTACTAGTTGCTACTGATTACTTCTAGAGTCTTTCTTACTATGCACAGCAATAAATATTTAGCTGACACCACTGTGCCACACGCTATACCATAACCTGTGCAATACAAATATCAAGTGTCTGGG
>NW_009647731.1:8947872-8962992 GCF_000708025.1 Charadrius vociferus | reverse complement strand
GGAAAGTCTTGTATTTCTTTTAGAACCATAATGGCAAGAACAGATTCACAGCTTTGGAATTCATTCTTCCTTGGTCTGAAAATGCCTGAATTTCATGACATTCAGACATGTAGAAAGTTCACCTTTTCTCCCCCAGGCATTTGAGAATGACGAATAACTGTGGTGGTGGTGGGGAAATCACTTTTTACTGTTATTATTATTACCTGTCTTACCAGTAATGGTTTATATTAAATTCTGCTGCTTTTCTTAAGTTATTACTTGAGATTAGGGCTGTGAGAGGAAAAAAATGTCTGAAAATATGGTTTAGATAGAACCCAAAGCATTTAAATGAAAACCAAGTATTACCAATGCTGGTCAAAGAAAACTTTTCCCTGAGCTAGTAACAAATCAGTCTCCTTCCATGATGGGCACATGCAATGAAAGTAAGGCAATGCAAACAAAGGGGCTAGACTTAAAGGCCTTTCCCACAATGATGCAGCAATAATGTCTCCCTCCATTGAAATAGTCCAAGCACACATCCAGACATAGGTGATTTCAACCTGCAGCCTGAGGTCACAAGGTAAATGAACTTATATGGATGGTAGGGTGGCTGGGGGTCTTTATGATCTTCATTTTTTCCCCTCAAAAATGATTTGAAATGATTGTGACTAATTTTGGACTGATTGGTAGAGTATTCCCTAGTAAATACACTATTTATAGGAAAAAAAAATTCCAATTTTCAGGGTTGGGTTGTTAATTTTTTAAAGCGAGAGGACTGCGTGCATATGGTTAGATGTTGCCTCTGGGTTTCATGTAGACCAAACAAAAGCGTACAGCTGTGTTGAGAAGCTATCATTAATACTGCAGTAATGGTTAAGAAGCCCCAGTTATAGACAGAAACCCATTATACGCAGCACTGTGTAAATATAGACCAAAGACTTAACTCCTGCCCTTAGTCACTTCTAGTCTAAGACAAGAAATAATAGTAGCAGATACGATACCACCTTAGTGGTAGTTGCACCAGACAGACAGGGAAGTACAAGGTAATAATTATGTAAGAGTAGCCAGGCTAAAATGAATCATTATATTTACTATCAAGTGTTTTCCTGTGGCTATCTCAGGAAAAGAGGCATTTCTAGAGGCATTTGAGAGAGAACAATGAGGTGAGTTTGCTGATATTTATGGGAGCTTCTTCCATGCGTGAAGGCTGGCATGGGAGAAAGGGCAAAAGTGCTCATTGGTGAACATAACAAATGGGTGATGATGGCAGGCATCGCTGGCTGATCAGTGGAGAGAGCTGACGTTGATAGCATAGCAAAAATGATAGGTGGAGTGTGGGTAGGTCACGAAGGGCCTTTACAGTGAAGATGAATAGCGTATGCTTGATGCAGTGCCAAGTTCACAGATGATTCACTGTTTTCTTTTTTGAAAGTCTGAATTTCCACATTATTTTTATTTGATTAATGTTATTGAGTGCTTTTCACTTATTTTCTCATAATAACAAACATTCCATTCATTTTACAAGGAATCTATTTAAAATAATTGATGGACGCCGTGAGCTCAATGAAGTTGATGTCATGACATGTTGGTACTTTTCTACACTATCAGTTACAATGGCTCAGTGCACAGAAAAGGTCATTTAAATTACTTAATATAAATCGCTTGATTGTTCCTAGGTAAAGAGCATCAAGCAGGTTGTGGTAGGCTTGAGATAGTCTTAGTTGCCTGGAGAAAAACTTAGAAACTTGAGTTAAAGATTAAATGCTACCCAAAGGTAACATCTGGCAGTTGAGTTTTTTCGGATGTGTCTACCTTTTTAACTTCTGATATTACATGAAGATTTCTTTTTATGCCTTTCCAAGAATTGAAGTTTGGTGTGGAGAAACTGATCCCAAGATGCATTTTCAGTGATGAATGCACTGAAGAAAACACTGCATATGCATTTTCAGTCTCAGGTTAGCTGTTCACCTCCCTTCTCTGAAAGGGCATGGGCAGACATCCACATGATAACAGAATGATCTTTATTTGTCCCACTTTCTACTAGTGCCTGAGTGTTCAAGCTAGCTAATCATATTATGCATGCATAACTCTACAAGAAAACTACCTTTTCACCCTTGTTTGGAAGCCACGGCTGTCTGTGGGGTATCTGTACATGCAACATCTCGAGTAATGAATCTCTGGGAGAAGCATCTCATTGGTACCCGAGAACAAAAATTAAAGCACCCAGGAATCTCAGTTTGACCGAAGATGTCTGCGCTTGTATGAGCATCAGGCAATGTTCACAAGGTAACATCTTTAAAAGCAGCTAACCTCTTTAAAAAAAAAAAAAAAAAAAAAAAGAAAAAAAAAAAAGTGGAGCTTTAGCTTCCTAAGGCAGTCTGTTAACCATCTTCCCGATGCTCCAATTGCTGATAAAGTCAAAGAAAATGTTAAATGTTGTCTTCTGTGTAGGATGAAGCCTGTAATCCTGAACGAAAACTTATGCAAATCTTGGTGAGAATGTGCTTGCCAGTGTTTCCATTGCACTTGCTTTGTTCAGAGCATAGCAATCAGCTGGACTTTATCCATGAACGCTGTTTTTTAGAAGAATGGGAAGAAGTTGTCTATGTGGTGTAGTTTGACAGTAGGGCACTGAAGGGCTATATTCTTACATGTATATTACATGAAAAATCTTCATGTTGTTCATTCTTATCAAAACTGCCAGTAGATCTTTTGCTGTCCTGATCACGGACAGCTAAATTCTGCTTCCCTTCACATCCCTCAACACATGCCTTGTAGAGATGCAAATCGGGGACAATTTGTATTTTGACAATCCATGAGAAAGAAATGACATGATCATGAGGTCTGGAAACTGAGAAGAAAAAAATGTAGGGGGGGGAGGAAGAATCCTGTCTATTTCAGGAATATGTGTGAATACAAAGAATCAAACCAAGTGTTCCCACAACATTCCTAAAACCGGTGGTTTTGGCTTCAGCTGCCATAATTTGGTGGAATGACATTGATTTACTTAGATCTGAGATACAGCCCTTTGAAAAGGTGAATTCATGCCCTTTCCTTCAATGCTAAATACAGATTTAAGTATCAGAGCAAAGGCATCCGATTTTAACCATTTTGCCGTGTACCTTCTTCTCTCTGGACTTCCATACCATCCCAAAAGCAGAGAAGCTCCTTCAATAAATGTTTTTGAAAAATGACAAGACTAAGAATCTTTTCTTTTTGATATTTGCTTTTAGAAGGGCTTATATATAATCCCTTTTAAATTACTGTGCCTATGGAAGTTTGCATGATAAGGCACCTTATAAATTAGACTGTATTATATTGTATTGAAAGTCGAAATATGAAGCTATATTGGCTAGACGATATCTTATAATTAGAGTTTGGTTTCACCATCTAAGTGGAAGTGTTGACTGCTCCTCAGCCTGAAAGTACTGCTCTTTGCTTAAAGTACATCCCTGAGTAAATCCCTGTATCTTAAAACTCCACGTATTTATAGGTAAGGTTTCTAGGATGTAGTATTCGATTTTCTTTCTCTCTCCAAATTTTTAGGCAAATGAAGGCTGAATGTTAAATTAAACGCAAGATTTTCAGAAACAGGAGGCTAAAGTTAGATTTTTGGAAATATTTGCATAGGGTTCTCTACAGAAGAGCTGGACACCGTATGATGCCTTTAGATACCATCAAGAGCTACTGACTGCTCATCACTGGGAACCAGTCGACTTTGTTGCCAAGATATGCAGAAGGATGACCAACACTGGCAACCGAATGGCTTATCTGCGCCAAAGTGAGTGTTTCTGGTTCAAGTTCTGTCCATGGATAGGACATTTTGTCACCCTTCTCTCTGTAAGATTTCAGTGTAATTATATATTTCACATATAATAGGCCAGGACCAGTTTTAGTATCTGACCAGTCTCAGTTGGGTCTTTATAAGACACAGCTAGAGATCAGCAGCAGTATGAAGGAAGGAAGAATACTTCATAAAGAATGAAAAATAGTAGAGGATTTTGAAGGCCACAGATGTCCATTCTCATGCAAAGTGGAACCAGTTTTGAAATTGGGTTAACTTAATAGGCTGTGAATTATACAAGCTCTTTAAGTTAATCTGATTTCATAGCCACCTTAGCGTATCCACACTTAACTGTCTGAGGACCAGAGCATAAGTCCTTTGAAGTGTCAGATGAGGTGGATATTGCAGCAAATTTCCGTGCCATCGGAGGATGTTGCTGGTGAGATCTGCTACTGAAAGGTATTTGAACCTCAAACTATGACATGAATAGGTTGTTGCAGAAAACGTCATTGCCAGCACTCGTTTGCTTGGAGTGATGACAAATGATTATGCTGTTTCTTTCCATTGTGTGTGCAGTTCTCTGATGTTATTCCATCCTCTCTGCTATATCACAAAGATCATTCAGTTTCTGATTGAAGTCCCTGGCATCTTACTTCCAATGCCCTGCGGCATTAACACATTGCATGATTCTGTTTCAACATCCTTTGCTTCTTGGCAGAGATTTCCTTCTATATTCCAAGCCTAGACAGTGCATGAAAGGATTTCTGAGCTTTTATACAACAATCTTGGCTGCTTTTTCTTTCCTTTTTTGTTTTTTTTTTTTTTTTTTTTTTTTTTTTGAGGTAGTGACTAACTAGTCTATCTCCCCATTAGCTGTAATGAAGACATGAATTACACAGAGAGGTTACCTGAAGGTAAATGTCCCTGTAGGACTCAACACAAATGTTGCCAGAAATGAAGCTTTTTGGTAACAGATTTTTTTGATAAATGAAAAATGTAAAACCTCAGATTTGTTTTATCCCAGTTCAACTGAAAAAAAATACACGTGTGCTGCATATACATGTGTATATATATGTATACATACAATCCCCCCATGCACTTCTGTGACTGAACTTTTCATCAAAGTTAACATTACTTCTTAAAACAAATATTTTTTGCAAGATGGAATTTTCTTTGGGAAAACTGGTTCTTCAAACCTTTTCTTACCTGTTCCAAGCAGAACAACAGACTGATTCTCTGCTTGAAACTGCTTGGAAGGCATTTTGTACCAGTTCAGCCAAAAGGACCGTGTTATGAAGAAGCAGTATGTCCGGTTCCTCTGTCAGGAAAGACTAATAAATTTACAAGTGCTTGAATATCTCCCAAATAACCACTTCTGTCTTTCCCAGCCTAATGCAGAGCACATTAGATAATGAAAGTAAACAGAAAACGCACACACCAATATTTCCTGTAGCACATAACTGCATCCTCACCTAAATGCTAATCACAAGCTGATACTTGCCTGCATAAATCTAATCAGTTTCTTTCAGAATTGCATGAGGAGTGAGTCCTTTCATCCGCATGGGAAAACATCCAAATCGAATATCACATTTGTGTCCTTTAATAGCGCTGTTTTGTCTGAAATATACAGTAACAGGCTCTCTACTTCTCACAAGTGTCCTGATAGCAATATGCTCACGCTCATTTTAATTTCCTCTGCATCCAGCTCTGAAGGCAGAAGGGGTTTTAAGTGCCTAGACATATATCCTGCCAGGTACTGAGCAATTCAACTCAAAGAAGGTGTTTTGTCGCTATATACGGTTGGACGGTGTGTTGATATTAGGTGTGATGAGATACAGAAGCAGGACTCTTGGCTGATGTAAACTAGCATAGCTCCTATCAAAAGGAGTAATTCTGGTCTGCTGAATATAAACACTGTAATACAGTTGTGTTGATTGCTCAGGGATTGCTTTTAAAGCAGGAAAGGTAGAGAAAACCTGGGGTTTAAGTTTCATCAGTTGCGTTGTTAAACTGCTGCCTTGTCCACCACGCGGCCCTGGTGGGTGAGGGGAAAGGGGATGTCCTGCCCTCTGCTCGGCGCAGGCACGGCTCTGCTTAGCCACACGCTTCTCTGCAGTTTCGGGTACCTATTTTCCACGTTATTATATGTGGTAGAAGGTATGGTGAAATACTTCTGTCATGTTTCTCCCCAGCAGACGCAGTCTTCAGCTTGGCGAGCGCAAGCACTGGGTGGCAAAGGTGCAATCTTACAGCCTATGGGTTGTATAACTGATGCAGGTCCCGGCACGAGCGTGTACCCAGCTGTAGGCGCGTGGGAATTTTGAGGCTGAAAAGGAAAATATCTATAGATGTGAGGAACAGCGACTCGCCTTCTGAACTCCTTTGATCTCAACTGAGTTCAGTTTCAACAAACTGGACTTCAGAGCTTCCGCTCTGCCGGCAGAGGTCTGTGTCCCTTTCCCGTGTCTGGTGTTCAGTCTTTGTGCATCGCTTCCCCAAAACGGGAGAGGAGCACAGCCTCAGAGGGGGAGTCGCTGTGGAAAAATGCTGCTTTACTCAGATATCGTGGCAATGGAAGCCAGAAAGGGACTACAGAAAACAACGAAGGATATTTTGTTGGTGGTTTCATTCTATAACAAATGTTTTTTAACATTATCTCATCTCCTTCAGGCGTGTAACAATAAAACTAGCATTTTTACATTAAGCCCAGGATGAAATTTAGCGGAGAATTAAACCTAAAATAGAATGAAAAGTGTTCCGTGCATCTTTTGTTTCACGGTTTTAAAAGTGGCGTGGATTGGCTGCTGCACATTTCTTCTTGTCAAACTCCCAAAAAAGCAATTATGTAAGTCCTTATTACAAATGAGTCACCAGCATTGTTTTGTTTTATAAAACGAAAATGCTTTAGCACTGAATTGCCTCTTAGAGTGCAAAAGAGCATATATAAAACTTGGGCTGCTTCTGCTTTACCCCTTCATAACTCAAAAGTGGTTCAGTAAATTATAGCTGCTAAAGACCATTTTTTGTTATTGAAGAAATGTAGGGTCCAGGCTCATTCATGCGTAACTAAAATGGTGTTGTTGAGCAAGCTTTAATAAACCACTGAAGGCAAGATAAAACTTAACAGAAAAACTGCTTTACTTAATATTTACCAGATAATGTTATTCCCAATATCTTTAAAGCTAAAGTGCCCTAAATCTAAACTCCAACTTTCTGCTCTAAGAGAACTTGGAAGAGGTCATGTTTTGAGCATATGTGTAAAACAGCATTCCATAATTGATTTATTAACATATGAGTTCATATTTATGATTTTCTTTTTGAAATATATGAAAGCAAGCTATAACTGTATAATCCTGTACGATCTATTCAACAAAAATCTGCTTCAAAAGTCCAAGGAAAGAGTTTTTTTGAAAGAGTGAAAGAGGGGGGAAAAAGAGCAAGAAAGCCAGTAGAGTGTATGTTGTAACGGTTAAAGGTTATTCTCCATAGGACAAATTAATGTAATTTGTATTTGCTAAGGCTCATATTGGATGTTTTATTTGCATTCTTTCACATCTCAGGAGAGGTGTTGCTAAATAATTCCAAATGGGATAAAAAGAATATTTTTTATTTAAATGCAAACACTGCAGTTTTCAGACTACAATGTCATAGAGTGTATGAGGCTCAGAAACACTACCTTAAGAAGAATCTTGATGCCCAGGACTTCTGTATGCTGCTTTTTTTTTTTTTTTCTTCTTCCTTTTTTCATCTGTGAAGTCTTTTTCTGCATATAATTTCTGAAATGTGAAGCACATGCTTGGTTGTTCTGTAGCACAGGTCCCTCTTCAGCAGCCCCTACTCACTCTCTATCAAAGTCAAAACTCCCTTTGAAGTCCTGCGTTTTGCCCGAGCCCTGCGTGCTGCAGAGGCGATGCCGCCTCTGCTGCGTGTTCTTCAGGGCAGGCACTGCTGCGGTGCGTGTTTGCATGGGGCCCGGCCACGCTGGCCGTTCACCCCTGGGCTGCTCTTGCTGTAAGTTTGTTTAATCACCATTTAAATACACAATTTGATCCAACAGGTGGTCCCGCTGACTCTGTGTCTGGCTACAATTTAGTTGCCATTTCTGGGTCCAGGTCCGAGAGGTACACTTGGGTTCTCCCAAGCTCTGACCTCTAAGATCACCCAAACTCCCACCAGACGTTTACATGTGCTTTCCCAAGGCTCCGCAGGGGTTGTGCATGATCTGGTCCTCTGCTTTATTCTGGGGTGATGTTACAGGAAAACAATGAATTTAGCATGTGATTTTTTTTAAACGAGTTTAGCACATGCCACTTAACTACGAGATTCCTTGAAGTTGTTCAAGTATTAGACATGGTGTTTACCATATTAGAGATCATGAAAATGTCCTGATAGACACTGTCTCCCGAGCAGACCCTACCCTAATCTGAGTAGTTTGAGTGTACCCCACCCACCTCTGGAAAGGGTGTATGGAGTAAAGTCCCTTGATCATAACTCATCCTATCTCCTTGTCACATGCTCTAGTACCAAAATCTAATCTTGTTGACCTGCTCAGCATTTTGGATACCTCATACTCGGGGAGCGTTTTCCTTCAGAGGCAGCTCGCCAGTTCAGGGTGGCACAGGGTTACAGACTTGATGGTCTCCCAGTGGTCGTCCTCCAAGGGAATGACAAGTGTGTCCCTTGGGCAGAGCTGCTGTCTGGAATGCTGTTTAATAGGCTTATCTTGGGCAAGCTGAGACATGAGTCAAACATATAATACGAACCGGAGTTCATAATTTCGTACAAACAACATCCTCTCGGTTATGATCTACTCTCAAAGGCTGCTGATGAATTGAGCTGGATAAAACAAAAGAGAGGGGTAAGGACAACGTTAAATGAAGGGGGAAAAACTCTTTTTCTCCAAAAACGGAATAAAAAAATTTGAAAACTGATGGAAGGTGTTCCACCAGCTATACAGTTGATTAAGAATAAACTGTGAAAGTTTCATGGTTTATTTAATTTTCAAAGTAATTTTTTTTTTAATTTCTTAACTCTGATTTATTTACTAGCCAAAGTAAAGACTGTCCCTTTAGAAAAGTCGTTTCAAGTGTGGAGAACTTTCTGTACAAGAGCTAAATTTTTGAGAGCTTTGTTGATTGTGGAATCTTCCATTGGGGAAAGAATTAATAAAAATCATAATTGTGCATCTCTATAGAGATATTCAATGGCTTAATTTCATGATTTAGCTGTTTCCAAGAGATGCTCTTTATTCTTAATTACCTTACCGTTTTGGAAAATACTTTGTTGGTGCTTTAAGCACAGTTTGTGTGTTGTCCCCTATGGAGAATATTGTGATATTTTAAGATGTTTGTGCGCGCTTTGGTTTGCACCTTCCTCCCCTCCTACATACTTTTCTACCTTTTTCTATCTTCTAAGATGTTGTGATTCACTGTCCAAATTAACCACAGCTTTAGACAGAGGAAAGTAAAACATATACATACATATATATATATATATATATATATATATACAGGTGCCACATTTTGCAGTGTAAAATAGACTCTTAAGACTTGAGTGGCTGGTACCTGATGTCCCAGCAGGGGTTGAGCCCCTGGGGGACCTGTGGGACCAGACTGGAGATGCTGCAGCCCTAAAGCCCACCCTGCTATTGGCACCCATCTGAAAAGCTGCACCTGGAGCTGGGTTTGGCACGGGCGGTGAGTGCTGGCGGTCCAGGCAAGGACTGGGGTGGCTTCAAAACCCAGTGCTTTATGCTCATGGCAAGTGACAAAGATAAATCACATCCAGAGCTTCTACAGTTGTTCCTGAGATCATACAGTAATCATGGATATCCTCTTTGAAGAAAAAGTGCTTGTTTTTTAAAGCCGTTTGTTGGCCTGTGGCAAAAAAATCACTATGGGAAAAAGATCCTGACAGACACATGAAAAACATTTCAAGTTGTGTTATACTGTAATTATCCTCCCAGAGTTAGGCATTCATATAATTTTGGTATGACAGTGTGCTAGAAATTTTTTCTTTCCCTGTGATTTTGGTTGGGTTCTTATTTAAAAAAAAAAAAAAAAAGAAAAAAAGCCAGGGTATATTTATCCCCTGTCCCCAGCCTGTTATTTTTAATCACTGATGGAATGAGTCATTGATGCATTAGAGTGGAAATAAGGGTTTCTTTTTGTGGGACTTTGTACTCCTGAGGATCCTTCAAACGAGTAGAAATTCCTATGGGAAGAAACCGTGTCACTGGTGTGTGTGCCCTGAAGTGTCTTTCAAACACACGGTCCTTGCTGGTGGAAGGGCTAACCCATCCCTGGGGCAGACTGGAGGGCAGGTGCTGTGCCAGCTGTGGGAGTGGGTTAGGGACTGGAAACTGCAGGAGCTGGAGTCGTGGTGAGCTTTGTGTGTGATGCAGAATGATATGTTCTTTTAGAGAGAGAAGATGTAAAAAGCAGGTGATCAAAAATCAGTATTTTCTATAGGGAAGGCAGATTCAGTCACCCTTTTACCAACTCCTGTAATATTAAAGAAGAGGTGTTCAATGATATTGAAAGGCGACAAATCCAGGTGTTCATCAGATGAGGAAGAAACCAGACTTAAAGTGTTTCATAATTGTTCGAAAGTTGTCAAAAGAAAAAGGGAGGAGGGATGTAATTTTATCATTATCTGAAGTATTTTTTCAAACATTTTAGGGAATATTTTTGAGCTGAAGAAGGGAAGATACTGACTGATCTCCATCCACAATGGTGAAGTGCCTAATTCATTCACCCCAGGTAGTATCTCCCACCTCACCTAAGGTGCCTGTTTCACGAGGAAATTGTTTCTCCTTTTTTTTTTTAATTTTTGAATACTTTCATAAGTTTTATTTTCATTCTAAACTGAAAAAAAATCTATTTCTGAAAATTCAAATTTCTGGAATGAACTAGACTGCTGCTTTCTAGTCCTTCCTATTTATTGTGCAGGTTTCTGCTCATATTCCTTTATGGTGTTTGTTACTAGCTGCTGTTGAGCAAATTGCTGAGGAATATGACTCCACATCCAATTTAGTGTGGCAGTTCTTGCATGTTTTATTCTGTTTAAGGAACCTTCAGCCAATCATCAAATACAAAATGGACTCCCTTTTTATTTCCTCGTCTAATCATATGAAAGATTACTTTAATTAGGACTAAAACAATTGAGAGTGTGTATATTACATGTTTAATGAGGATAGACCATATAATTTTTTATTTAGGAAGGCTACCACATAATAAACAGTTCAGAACAGTCCCAACAGTATTGAATCTTCAGAAACATCAGCCATAAAAATCTCCTGTAATGCTGTCATGACAATGATGAAAAAGCCATCATGATTTCACAGGAATACCAGGAGGGTTACAGCTTTTATGGTGTGGGGCGTGAACATCCCAAACATGGAAAATATTTAATCTGTCTGTCTTGTGGCTGTGGTTTGCCAAAGATTAGGATTGGGATGACACAGTTTCTGTGATACGACCCAACCAAAATACTGCTTTGTGGAATGTGTCCCCTCTCATCCCCAGCGATGCAGTGTGTTGTAAGCGGCTCAACCACCCTTTGCCATTTGGAGAAACATTTTCCCCTTCACCAACACCGCAGGTGATGTCAAATTGGAAAGAAGGCGGCTGAATCCACTGCTGTCTTCCTGGGCTGCCTGGAAATTTCAGGCAATTCTCTGGAAATAGTTCAGATATTTGTTTGTCTGTTTGTTCATTCTCCTTATCTCATGAAGTTACAGAATGCTAATGAGATGTCTTTCTATTTATAGAAAATAAGACATATGGGAAAAGGATTATGTCTGTCACACACTGCCAAGCTGATTTCATAGAGCGACAGCTCTACAGGGAAAGTTTCACTTCCAGTACTCCCGGGAAGTCGAACCGAGACTGCTAGCCAGAAAGCCTGGGTTCCAGTCCCTCCATCTGCAAGGCACTTAACCCCCTGTTCCTCCCCTTCTTCTGCAACTTAATCGGTTTAGCTACACTTCCCTGTCTCACTCTGGGTGCTGTGGGGTTAATTAATGTGCAGAAAGTCCTTAAGATGCTTGGATGTAAGTTTTGTTTTCAGTGTTTTCACAGTGGCTTTAGAAAGGGACCTTTATACTAAAGCAAAGCCTTAGGGTTTACTAAGTGGAAGGTCACCTCTGCTATAATATCTTTTGCTGACATGGGGCTGGGGCGGGTGGCATTGGCCAGTAATAGGTCAATTTTGAGAGCCATTCAGTCCCTGTAGAGCTTCTACACACTTTTCTTCCGTTGTATGTCATCCAGGTGCTCCTCAGTGACATCCCACCCTGATACAGAGCTGGAGCTGGTGAAAAAGGGCTGGCAGGCACACCATTAGCACAGCCATGTAGAAACTGAGATACCCTTCAGGCATCTCATGGGGAAGTAGGAGTGGTCATAATGTCTTTGATCTTCTCTCCATGCTTGATAGATCCCGGTGAAGCAGGTCTTCATGCAAGGTTTGAGGATCATGAACAGGGAACTTGGACTGATAGGCACTGTTAGCCCAAGCAGGGAGAAATCCTCTGCACACGTGATGTTGAGGCTTGGTTTGCACAGCAGAGTACTAAACTGGAGAGCTTTGTGAGCAGACAAACTGAAGCTGAAGGTAGAGTGGCCTAGATCTCACTTGCATGCAGTGCACCAAAGTGCCTGGTCAGCAGCATTTTCCCTGGGTTGGCTCAAGGTGTTTAAAGGCAGTTCCTCAATACGAGACTCTTGTCACCAGGATTTGCGTGACTTTGTTGTCCCTGGAACCTCACCACAAGTTCCTTCAGGGTACTTAGAAAGACCTCAACTTTGGATACTGACTTTTGTCTTGGCTCTTCTCCTGTACTACTTCCAGTCACACCAGCAAAATCTGTCTGTGCCCCACAGCATGGTCTTTCCCATGGAAGCAGAGGTCAGCTGAAGCTCAGCCCACGTGTGCGTATGCATCTCTGTGCAGCACAGAGCCACTAAGTTGGGGCTGGAGCACAGACTGAGGATTACGCAGGCTGGTGAGCCCTGAAGGATACCCACTGATATTGGGGCAGGTAAAGATCCCCTTCACTTCACTGCTGTACCCGTGCCAGCACGCATAGCTGAAATGTTAATCATTAGCTGCTAAATTGGGAATGATGTTGTTGATCCCTGGTTTAAGAGTTTCAATGTTTGGGGTCTTTCTCCTGCCCTTCTTCTCCCTCACCTCCCTTCTTCCTCCACCATCTCCTGGATGTCAATGAATTGGAAAAGAAGCTGCAGCTGAAGTTGCATGGATAAGCTCTGTGGGCACGGAAAGTTATGTGTGTGTAAGTCCGTGAGATTCTTATTTGTGTCTCAGTATTGAAATTTACAGTGCTAAAGCATTCAAGCTCAGTGTACAATGAAATAAGTACCACTTTCAGAAAGAAATTCACACTGAGGCAGAGGAAAAGAAGAGCTTTTCTATCATACGTAATTGTTACTGCATTTGAACTTTTACTTCTGCCTGTGTCTTGTAGCCAAATCCCGGTCTCCTGAGCAAAACTCGAAGAAACATATTTTGCGCAGGGGATCTCTGCAGGGACTGGATTTCCCTCTGAAGACTCCAGCGCGGCTCCGGCTACAACTTACGGTGAGTAGCAATGATCGCTTCTCCTGCCCTCTCTGCAGAGAGAGGATTTTGTCCAGTGGATCTGCCACGCACCCACCTGCCTTTTCTCGTGGCTTATTTCTTTTCAAGGCAGGCAGTGGTGCCTGCACCTTCTGCTGAGTGCTCCTTCCCACTGTCTGGAGAGATTTCCTTGCCATACAGACAGCCTGCTCTCGAGTCCCCCTCCTTCCTTTGCCCAATCATTAACATAAATCATAACCTAGCAGATGAAAAGAAATTTCCAGTCTTTGTGATCTCCTGCCAGAGTTCTCCCAGTTTTTCTCAGTTTGGGAAAACAAATGTGCACTGCAGCGTGTCCTGAGGGTTGACAAAATAGGGCTGTTTCAGACCAACAAGACGTATTCTGAACACCAGGGCCCACTGTGGCCCTCAGGTGGAGCTGTGGGCCCTCCACGGAGAGCCATGGGGCAGGACAACCTCTCTGCCCACCCATCGCACCCCTGAGCCTGACATAGACATGGGTGGGGGGGATGGAGTGGAGCCTTCTTCACCCCTCTCCGTGGGCCCCCAGCGCCGTCCACAGCATCACAGCCCGGACCCGTGCCCGCAGGGGGGCAGAGCTTGTCCCCATCCTCTGGCACATCCCTGGGGACAGGGTGAGGAAAGGTGCACCAGGAGTGGGGCAGGGGCAGTTGTCCCTGCCGTCACCCCGCGGCAGATCTGCCTCCGTGGTAAGGGGCTCCTGCTCTGCCAGGTGAGACAGTCACTCTGTGCAAGTTGAACGGGGTCTTTAGGCTCTTTTTTAGTCAAGCAAGAGTTGTTTTCCAGATTGTTGGTAATCCTGATGCACAGTCCGTAGGGAAGCAGGCTGGGCTGTTGATGCTTTTTAGTTGTGACCTAAACAAGACATGATTCCAAGTGCAGTAATTTCTTGGAGAGGAGGGTGGCTTTCTAAGAGGGCTTCAGACAAAGAACATATTTCCAATAATCCCCCGAGAAGTGAAATCACAAATGCTGTCAGAAGTCAATAAAAAGTTCAGCCACGCTGATAAAAATGAGCAGCTTAAACCAGACTTGCTATATGAACCAGTAAAGCTTCACCCTTCACCAGCAAACCCTCTGCCTTGCTTGTGCCGGAGATTCAGGGTCAGAATTTGTTTGCCACAGTCTCTGCCATCGTGGGACAGTGCACCAACACTGTTTGTGGGTTGATATCCTGGAGGAAATTTGTATATGTTGGGATACTCAAAGATTACAACTTCACAGACGTGAAGAAGTGAGCCTGGAAAATTTGACTTTGATGCAATCAAATGATCACATCTCAAGGTCACTAAAGGCAGATAATAGCTGAATAACTGGCCTCAGCCCTTCAGCATAGCATACTTTTAATAGGGTGATCCAAGCCCATATGGTCTTATTTTATTGTTCCTAGCTGCCTACTATATTGAATTTTGAGGTGGATTTTTGAAATGGATATGGCTTCCAAATTTATTCTGCTCAGGACTTCAACTTTGCTGTTTGAAATTTTATCTTTATTTGAAATTTTTTATGAGGAAAATACATGGCATGGGACACAGTTTTATTTGCTTTGCCAGGACAGGCGGTACAGCGAGGAGTGCCTTTGTGGGGTTCTGTGGTAGAGTTTCCCCCAGTTTATTAACTGAGTAGAACCTGACTTTAACAAAATGATGCCAGGTCTTGTTCACCTATTGCATGCCTTGATTTGTGCAGCTTTTATTAAATTCCTCAGCTCTCCATTCCCTGGGGGTTGGGGG
>NW_009647731.1:8903451-8947792 GCF_000708025.1 Charadrius vociferus | reverse complement strand
GGTTGCATGGGGTTTTTTGCATGGGTTGGTTTTTTTTTTTCAAAATACACTGGCAACAGAGTTTTTCGTATCCACTGTCACCGTGAAAACCTGAATATTTCAAATCAAGGGGATACCCACAGAAGACCCATTGAGATCATTTTAGCTGACGTTACTTCACAGTTAAATTCATGATATAAACTTTAAAAGCTAAAGGGATATTAATGTTCATATTGTTCTTTCACTTATAATCTTTATTGCCTTCAACCCAGACCCAGGAGTAGTACAGAAGCAGCTGATTTCTGCCTCCGTGGGGAAGAGCCATGCATGTAATTGAAAGTGTTATACACGGGATCAAGTTTCTGGTACAGTTCTTGTCATTATAATTTGATCTGCCATGATAGGCCTCGTAGGCTGATTGGCATCTCTGAAGACTTCTGTAATATGAATAATAATTATAAAAACCCAGACAAAGAATAGTGTTCCAGCATGTTAGCTGCAAAAGTGTTCTTTCCGAGCTTGTCAATGCGTTTGAAGGAATTCCTTGGGAAAGTGAATGCCAAAGGCATGTGAACATAGTAAAAAAAAAATAATTTAAGGATGTAGATGAATATTTGTAGGAAGCACGTTACAGTTTTTTTTCAGCTTTACAAACAGGATTACATGAGTAATCTTCAAGTAATGTAAGGATAAATCTTTTTTTTTTTTAAAAAAAGCCCCCAATGATTTAGATATTAGCAAGCTTTTGCTTGCATGCATGTGTTTCTGGCCCACCTCTCTTGCAGTGTACAAAACACAAGGAAAATGCCGCTCTTTCTTTAGGCCCAAATTTGCTGTAATCCTGATGAATATGCATTTTATATATAAATTACTTATATTTATATATATTGCTCAGATGCAAGTTTAGATTCCTACATTTCTAAGTTGAAACATTGACATAAAAATGTTGTCCCCTATACATTTGTGTGTATGTGATTTTTTCACTATTTGAATCTCCACTTTCCAAGACGTCCCCAGGATTGAGCTGCCACTCGAATCACAAGTTTGCCGCTCAAATCGCAAGTTTGCCACTCAAATTCCTCAGTTGTGGGCATCCAAGGGATGGATGTTGTAGCTGATGAGTCCTTCAGATTCTCTTGTGTTCCTGTGGAGTTTGGTGTTTTCAGCAACTCTCACACAGAGCCTGGTACAGTTCCTCCTCTGATTTGTCCTGTGATTCCTGTTGAACGCAGTGGGAGTAAAGCTCTTCCAAAGAAATTTGAGGATTTAGGGATATACAGGTAGAAATGGATGCGTCAGAATTGTCCACGTTTCTGTACGTGCTGACGAGGTTGTAATTACTAGGACTAGTAAGGACTTGTAATTACTAGGACTGCTATACAGTAATACAAAACATACAAACTAGGACTGCTGTACAATTAATACATAAATGAAAAACATAGTTAAGATTCAGGTAGGTAAAGTTTCATAGAACTATCATAATGAACACATCAATGATAACAAATTCATTCTGACCCCTTATTAGGTGCACAGTTAATTTAGTGGACAACTGAAAATACATGGGGTCTTGAAACTGCAAGAATCAAAGCTGTCTTAAAATGCAACTATTTATATATCTGTATCTCAGTCCTGAATATTATGAACATAATTTGATCAATTATACCATTTAAAAAAATATTTTTAAATTGATTTTTTTAACTTGTTCTCTCGGAAGGCACCAGATTAATTGAAATATGGTCTTTGAAAATTAAGATGCAATGCCGAGTGCCCCATTTTTATGTGTGTACATCTAAGACTTTGGTTCAATAATACATTCAGTCTTTGAGGCCTTTACTCAGGTCTGTAAAATAGCATTAAAAAAAA
Source organism: Charadrius vociferus (assembly GCF_000708025.1). Lineage (NCBI taxonomy): Eukaryota > Metazoa > Chordata > Aves > Charadriiformes > Charadriidae > Charadrius > Charadrius vociferus. The sequence continues at coordinate 8,945,950 of NW_009647731.1, read as the reverse complement.
AAAAAAAGTGAGGTAGAAGTTCGTCCAGTTCTGGAATAGCTTTTAGCATATGCACCTGCTCTCTACACAAAAAATCTAAATTTTAATTAGTGATTTGGCATGGTCTGCTCTTCTTAACTAGCAGTGTCTTTTATTTCTTCATCTGACAGCCTCCTCACCCCCAGGGTACGATGGAAAATGACTCATTTTCATATAAGGTAGGGGAGTTTAGTGAATATATGACCTACAGATTTTCCTAATTTTTTTATAATATAATGTACTTTGATGCATTTCAAAGATAATCTGTCTGACGCTTTGCATATTCCTACTTAATTACAGTGTATCTCAAGATGATTTACTACAGTCAGATAATTCTGCAATAGTCTTGCTATGGAGGGCATGCATACCACAGGCAGCTGTACAATTAGCCATAGCGTACATAGTGGAAATTATGTGTGCATGTGGAAATGGGGAGGGTTGGCACGGGAAGAGTTACAAATGAAAAGGGATATATGGCCTCGTCTAATGTTCACTGATGAGGTCTTTCTGACAGTTTCAGTGTATTTTGGCTGAAACCCAAATCTTATTTAAGCATGGTCCCACTTCCAGCCTTTCAATGTAACGGGTGATGAGCAGAGGAACATTGAAAAACTGTTCTGAAGAAATTTCTGAGCTTACTTATTTCCTTTTCCAGTTTTATATCACAATATTCTAGTAAAACTCAGATCTATTTTGGGGCCAGAAAAGTCTGGAATAGCATTTTGGCTCTTTATTTGACCATATGTGTTAATGTTCCAGTGACTCCCTCTACATAAAATTAGCCTGGAATGAAGCGATCAGTGCCTGAGAGCATTTCAAAGCCGTAGTAACAGATCCAGACTTCTAAGGCCAGATGAGGACTGCGAGATCATCCAGGCTGACCTGTGTATAACACAGTCTGTAGACAACTGGAAATAAACGTGCACCTCTCCAGCCTTTCAATAAATGCTGCGGCAGAGCGAGCACATCAGCCCAAAGCAGGTGGGAGGTTCCTGTGTGTACAAGGAACTACCTCTGAGCCACCAAAAAATCCCAAGGTCTCCGTGCCAAGCCATGCAGGTGTTTCCATTCACAAACATTTGAAGAAAACGCCGAGATATTAAGTAATTTTGAGGGTAGAAAAGCTTTTCTGGAATTTAGGATTCCCTTAACTTAGATAATGGTCATATTTACTTCTTCTGATTTATTTTAGCTAGTGGAGTTGTGGAGACTGGATTACCATGACCTATTTATTTTTTGGAATATTTTATTCTCTCTAGGAATTCACTTATTTCCACCCCTCCAATCAGGCATTAGCCTGGCAAAAGAGTGGTCTGTAAAACTCGCTGCACATCTGCAAATATCAAATGTCCACGAACAGGCAAAAGACTCACTCCACTTACTTTTTTTGTCAGATGGTTTCATTTAGAACCCAAAGGGTCAGGAGTCACAGCATGACCTCATCAAATTAGACTCAACTGAGAGAGGTGTTTAGCACAACAAAAAGGAAGTAATCTGAAGGACATTAAATGCAAATGAGACTGCCATGTGCAAACTTCAAAAACACCTGATCCAAATGAACAGTGTTGACGGGGGTCGAAGGGGCGAGAAAGAAGGTTTCATATTTTGGTTGTTTTTTTTCAAGGACTATCAGCAATACTACATCCTGTAGAGCTGGCTGAAAATCTCGCAGGTATGTGAATATTTAAACTTAAGAATACCCACTTTTATTTTTGCCAGGTGAGAATACGTCAGTATTTACTGGCAGGAGCTTGGGCTTGTAGATCAAACCTGGGCACAACTCTTTCTCTTGTAGTGGATTTGGTACTAAACAAGTATATTTTGAGTGGGTTCATTATTGCATGAGTCTCATCTGCGGGAGGGAATAGAAATTTATTTTGAATGCCTAATTGAAGAGTTTCAAGGAGGTTTCAGTTGCTGATGGTTCTTTCATATAGAGAAGAAAAAGCTCGTTAGAAGGTTTGCACATTTTCCCTTCAGGACATTAATCCATGCCCCCATTGGCTGAGATGTCTTTCAGCCATGAAGGCAACGGGGCAGTGAAGGTCTTGTTATAATGGAACCAGGCTATTTCCAGATAATGTGAGTCAGATTGACTTCAGGGTTAGATCTGCTTCCCAGATGTTGGATATAGTCAAGTGGAGCAGGGAGACAGAGATGGCAGCTAAGTATAAGGAGAACCTCAGGGTAAATAAGAAGTCAGAAGTGCTGTTTGCAATGGGTGGTGTTGAGGTTTTCAACACTGTGTGAGTCAGGGGAAAAGCTGATAAATATTTGTTGCTGACAGACACAGGTATGTCTAAGCGTATCAAGAAATGAGTCAAAATAAGATTGAAATAGGGTCAAAATAGGACTGAAAGCAGTGCTTTGTTAGAGCTTAGAATCTGAATATGTCCAAAAGTGTGCAAAAGCCTGGGAAATGGTCAAAACGACAGTCAAACAGGAAAGAAAACCAACCATACTTGCTCCTAGAAATCTAGGGCAAATTAACACAATGAACACAAAAAGAGCAAGATTCAAAGAAATTTAGGTATGATAAGAGCTGGTAACAATCCTGAAGACTATAATATCTAATCCAAACACTACAGAAGTCGGTGTGAACTCTGTACCAGTGTTAAATCTGAGGGACTGTTGTTTCTTTCTGTTTTACCCTATTCATCGGGGTTTGTCTGTGTCCTGACAGCCATGAGATCAAAATTACCTGCCTAACCAAGTAGCCAAGTTCTAGGCTCATAGGTGCTACATAAATCACAAGATACTAGAAATTTGTATGGACAGTCTTTGAGACAGAGAAGTATGGAATGATGGGTGAGATCTTCATGAGCTGTTACCAGGCAGGATTAGAGATGGCTGTCCATGTAGAAAGGAGAAAATTATTTCATCCAGTGATAGGCAGATGGATGGATTGCATCACCCAGGTCACGCTTTCAGGAGTCTCTTCCTACCCACAGTTCTCCCTTTTGCAGCCGGGGTGGGTCACAACTGCAGCCTTCTGCTCCTTTGAGGAACACGCAGCGCAAGCCCTGCTAGAAGGGGAGGAGAGGGGGACCGCGCGCATTCCTCCCATGGCCTGTGGAAGGTGCTGCTTTTATTTCCTTCAGCACGGAGTGGTTTGTCAAGACACAACTGAGCCTTCAGAGAGGGTGCAGCTCATGGGAACAAGACCAGCCCCATGATCAGGTGTCATTTTCTTAACCCGGCCAGTGGGTCTTATCTCAGAATCAGGCCAGCTGGCAGCAAGCTGAAGGCGATTGCTGGCGGTACAAGCAGTCAGGGGAGGTAGCAGGAGATCTGTACAGTCGAGCACATACACTCAGGGTGTGGGGGCTCACATCTGGCTGCAAGATGCTTTGAACAGTTTGTTGGACAAAGGCTCTTGGTCAAAAGAGGTCAGGGCAGGTTCAGTTGTACTGCCAAGGGTGAAAACTATAGTGAAAGTCAATAAAAGGCTCTCATGGCTTCTAGTTTACCCAAATAAGGAGGGAGAAGAATTGTTAACATAGGGTTTTCCCTTACCTTTTGAAGGTCATAGGAAGGTTAGTGCAGCTTCAAATTGCTGCATAAGCTTGAAAGGAAGAATGACAAAACGCGGATTAGGAAAATACATGGTCTTATTTTTAAAAGGTTGTTCTACTGAAATGGTGGAGGATGGCGGTCAACAGGAGGGTGAAGTGCAGGCAGGATGGGAGGAAGGCTCGAAATACTGTAGCTTGAGTATTTTTCTATGTGTTTGGAAAAAGGGTGGAATGACAAGAAAGATTTTGATGTTACAGCTGGGTGAACTTCAGTTACAAGTCAGGTGTGTGTTTTTAACACTGCTGGTGATTATCCATGGGCAAAAACTCTCAGGAAAACTGGGGACTCTCTAGCTTGGTTGTTTTCTGGAAGCTGTGATTCAATTACAGAAAAAAATCTTCAGGCAAAATATATGGCAGGTTGGTGAAATCCTATCATCTGGTTATTGAAGATAATCTGGTAGAGCTTCCTGACATAGGAAGTTATTTTTTAAGCTCCCCTTTATATGTAAAGAAAAGCATTGTGGGCAATCATCTGGACTTGGCAAACCATGATAGGTCACTTTAGGTCTGCCTTTAGAGACAGAGAGCATAACCGACTGAGGCAGACAGTGAATGAATTATTTTCACTGCTGAATGAAACTAATTTTGCTGTTTACAAGTAGTGTTTTAAACGAACAAAAAAACGCCTGAGTATAAATTCCTGCTTCTGTAACATGATTTTTCAATACTTCCAAAGACACCTGAAGGGTTTGGCGCCCAATCCCATGATAAATTAATGGTAGCTGGATGTCCAAAACCAAAAAAAAATATCTTCAGGCAGTTCAGTCATCAAGAAGCTAATGTCAATGTACAGTAAAAAAATCTTCCTTCATATAGAAATAGAAATAGGGGGGGGGTGTGTCAGAAAAAGACTGTGCAGTCAGTTTATAAATCAAGGACTGTGAGTACCTCAAATGTTCTTCAAACACTGCAGCATGGAAAGATATCAGGGAATCTCCGTCATTTTTTCCCTCTTCCACCTCTGGCTATGCCAGTTGTTGATATGGCATTCCCACTCATTGTATCATTGTTAAAAATAATAATACAAACAGAGAATTCGAAGAAACTCATGAACAAATACTTCATAGTATTTACAAGGTGCATTTTTTATGAGTTGATTTTTCTTCTCCTTAAGCAACGCTTCATCTGTCTCTAGTAAAGTCCCAGATGAGAAACAGTTTACTAGATATAGAATATTAAATATAAATATTGGGTGGTCGTAATAGAAAAGTCTGAAAATGGTTTTAAAAGCAACCAAAGAAGCTTTCATATAAACAGCTAGAATAAATATAAGAAAAATTGGATTCCCTTAATAAAATGTACTTCATATGTGTTTAGTTAAGAAAATGTCTATATTCACATGCATGTATGTGTGAGAATATATATTTGTGCACTCACATAGTTCAGCTATACATGTATACACATATTTTATATATTTATAACATCTGTTTATTATACTGATATATGGTTTTCAACACTGTTGCGCTGTTTCAAACTGTTCAAAACCAAAACTGCTTAACGCGAAATTCTAATACTCCAGCTGGATGGTAATGTCACCCTTCTAAAATAATGAGCTATAAATATAGCTTTTGTTTTTACTGTTTACTCCAGATAAATGATATTTTTAACTAGTGCACTGTCCTGAGGACATGGAAGCCTTCCATACATATATACAAGGTTTGACCATTATTTAGTGGAAATAATACCAAATTACACTAGGATTTGAAAGACACTAAGCAGCCTGTAGCTTGATACAATGGTTGAACTTAAAAGTTCAGTTCATTTGCAGAGATGTTACTGGTTCCAGCTGTGTTCTCTGTATAGGGGATAGGGAGAAAGTATACGTCCAGCTGGAAATAGAATGAGCTACACAGGGTTCTACACTCAGACTCTGAATACACATGAGCAATTAAACAAAGAAATGCCTAGGATATACAGCATTGACTCAGAATAAAATCAGCATTAGTAGTTGAATCATGTCACAGTAATCTGGCATACTTTACCTCCTATGTTCTTCCAGGGAACTTCTTCAGGTGACACTTTGTTTAATAATGCAAAATACTCCTATACGTAACCTTTAGAATCTCCCTTAAAGTCTTGAGTGATGTATTTTCATCACTGAAATTTATAGGAATATCAGCATTGGTAATTTATGTGTTTTAATTTAAAGCATCTGTTTTAAATTTATATAGTTCAAGGTTTTTTCGGCAGTTGCCCATGAATAAGCATTTGATCTTGATACTATATTTTGAGTCTATATTTGATGACCGTCTTTCCAATGTGTGGGTTTTCATTAAAAGTTAAATCATTTTGTCTCAAACCAAAAAACAGTTTTTCACAAGCGAAGTGAAATTGTTTTTAAATAACTGAAAAGACTGTTCTGCATTTCAATCAGCTTGGACAATGAAAACAGTCCCGTTCATTTCACGTTTGATTTCGGTCATTCTCACCTTCGGGTTTTTTTGTAGACTGATTCTGTGCTGCTGTGCTGGATGATATTGAGACATAAGAAAACACCACCGTAACGGAGAAGCTCTCCTATTAATTTTCAAATAACAACCAGGCTCAGTGCTTCCAGTTAAAAAGCAATGCTCTTTCTTTGTGAGACATATGGCCTTGAGCAGCATTCTTAGCTTCCCTTGTGGTTTTAGGATGACTCATGAATTTTGATGGTTTTCTTGAAGACCCAGTTGCTAGAGTCCTGTAAATGCATTTGAATTTCATTTTATTTTAAAGAAAAGGGAAGAGTTTTCTGGCTACTTGGCTGCAAAGAAGCGGTCAAGAATGCAAAGCTCAAAGGCTCAAACACATGAAGACGTTAATTAAGAAACCCAGCATTTCTTTGTCTGAAAACCCCATAAACGAGGAGGGACTTTCTGAGTACATGGGACTGGCGGTACCGCAAATCTCTTGTGAAAGCAGTCACTAAGATGGTTCCCTAACAGCAATTCCTTGGTTTCAAACCAAAGTAGTTCAGCTTGGATTACTCCTAGCTGCTTTCACCCGCTGTCCTTGTCCATGACTTCTGTAGCAACGGGCTTTCCCACCAGAAAACCGTAGCAAGGGGCTTTCCCTTCACGGGGATGATGGCTGTGGTAATGAGAGCTGCGTGGAAAGTTAGTTCAAACAGTGCATTTTGTGCCTGGAGCTCCAAACGCTCTTTCTCTAGCGGAGACAAGGCAACATGGTGTGAAGTCTCCTGTTGCCCCGAAGCTGAGGACGCTGCCTCTACATGTCTGTGCCTCGTTCTTTATCAGCGGATGGTTTTCTGTGATTATGTATGCGCAAGGTACTTAAACTAACAGGTTCTTGCTCCAGTTCTTAAATATATAACGTCTGCCTGATGTATGTTCCCTGTCGGTAAAGGAGGAGGTACTGAAGATCAGAATTGTGAGAGAGAAGGTGACTAGATACACTTATCTTTTAAAATGTGTCATCTTTTTTTTGCTCTTTAATTAATTCATTAATTACAAATTAGCTTCCAGGATTTCATAGTAGGAAGCTTTACAATTATCTAATCTTAACTCCTGTGTAACGTACCAAAGAACTGTGCCTTAATTCACTCTCCTTTCCATAACTGATGGTGGATATAAAGAAGAGATTCAATCAGGAACATTAGTCAGGACCCGTTTCTCTGCAGATCATGATACTGTATGGCACATTTAACCAGGAACACAGCAGATTTCCAGAATTGGAAAAAAAATGTAACTGAAGACTGGGAGATCTCTCTCTAACTGTCCCGCTTTCATTGATACAAAGCACATTAATCTAATCATAACCTTGGACTGAGTTTTTGGTTACCGGCCTGTTTGAAGTAAACGTCTGTGATTTCTGGTTTTAAGAAGTCTTGGTTTGCTGCCCAGACGCCGGCCATGCTGGGAGGGTGTGCTGAACTCTTTTATTTGTTTAGCGTATTTACCAGTACCTGAGCATAATAATACAGCATTTTTATCCTGTGAACACAACTCTTAAACTTCCGGAGCTCCAAAGAGGAATGTCCTGCCTCTCTGAAAGGACAAAATATGTCTCTTTAGAAAAGAATCCAAAATAATTTGCCTTTGGGTATAAGAGCTGTAGGAGTGTTGGAAGGTCTCGGACCGTAGCCCTGCGGCAAGCCAGTTTAATCAGAGTCATGGTAGCAATTTTATTTGAAGAAATTTAAATTAATCTCTCTAAAAAAAAAAATAAAAAAAGATTAACAAGTCCAAATCTTAATTAAATGTTATATTTTAAATTCTGTGAATAATATTGTTTAAGAAACATTTAATCATTGTATTTTCTTGTTTAGGATTAGCTGTTTAAAGACAAAAGACTCTAGGCACCAATTAACTGCTGCCAAAAATTAATTTAAGTAGCCTAATTGACAACTTGCTTTAAGCTACATAAAATCTTGGCATAAAACTTATTGTCAAGGGAAAAATATTCCTAATTTATTACTTTATTATAAATGAAACTATTGACCAAAGTGCACTTGCTCTACTGCAGCTGTTATGTAAAACAACAATATGTAGATGACGACGATAATGAGTCCTTGTCCTTATGTGTAAATACGAGTCGCTCTGAAAGCGCACCGGTTGTTAATGACTGTTCGGTGCCACCAGCCTGGAGAATAGCTGCGGACGAGGCAGAAATCTTGTTTTCAGGCAGCACTGCTGGATGCCAGCCCTTTCCCTGTCGTGCACGACTCGTGGCGGTGAGACTGGGCTCCTGACGGGCTTCAGACAAAGCCTGCGAGTCCGTTCTGCTCCCCGTGAAAACCGAGCCCGACTGCCTTCCACCTCTATGCAAAAGAGAAACGTAAACTGTTCCACATGTGGGAGCAGAATGTGATCGCTGTGGGGAGAAGGTAGCAAGGCTATTAAATGTAAAACCAGGGCCGAACAATCAAAATACTTGTCCGCCAGCGTGCGAGATACTCAGATATCTGTGAACAGGGAGAGAAAATTAAAAGCTGTAAGTACATACTGTAAAGCTCTTTAGTTTCTTGTTTATGGTCGCAACGGGCCAACTTTCAAAGCCACTTCTTGAAACATTGCCCATGGTTTTCCACCTGCAACTAGTTAGACACACAAGTCCTGTATGTTCTGTGCTGGCACAGCTAATTTGCATCCCTGAATACCCGGCTGACTTACAGAGGCGTTAGTTCCCCGGGCGGACCCCTGGGATGGCTGGAGAAGCAGCCCCTTCCCCGCACGCACACCCTCACTGCAGTGCGGTGCCTTCTGCCGTTTGGCTTTTCCACCTGCTGCTTCTTGCCATCCATCCATCTCGACCTGCTTCAACGCGAGCCCATCTATTTAATGTGATATCAGCCATTAAATTGTTCATTTCTCCTCTTCGGACTTCAAAAAAAAAAAAAAAAGATTGCATCAGGAAGGTGGCTTACTGGCGTGCAGCTTTTCCAAGGAGCCTCTTTGAAGGCTAAGAAGGTTGCTTGGAAAATATAGTATTTTGGCTCAATTTTCATTGTCTAGGCACATTTCATTCCAGAAAATCACAAGCTACCAACACAACCATGTCATTGCGATTTTTCAAGCATTTTCTTTTTGTGCGGGTGTGTTTTATATCTCGGTGAAGTCACATCCCCCCCAGGCTATTGGAACAAAGCTCGGCTGAGAGCCGAACCTACCCAACGAGAGGAAATTACAAAAGGAAAAGTTAATGTCTAAAACCATTAGTATGGGCACTTCTCCCACAGCCTCGGCGAACCCCGGAACAGCACCGTGAGTTCACTCGGGGCGTTACGCTGCCTCGGAGACACCCACCGTGTCCAGTCTGGCCGAGAACCTGCAAAAGCAGAGCCCTCCCAACCGAGGGCACAGCATCCAGAAAGCCCGAGAGATGCTTTTGAGAAGCTCCCAGGTGCACGGTGACCCTTCACACCCCCTCCTCCACTGAACAAACTGTTTAAAGACCGAGATGTGTTGCAGAGATAACGAGCACTAAAGAATTTACAGCAGGTGCTATTTGAAGAGACTTCGAACAATGCAGAATTACCTGTGCCCATTTAGGTCCATTAATCTTCTCTTGTAAAAATAGCAATAAACGGTGATTTAGAAGCAGGGAGGAGGGAAGCTGGAAGCCCTGAGGTTAACAGAGAGAAAGATCAGTGCTTGTGGTTAATTTTCTATCTGTCTGTGCAACAAGTGACTGAACTGCTGAAAAATGGAACTGCAGGTACAGCTTAGAAAATACCAAATTACAACTGTGGTGGATGGTACTATTTAGCAGATATACGACAGGGCTTCAAGCAGGTTATACCAGGTGCTGTATAAATGCACAAGTAATAGCATCCAGTGCACAGAAAGAGTTTACAAACTGCAAAGACCCCCCAGAACAGATAGACGGGCTCGCACTGAACGCCCAGGGAAGGCACCGCAATAAAGAGGGGTGCTAAAACGGAGCAGCCGCCTGAAATTTGAAGGTAAGCACCAGCGGTTAATCACAATAATTACCACCTGCTCAGCTATTATCTCAGTTGCGGCTGCTGATGTGTCCACAGCATGTACTCTCAGCATTCAGAACAAAGTCTTATTATGATGGATAAGGTCTGTTTTTTAAACTGAAAAAAACAGAGAGGTGACCAGAGATGACTGGAGCCAAGGGGGATTCTTTTCCACTGGAACAAGCCCTGTGGCATCAGGAACCCATCAAAAAAAAGGTGATTTACGTGAATACAGCCATATCATATTTTCTCCCCGAATGAAAACAAATGAGCTGGCAAAGTATTAATTTAAAATACTTGACTTGTTAATGAGCGGTGTATATTAGAAAGGTTGCTTCTGCAAGGACGTTCTGCCTTTGCTCTGCAGGTGGCTGCGTGTCTGCCCTCACCTGGTATGTGGGTACCTCCCCCAGAGGCTCCTGGACCCCGCGCCGAGCAGAGCGATGCGCTCGCTGCCCTCCGGCTGGGAGCTCTCTTGGGAGCAAAGATGGTTGTGACTCCAGCACAGCTGCTGAAATTTTAGTAGGTATTAATACTCTTCAACAAGTTAACGTTCATTAAAAATGCCCCTTTTTTTACCTTCTGCATTAAAAAATAGAATTTCTGAAATAGTTTTTGATTATTTTGGTCTTGTTTTTCGCACGAACAAGGGCTTTCTCAGTATCGCTTTAAAACAATTTAGATTAAATGCATTGTTTCGTCACTCATTTAAAAACTCACAGAAACATTTGACACTTTTAAGCCTAGCAAGCTCGAAATACTTATGACAACACTTTTTCTTTCACTTTTAAAAAGCAATATATTTCTGGGTTTGATCAGAATTATGTAGAAAATTGTTGTAACTTTTTTTTTTTTAATGAGGCAGTCATTTCAACAATGAGTGATGAAAATACATAAAAATCTGAGGAAGGACGGAACTAGCATTTTTAAAAATATTTTGTAAGGCAATAGATACAATTCCTAGAGTGAAGCGGCTGACTAAATACCAACGTAGTCAATTTAAACTTTGACTAGTGGAAATATTTCCTGTACAAATTACATTCCTTTCTTCCTCCTCCGCCTCCCTACGTGCCGAGTATCCTTTATTTCTGGGCACCGGGCAACACAATGGAAAGAAAGCGAGACCTGAGCATCCAGGCAGAAAACCAGGCCTTGTACCAGCGCCAGGAGGCGGCCGGGATTCCCGCGCCGCACAATGCCGCCGCGTCAGTGCCGCGCCGCGCCGTGTAATGAACCCCAAGTGGCCGCCTTTCACATTTCAAGAGCCAAAACTGGCTGGATGCTGAGCACCGCTGCTCCCAGCTCCAGCATCCAAGTGAACCTTTCCCCTTTCTTTCCCCCAACAATAACACTGAGAAAGGCACAAAGGGCGCTGCTTCTGCCTGGCGCTTTTGGATGCAAACTGGGCAAATATGTTAGGGTCAGCAGGACCACGATGCTCTTTGTTGGCGACTTAAATACAGTCAGAGGGTGGGGGCGGGCAAGGACAGTAAAACTGAGCAAACTGCGTTTCCAAAAAGTGCAGGGGAAGGTGATTTTGTGGTGGTGTTTATTTTTTTTTTAAATCATCCCTCAAATCTGCAACCTGGATAAGGTTTGCAACAACGCAAACAGTAATTCTGGAAATGGAGAGGCCTCGATCTGTACGGCACAGGTTATTTTGCAACTTTGCTTCTGACTTACCTGAGAAGAATTCCTCTCCCCCGGCTTCCAGATAAGGAACTCGCCTTCCAAATTCCCCACGCAGTGCAGCCAGCCGGGGGGCAGGGGGGGGGAATGACACGGCGCTCCCGCAGTTTCCTACACTTAAGCTTTCATCTGTGAAAAATCCTTTTTATTAAAGGCAAACTGCAGCATAATTGAGCTAAATCTCCAGCCTCCGTTGGAGGTAGCAATGCCACGCACAGTTCATTGCCATGCCTGCTGTCCGAGGGATTTTTTTTATGAGATCGTATTTCACGAGGAAATAAATTTCCTCCTTCGGTCTGATGCAATCGGTTTACGGAGTGGTAAATAGCTGTGGGTATCTCGTGTGCAGTTTTGCAAAGTGTTTGTGGCTATTCGAGGATGAAAGTTGCCAAAGATAAGATCTTAATCACTGAAATCTGGAGAGCGATTGAGAAAATGGCCCCATAAGGATGTCGGTGGGGGCAGGTTCGAGGGAGGAAGCCCAGGCACCCCCTGCAGACACTCAGCACTAACACAACCCACAGAACACCCGTTATCAAATAGCCCATCCCAGCACAGTCCTGCTTCGGTGGCAGCTCCCAAGTGACAGTCTTCTCTCTGCTTGTGGGTCCCAAGGCACTGATTTGAACGGATTCATCCCTAAATCGCACCTATGGCATCCGGCGTAATATCGTTTGGTGTAAGTACACTCATTTCACTTGTCTTTCAAGAAGGAAAGGAATAGAATATCTTTCCCAAAAGATGTTCCTCTCCTACCTACACAAACTTTCATGGGAAACCATACACAGGGTTTGTCTTGTGCTCTAAAATCAGTGAGCTGAGTTTTCAGGGAGCTGCTTTTGGAAAGGCATTCAGGTAACGCGCTCTAGGGATGGCCCAGGAGGTCCATAAGCACTCTCCGATCCACTGACGGGGCATTTCGTGCCCTAAAGAGGAGGTAACTCCTCTTAGATAGCAGCCATGACAGCTGCTGTCGTATCACCATAAAAATCTCAAAATTGTCCATGACCAGCAAGCAATGCAACAAGTCTGGTCTTTGTGCCACGTTCGGTCCTGAAGCCAAACTGAAGGAGTTCAAAGAAATGTGAAGTCGTGCTGGTTTCCATCAAAGCTTTTCCCTAAAAACTACTAATCTTCCCCAGACAAGAAGGCAGAGACAGCTGGATTGCCAGCAAGACTGCTCGCTTCTGGCAGCTCCTTCTTGAATAAATCCTGTGGATCTCTGCTCTGAGAGAAGCAGGAAACTCAAAACTTCAATCTGAAATTGAAAACTTGTTCTTGCTATATTTGGATACATCGCTCCCAAAGTAAGACAGGAGACCTCCTAGAAAGTCTAAGATGTGGACCAGAAACTGAGGAAATTCTCTCAAAACTGCAGACGCCAGCTCCTGCCCTATTGCAATGGCTCGTGGAGGACCTTCCTTCCACCCACACGCCAGAGAGCAGCTCTCTGCACTGAGTGAACGTCTCTTGGGAGTCGGCACATTCCACACACTTGGATTTAGAAGAGACATTTCACTGCCAGTTCCTGGAAGCAGAACAGGAGGTGTCGGAGACGTAACCCTCATCAGTATACCCCATCTAGCTTCATCACACAGGCCAAGATTTTGCCCCTTTCTTTTTTTTTTTACCTCTCTTTTTGATAATCACTCTTCCTTCACATCTCAATGTTTTCACAGTAAAAAATTGGTGTAAAAATCACCTCCATGGGATTTACGCTTCTGTTTTTCAATAGGCACTCACTATTTAGTGCTTCCTTAATGTGAGATTGTGAAATACCTAAAACAAGGCCTGATCTGGCAAGATAACGAACACGTGAATTGCTGTTGAGATCAGTGGTAATTGCATGTTAACGCACGCATCATGAACCAGAAATGCGTGGATCAGAAAGCAACTCAGGAAGGGGTTCAAAAGGTGATGAAATGGGAAGCTATCATCTCAAGTGTTTTGATATGACATCCAAAGGATTTACCCGGGTCAGAGCAACCTGATGAATTCACTGGAAAGGGAAGCTCCTTGGAAGCTTTCTTTCATCCTAGAGAAAGCACGAGCGATCAGAAAAGGAGTTCTTCACAGATAGTGCGATACTCAGCTCAAGCAATCCTTTAAGTGCACAGGAGAGGAAAAAAGAGGACGATGGGCTAAGGGTTAGGAAATTATACCCCCTGTACATCCACCATCTTTCCGTACACAAACATGCTCGTATAAATTCACCTGCAATGCAATTTGAAAAACAGGGGGGTTTCACAACAGTGCCCAGCACACAAAATCCTGAAAATGGTATTTTTGTTAAAAGAATTTGAATTATTTTAAAAAATAAATAGGTACTCACACGATGATGCAGGTTCATCCTGCAATGCATCCATTTTTGTCTTTTTCTTTTGACTTTTTTTAGTACTAGGTTGTTTCCAAACCTTCCTGGGACCTAAAATACATATAAATGAAAAAATTACATTGCAAATCACTTGGGAAATGAATGAAGTTCACGGGATTTTTAGTCGTTCTCAGGCTATACATCTGAATTTGCTTTAAAATGTTGCTTTACCAAGGTGCCTAGGCTACAGGAGTGATCTAATGCTTCCTTCTGACATTCTTCCCATGTAGATTTGATAGATGATTTGCATGGCTTTTGGAAGCTATTATCAGCTTCTCAACAGAAATGTTGTATTTTCTATTAATGACCTCATTCTCCATACTCCAAGGGATGCCTTTGTAAGATTTTTAGGTAAGGGAAATCTTGACCTGGACCGGGGTTTTGGATTTGTTGGTTTTCTTTAACTTCTGATTTACCTTCACAAAGCCACCCAACAATGTGCTAATCCCCAGTGCAATGCCAACATAGCTCTACGTTACACCAAATTTTTAAAAATCCTGAGAAAGTGGGCATGATGCCTTACTCTGCGGTGTAAGGAATGAGGTGATACCAGATGCGGTAGCAGGCTCAGCGGCACCTTTCCATCTTGCAGCTTCAGACCATGGTTTTTCTTCTGCCACCACTCAGGTCACTTTCTGTCTGGGACTGGGAAAAAGCCCCAGTTCGACTCACTGACTGGGCACAGGATGCTCTTGTTCCTTCTCCAGGCCAGAGGAACTCAGAAACCCACCATCTGACTTACCGTACACCACAGAGCCAACATAAAGCCAATGAGGTTTTTGCTCCAGTGGCCAGCCTCGGCACTCAGAGAAAAATGATTGTAAAGCAACGCTCTCTGTGTATGTTGATCCCACTGAAAGGCCTTCTCTGCTAATCTCAATAGCCCTAATTCCTTTAGACATTCCAGGAGGATTTTGCGTCTCAGTCTAGACACACTTCATCCCTGTGTTTTGAGAGAGAAAGCCTTTTCAAACTGCCAGAGCTCCTTTGTTTTCCTGCTTTGAAGGGCTTTGGTGCCTGTGAAGAAAATAGGATAGGCTAGGATGAAGGTGAAGTCTTCAAAGCCCACCGTTTCCCTATAGGTTTTTCAAGGTACAGGCTGTACATATGCAGTTCCTAGTCTCCTTCTGCCTCTTGTTTCTTAATGTTCCCTATTAAAGTCAATAAAAGCATGTGATCTGGAGGGCGAGTTCTGCCTTAGCCACTCTGACACACTGAGAAAGTCCCCTCATCTTTCAGTTTCCTACAAATATTCTTTTTATTGTGCAATTAATCATGTAACATCTATACAGTGCATAAAGCATTACCCAGAGTCAAGACTAAAAAGGCATAATCACGTCCGTTTCCGTTTCCCTGTATGAACTCCTCTAGTCGAGAATCAATCTTGTACGGTATAAATACCTTCTGCTGGGATTTCTGACTATTTCTGATGTCAAGCAGAATGAGACCTGATTATAATTATCTTTTTTTTGGTCCTGCAAGTGCTCACATATGGAAGACAAACAGTCCTTTTAAAGGCAGAGGCTTTATAGAGTTAAGTAAGCTATTGCCCGGAGTCGGTGACAGCCACTGGGGCCGGTCCCATCATTGTGCTGTGGGTCATTTTGCAACAACTAAGTCAGCAGCATCTTAGAGGCAACAGCGCCACAACACACTTTATTATTTTCTTACCTTTCCATGCAGTCCTCCTGAAAAATGTCACAAAGTGTGACTCATCACATCTGCATGAAGTTATGAAAAAAGTAATCCTTGTTAACCTGCTGTTTGAAAACCAGAACACTTTTATCAGTTCATATAATTGCTAACCCCTTATTCACTGTTCAACACTGAAGGGTTCTTTGCCTCCTAAGATCCCACTAATTGCTGACAGATTTGATTTCTCTGTGACAGCAGGAGTCCTGTTTCTGGCCTTTACATCAAGTAATTGCTTTATTTTTCTCCCTCTGCTCTGAAAAACGGAATTCCCTTCTCCCCTGCTTGAACCTCTGTAATGACTTCTTTCTATGTTATTAAATCCTTGCCATTTAAATCACATTTAGAGATGTTTTGAATAACTGATTCCAATTACTAAGGCTCTTACTAAGGAGCAGCTGAAAACGCAAGTCATTACTTGCCCATAGACACGCAGCTACACCTTGCAGCAAAGTCTCCGGTGGACTGTATTTTATTTCTACTCAGTAAGGTGCAATTTATACTCACAGGAGGCGGGTGTTCAACAAATATACAGCTGCTGGAGTTCTCGTAACTTGTCGCTTGTGCAAAATAGGGATCTGATTTTATATTTATTTTATCAATAGCACTTTTCCTTAAAGAAATCATCCGGGCCTTCCTGTAGCGGCTCAGGAAGCTTGCTTGGAACAACAGTAGAGATGAGCAGTTGACCGATGAATGACCCACGTAAGGTTACTATCCAGAGATCTAATAAAAAAGCATGGCAGGGTAAAAGGAAACATGACTACAGGTCGTACATTCCTTCCGTGAAGTATGATCAACCTCTGTTGTTCTTAACATTGTTTTTTATACAGGTCATGATTCCTCGAATGTACTAAGAACTTCCCGGCAATAACAGTTTAGTTCAGTTATTAATCATACTTGTAATCATTAGCGCCTTTGTAGGCACAAAAAAAATATGTGCCAGGAGATGATTATTTGACAAATTACTGCAGGGGCTCTGCATAATAGCTTTGCTGATACAATCAGCGTTGAGCCATTATAAAAAACAAAACAAAACAAAACAGAACAAAACAAAAAAAACTCAACATGCGAAGCAACTTCCAAACTGTTTATGAAAAACACTACGCTGTCAACGACAGGGGACTGACGTGGAAAAAGCTCACATGCAGTTGGCTTCTCACAGGCTCAGTTCCTTTTCATATACAGTTACTACCGTGGCACATGTAAACAGCTAATAAATGAAGATAATTCATAATAAGCGAGGAATTTGCAGTTGTCTCTAATTCACAGGCTTATTAGGAGTGCGAGTGCTACAAACTGAACTCTGGCTGAATCCATACTGGGAGCCACTGTTTGATGTACTGGGAGCCTGTCCACAGCTCCCAGCTTCTGCTGGTGCAGGCTGAACTGGTGCCTTGGAATCGGTACAAGAAATACATAATCCCTTCTGTATTTGTATATTAACTTTCTGGTACTTCCTTCAGTCTAGCCCTGATAATTAGCCCTGCGAATAGACACAAAGGCCCTAGTTTACTTTTGACCAACAGAGTAAAACTACCACCAAGTGGAATAAAAGGTATGCTGATAAAAGCACAGCCTGACCACTCAACTTGCCTCAGCGGTCGGGACTTCTGCCAGCGCAGCTAAGCCGTAACGAGGATTTCTCCTTTTTCCAGCCCTGACAACACAGAAACCGGCACAACTCCTTCGTTTGCAGACCTTAAGGCTGCGTACGGTCTGTGCAGCAAAATTTACCTCTCAGCATGCGACGATGGTTTTCATGCAACGCCATTTTGCTTAATAAGTAGATATATTCATGCCTTAATGTTTTTATTGTATTTGTTCTGGAAAGTTATTTGATACCGTGTAAGGTGTTCCTATATTTTGGTTGGAAGTACACTGCACTTGAGATTGCTGAAAAATCTCAGCGGTACCTGTACATCTCCTTATAGGCATTGCTCTCTTTTTCACTGACAGACAGACAACTATTCACTAAAGTCCAACCTTACCGTCATGGAAATAAATCAGCATTTTCCCATTGACTTCATTAGGAATGGATACGGATCCAGAACCCAACTGCCGATATTAATATTGCCCCCAAAATACCACTTCATGCATACAAAATTATAGTTGATGAGCAAACTAAAGTAGGCGGGTTCATTTGGTATTCAGAGATAACCTTCCTAAATGTGTAAATTAAAATAAAAACCAAATGTTGATGAGTATAAGGGAGCTGTTTTCTGTTCCTTTGTGGGGATGTTATTCACAGCTTTCCCTTCCTCGGCACAAACATAAAAGAAGATTGAAAATACCTGTCGCTGTTTAAAAAAAAACCAAAAAACAACAGCCCAATTTCAGGGAAAGTCATTGTTGTGATGCTAACGGTGTTGCTATGAGCACAGACCGTTCTGCCATGCACAGCGTACGTGGTCGCGTCCCGGTTGTGTGGAAGGGCTAACGAAGGGACTCACCTGCGCGCAGCAAGCACAGGCTGCGAAAGAAAGGCTGGCTCCGTGCTGAACGTCCCGCTCTTCATGTGTTTTAATTAACCCCATTACCGGTTTTAATTAGAGATGCCTAAGAGAATAATCTCCGAGTTTTGATCTGCTCTTTCTGACGCGGTAGTGGCATCCAAAGGGGTTTTAATCGTTTTTCTCCCCCGGTAGAAATCATGAGTCAGCATTTCCAGAGGGCTGTTCATGCACTTTCTGCGGACGTGGGAAATAGCAGAAGGGTAAAATTTTCCCACCCCTCCTGTGCAATGCCCTGGGAAGCAGCAGACTGGGAACCAGCCGCCAGAGTTTGGCAGCGGCACCGTCGTGCCGGCATGAGGGGTGCCCAAACTCCCCAGTACGCCAGCGTGGAGCGCTGCCAGCTCGGCGCTGGAACCAGTTACGGAGCTGTACCTCGGGGATACCTGAAATTAGCCCCATAAGGGCAGACTTTCCAAAATGCTTTAGAAAAGAGCAGCAGCGTTATCAAAAGAGCCAGGATGTCAAACTTCACTTTTGAAAATCTCCCCAGGAATCCCATCTATCTGCCTTTTTAGTCACTTTGAAGGTTGGTGATTAAATCCATACTTACAGTGTGATTCTCCCACACATGGGGAGCAATGGGAGCTTTGTCATCACCACTAATGGGGACAGGATTGCGAGGAATGAAATATGCAAGGAGTATGCGAGGGGAAAGAAGGGAGGCTTGAAAATCATCAAATGAAAAGAGCCAGCAGAGTTTTTAATTTTTGTTCATGCTTTAATTACTGAAAATGATAGAAGCCCTTTGCCATTTTAAAAATGGTTAAGTCTAAAAATGTCTGGGGTTGTTTGTTTGTTTCTTTTGGAAATGACTTACAATAACCAAGAGATATAAATCAACCCATGGTTTTGCTTTTCCTTTCTTCTGCAGCCGCAGCTTAAACAACCAAACAGCGGGGCAGCTTCTCGGCAGCCGGGATCCACCCTGAGCGCTCTGCAAAGGCTGGTGTGGGGCAGGCGGCGCTGGCAGCCCACGTGCCCGCCAGCTCTGCCGCGATGGAGTTGTCTCGCAACACGCTGCGTGCCCTCCTGGTTAGGGGGACCACAGAGCCTCCCCGGGAGGCTAATTCCCCTTTGTTATCTTCTTGGGGCCTTTCCCTCCTTGGTTTAAAAAGGAGCGGTGCTGAAAGTTGAAGGATAGCCCAGATTTTGTGGTTGGTTTGGGTGAAGTTCTTACTCCAGTCTAGCAACTCCATCGGGCTTGGCTGAGAAATGTATCAGGTCATGCGCCCAAATCTTCCGCTTCTGTGTCTTTCCCCCTTCCCATCGCCCATACAGACATCAGATTTTAACCCGCTCTTGTCTCTTGCGGGGTGAGAGCCCGTGGTGCCCCCTCAGTCCCTGGGGAAGGAAGCCCACGGAGCCATTCCCAAACCCCATCAAAGCAGCCGTGCTGGGTGGGAGGCTGGTGTGGGCCAGCTGCACGGACACTTACCCCGTGTTGTGGACAATACCCTCTAGGATGCCATGGTTGTCTTGCCTCTACTGGCCACAGGGACTGTCAAAGTCTGGTTTCTCTCTAGGGTGCTCAAAAACGGCTTTGCTCCAACTGCCAGACACAGAGCACTGACGAACTGTCAGGTGGTGAAAATCCACATCATCCTCTGAAGACCATTGAAGAAGAGGGCCAAAGCTGTGGGACCTGTCCCCGGACTCTTCATTCCCTGCTTTGTTTTTAAAACTTTCCCTCCATCAACAAAACACGCTAGAATGGCAAACAAACCCACCGGCGTTAGTAACGTGTGATACACGAAACCACATATCCAGCCCTGTGCTGGAACGAGCAGCGGGAGGACGCCAAGGCAGGACCGGGTCACGGCTCTCCGGGCAGCTGAGCTTGCGGAGGAGGTTTCTGCTGGCGTGTCTGGAGGAGATCGGCCTGACTGCTTTCTCCCTCGGTGTTTCAGTTTTCTGTTTGTAAAATGCAAATAGCAGCTCTTCTGCGTCTCACAGGCACACTGTGAGGACAAATGTATTAAAGATGTGCAGTAGTCAGAGTCCACATCAGGGCAAAAAATCTTAGGGAAGATAAATACGCCTGTAGACAGCAAGTAGTCTCTTTCTTTGATGCTTTAGTGCTTTTCTGGTCAATAAAGAAACCTTGCGTTTTACAAAGGCTGTCTGGCAGCTCTAATATTAGCATCCTCACCACAGCTACTTCTCGTTGGCGATATCTGTTTGTATCTCAGTGTGATGCTGATGATGTACATTTTCACGTACGATACACCAGACTACAAACCTGGTTTGTGCTTGAGGGTGAACTGGTTTGCAAAAATGAAGCAAAAAAAAGGTTCAGTCACTTGAGAACGTGAGGCGAGGAAGACGACACCAACATTTCTATGTCAAATGAAAAGATGTGGAAGGTGTTTCTTCATAGGAAGGGACTGAAAAACATAATAACTTGGTAAAGGAGTAAATATCATTTAGTAGAAACGCCAGTGGATATTTGCATTTCCCGTGGCTTCGGTTCAACCAAGCTAAGCCTGTGATAAATATAGCGAAAGCCATTGCTGGATGCCGGAGCCAGTGGGACCCTGTGCGGCAAGGCAGCCCCCGCTGGGACCTGCTCCCACCGCACCGCACACAGGAAGGGGAGCGCAGCCTGGCTCTGCGAGGTGTCACATCCCCTGAACGTGGCCGTAGGCATCTATACTGGAGCACGAGTGACTGTGCAACCGATCGCCCACACCAGGGACGACATTAAGCTGCGCATACAACTTTACTGTTCTTCTTTCTTGCTTCTGGACTCATACCCACACAGTCGCA
Organism: Charadrius vociferus; assembly: GCF_000708025.1. NCBI lineage: Eukaryota > Metazoa > Chordata > Aves > Charadriiformes > Charadriidae > Charadrius > Charadrius vociferus. The sequence continues at coordinate 8,924,893 of NW_009647731.1, read as the reverse complement.
GCAGCCTCAAAGGAAGGTTTGTGTGGGTTTGATTTTTATTTTTTTTTCTTCCCTGGAACATTTGACTGAATCACATTTGCAGATATTTCAAATTTTTCATTCACGTGACACCTGAGCTTTATTTACTTTTGAAATAAGTCATCTCATTAACAGAATTCATTATCCATTATTACTGTCATGTCATTCTCCTAATAAAAGGAATGACTGTAGAAGCATTCAGTGGCTTAGCTGGTAGCATAGTGAGCTATTATGCTGCAAACCTGCATTCACGCTGTACATTGGTATGCCAAGGCTGGCAGAGACGAGGAGCATCAATGAGGTAATAGTCTTAATCTCCGAGGGGAGGATTATGTTGTGCTGCACTGCAAATACCTCCTACCGTTCGCAGGATAATACTTCAGATGGAGCTATAAATTGTTCAACAAAGAAGGACAGGTGCTGGGAAGTGGGTGAAAAAAAAAAACCTGCAATGTTCCACCATTATCTCCAGATAAGAGGTGGAAAAACTGTTGTTGTCACTGCTAAACTGTTATCACTCTTTCTCTGTTTAATTTGGCAGCGTGGCATGGCCAGCCACTTCAAAGTGAAGTAGTTGGGTCTCTTCTTCACAGAAATGCTATTTGCTTTTGTTGACAAATGTCGGTCGTAGATATGTGTGGCATGAAGTGACCATGGACAGGGTGCCCCAGCCACACTGTCCCACCTGCCTGAGTCTACTCCACAGAGCGCTATGGCACGTCTGACCCTAGCTAGACTACGCTTTTTGTGATTTTCTTGCTCAGAAGAGCAGTTAGTGTTCATTACTGTGGGTGGCACGACAAAGTTTGTAACTGCTCCTTCTCATGTTTATATACCTGATAATCTAGGTTCACCTTCACTGGCCTGGGAGGACACAAGCCCCCCAGCTGAAACAGATGTACGGATCTCTTTGTTTTGGTAGTTTGCTTCCTATCCCACAGCAAGTCGTAGCATGAGAAAGAGATTTCTCATTTATTAGGGGGGAAAAAAAAATAATGAAAAAAGTTGGCATGATTTCCACATCTTTTGCCATAGGTTGTCAATGAATTTCACAAAGGTATCACCTTTTCACAAATGGTATCACCCCCACTGTACAGAGGATACGAGATAAACATTTAAAAGTATTTAAGCAGTGCTCATGCTGGGATAAACTTTATCCAGTGGCCCCTGGAAGACGTTGCTCTACCACAATATAGCAGAAGAGAGGAGAGGGCATTTAATGGCAGTGTAGAGACCACCAGTTCAGGCTAAAACACGAACAGAGATTAGCTCCTAAACACAAGTTGAATTTTACAGGTAGCAGTGATTTACCATGGCCCCAGCACTCGTCCCTACTATTATCTTGCTGTTCTTCCCACTGCTACAATTCGCGCTTGATCCAAAGCTGCAACCAGCCACACAACAAATCAGCGGTGGATTTTGAGTGGGAAGCAATGCTTTCAGCCTCATGGGTTATTACTAGAGTCTAGATGAGAACCTTTGGTTTTGAACCAAGTCAGCATTAATTTATATTTGTCTGACTTACTTCTCAAGGAACAGAACTAGACTTCCCGTGTGCCCAGCTGTACCTAAGGGATCTAGACCATCTCCCATGATGCAACGAAAACCTCTTTTCTCTTCATGTGAAACACCTTTTGATTAGAAATGTCCAAAGAAACATTTCCAGGTCCTTGGATCAACAATATTTAAAAGGTTTTGCCCATGGAATATTTCAGCATTTGCAAACGCTGTCCTGTTTTGGGATTACAGCAAATGCTGAAATACTGGTCTTGCCCATCAGATTGAAATTCCTTTTCAAATTTTATCTAAGCTCAAACTTGCTCAGCCCAGAGAAATGAGAAGAGAGACCTCTTTTGGGCAAACTCTTAGCAACACATGATTTAAAAGGTGGTCAGATTGTGGGTCAGACTCCACTCCCAGTCATGCAGATGGAGGCATTAAGTAATTCCTCCAATATGAGTGGTCTTCCTGTGTGTAGAACCATCATCGGCTAGAGGAGAATCAAGCACACAAAGTAGTTAAGAATATAATTAAGCAGATTTGTCTGCCAGAAGCAATGGAACAAATACAAATCTTGATGCACTGCTTTAATTTTCTAATTTTGTGTTGTTCCTTCTTCAGGAGGTGCAGGCAGCACTTCACAGAGCAGCAAGCAGCTATCACTTTTCCTTGCAGAAGGGTTGACCTACTGCTCACCGCAAGCTGATTTAATTGTTTCCACATCTGCATCTTCCTTCTCATAAATTAATAACTTTTTTGCTCTCCCTTTTTCCCCCTTCCCCACAGAAATGCTTGATTTTGTTTGTTAGAAAGTTAAACGGTTCTCACAGTAATTGCGAAGACAAGGGGGAAAAAGTCTGTCCCTTCTTAAACCCTTAGTCTGAAGATGTACTTTAGTACTTAGTCACCCAGTCATAGCAGCTTGTCACTACACAACTCAAACCCAAGTGTTTTCTTCAAGAGTTTCAGCTCAAAATTGTGCGACTTTGTGGCTGAGCACATCCACTCCAGCACGTGAATTCTGACGCCGCAGTTTCTGTAGGAACCGGGATCTTTTCTGAAGTAAAGAGGAACTTTCCCGAGTCAGGACTGCAGGGTCTGGCCTACACCCAATTTGCGTTTACACCAGATTAATCACTGCTGAAGGTGGTGTAAAGGGTCTTCACGATGATTGTCAATTGAAAACCACCTTAGCAGAAGTGAGAGGGGGATCTGCAAAACTCTTAAGCAGAATGGCTTGTCTCCAGCTACCCTGCGGCCAGGTGAGAGAAGCTTGGAGAAAAGCAAGAGCCAGTTAAAGATGTATTAGGACATAAAAAACGATAGCAAAAAACCAAGCCAACGCTGCTTTACCAACATTGCCACAAACTACCCGGTGCATCCCTGTCCTTTGGTAGGTTTTCAGCAGTCTTTGGAAGTGTTTTTATCTTTCTGCCACTCTGATTTAAGATATAGTGTTACTTAAAACCCCCTAACAGTCAACCAAATGTCAAAAGATGAAAAAAAATTTCCGTCAGCCTCTGCTTTTTATAAAAATATATCAATTTAATAACTTGGTTTAAAGAAAAACAGAATGATCATGTTAAAATACTGCCAAATTTATAAACTTTGACAGTCCCACATACTGAGATGAACAGGCAAATTTATTTAATAAGAAATAAAATACATTTTCTCCCTGCATTCATTGAAATAAAAAGACAGACACATCTGTCCCAAATTTCTTTTAAGGAACAGAATGACTGCTAGTAACTAGAAAATAGTGCCTTTCTGCTGGCTTACCTCAAGATAAATTTACAGCTTCACTGTAACAGTATCAGAATTCAAAATGTAATCAGTTCAAGTAGAATGAGATCAAACATTTCTGTCCACATTAACTCTTTGATGTCATGATTCAATATCTCACAATGAAGGATGTGTATGTAAAACACAAGGAAGTTTATGCGAGTTCTTGCTGTTCTCAAAGTTGAAAAATCTGCGGGGTCTGTTACGTGGGTTTGTATATTCCCATGGAAACGTGTGGTTAGCGCTGCAGAAGGTTACTCTAGCACAGGAGTTACAGATCTACACCATTTTTGAGAGATGCAGTTCTTACCCTTGGCAAGATCTCACAACCTCACAGTCCAGTAGCTGCCTGGAGACCTAAAACCATTCTCAGCGATAAAAAACAGCCCAGGTGTACTTCAGTGCGAGATATTTGTGCAGTTAGAGTACTAAACTTCCGATTTCAGGGAAGGGATGATTCTTCCGTCGTCTGACCTCAGAGGAGCGATAGTCCACTCTCACCTCAAAACGGTGCAGAAAATGTAAACCGGTATTTGCAGCTATACAAAAGAAAAAAGGCACATTTTTCAAGACAGAGAACACAGTTGTCCTTCTCTATCACAACAGGTGGAGTTATTACACAAAGTCTCCCTACATCGCCAGAACAAGGGATTTACGCAACGTCCCACACCAAATGGAAACCCCTTCTTTATGGATTTCTGCTCTCCTCCCAGACCAGACATTTCGTCTTGACCTAAAGCCTTGGGTCCTCTCCGTTTCCTCTGTGCTTCTCAGATGGCACCAAGTGGAAACCAAGAAAAACTAGCAAGGAATTTCCTTATTTATGAAGCCAGAATCAGATCACGCAAGCTGAACAGGCATATAAACAATTGTTTATTTTAACCTGGCATTCCCTCTATGGGGGAAGAACATGCACTGGCCCCACACTTTTGGGAGCCTGAGCGCTAAGAACCTGAAATTGAAGAAAAGTTTTAAAAACCTGAAGGCAGGAAAGGTGTGCCAATACCTAGCCACGATGGTGAACCTTCCTAATGAGAACCTAGATGGGGTTTACTGGGGGTAAATAAGGGTCAGCTAAAGGGGCTATAGCTCCTCATTAGCACTGCCTGACGAAGTCCTCGTTTGTGGGGTGATATGACACAGCTGCAGCTGCCCAGGCTGGGCCGCGGACGCCCTGGCACGCGTTCAGCTTGTGCTGGCCAAAGAGCGCTTTGCTGGTCTACCCCGAAACAGTTCCGCAAACAAGGCGAGCTGTATGAGCAAAAATCACTTGATGCCAGTATAAGCTCTGTTTCCCTGAAAGCTTTTGCCAGTGTGAAGTGTTCTTAAAAACTGTAAAAATAAATTAAAAAAACAAAAAAATAAAAGTCACACCCTTGGCTGGCATTGGCATGTGTGCAGATGTTGTAAAGCTATATTTGGCCCAGGTTTGCTTTTCCTGGATAAGACTGTACCAATGTAATTGAAGAATGTTATGTTAATAATAAATGTCATGTTTATTAACATATTTAACAACATTAATAAACGGGAAGCTGTGAAACTGGTGTTACCCTAAGCAAAGACCATAATAACACTAAATGGTAACTCCAGAGGACTACATGAAAACAAGAACCCTTCTTCTGATGGAGGTGCAAAGTACCGTAACAGAAAAATAAAGCAATATCTCTCCTACCTTTGTGAAGAGCAACTCTGAGATAGGGAAGGTTACTTAGGCAGGGTCTAGAACATACAATGAAAGCAGGAAAGGAAAAATAAATGAGCTTGTATTATAACAGGTCAAGGTCTTTGGATTCCCAAAGGCCATTTCTTTGCTAATAAAAGTGCTTAGCTGTCTATGAAACAGAGATAGTGTACGCACTTGTCTATTGAGAAGCATCTAAAGTGATTTAACCTGCCACAGTGAAATGAAGGCTTCCACGACAGAGTCCCAGAGGAAAAATTAGTGGCCCTGAATATACCTTCCTGGGACAAAGCACGTGCCCTCCGAGGAATAGACAGGCCAGACTCTGTGTCTGCCCAAGAAGTCTGAATACATATCCTTGAAAGCTAAAATTAAAAAGTAATTACCTGAGTAGGGGTCACAGAATCCATTACTTCATAGATAGGGCTTATTAGAACAAGAGAATATCAGACAGATACGGCAAGTGTGACCTGCCATAATCCAGCTAAACCACAGCTGCATACAAAAATGTACTATTTTATTCTGCGGAGCTGCCTGATTTTCAGAGCGCCATCAGCACTGGAGTTCAGCTTCACTCTATGGCAAACAAGGGATTGCCTGCCTTCTTCAGAACCGGCAGATAATGGGGGCTCTGAACTGGGGAGACTAAACAGTTGTGATTCAGAATAAACCATTTGCCTCACTGCGTTTGCCAGCTGAGGTTTGGAGAAGGGAGGATTTAAATATATTTTAGCGCCATAACTTTTCCTATTCGGCCAGCACTTTTTTTCCATAATTGCTTGCAGGTTAGAAGGACATTTGGACCCTGACCAGACAATACTCGTGAGTATTTCCAAGTCAAGAGCTTGGAAGTCAATAGGATTACTCACCTATTTGAGAGCTTGAAAGCGCAAGGGAGGCGAGGTTTGTAGGGAGAGGTCATGTTTTTTATGAGGAAAACTGATATCACTGGAAAAAATGGACAAGCTCTCACGGACACAAGCTCTAAGTGCGAACCCTGTCAAAGGCTTTCTTTTCTGGTGCGGATGAATTACTTGGTTCACACCTTTTGTTGCCTTGAAGGACCTCAGGGCCCTGTCCAGGTTCCTCCCATTTTCAGGCACTTGGCTGCGGTGCCTTTTCCCACAGCCTCGTCAATGAGACCTGAACTGCTCTCTAGACGTACCTATCTTCTTTTTTTTTTGTTGTTTTTTTTTTCCCAGGGCACCTGAGGCACCTCCTGAATTATGTGCCTATAATTCAGGGGGATTTAGGACACCTGACGTGTCATGTAATGTTACACAATTACATCCCAGATCCTGGCTTTCAACAGCTAAAATCCAGCAAACCTAGATGAGGTGATTTCAGGCTGAGTTTCTTTGTGGCTCCATTATGGTTTTTTGGGCACCGATTAGCTGTAACATAAAGCAAACCTAAAAAAAATATAAAAAATAAAATCTTGGCTCTGAATTCTCTCTATACTCAATCCTCTAATCCACCCCCACATAATCTGTTATATCATACAGCCCTCGGTGTAGGTGTGTAGTTCAGATCTGATGACTGAACGCTGCTATGTGAACACCCACACGGCGCTAGCAGACGGAGCGATGCTGCAGTTCTTCCTTCGGCACAGCAGTCGAGCTCCAGCATCCTTGCTCCCCCCGCCCCCTCCAACCCCTTTCACCCCATCTGTGCTCTCTTTAGCACACTCCAGCACCAGGGAATTGGTTTCCACAGACCAGACTGGTGTCTGTGCTCCACTCCCTGCTCTGAACCTGCTTCAGCAAGATGGGAAAAGGTACTTACTTGTGTTTGACGTCACCAGAGCAGCAGGATCCCAGCTCTAGAGGTGAGAGCAGAAAATATGATGTACCGTGCTTTGTACTGCCCAAACCCACGAGTTGATGGTTAGTTTTTGTGAAGATGAGCACGGGGAGAAGAGGACGGGGATCGGGATTTCGATTCATTGCATGTTCCCCTGATATTGCACTGCATTTGACATACAAGGTCTTCATTTAGTTCGGCTCCTGTTGGGCAGATTTAAACCCTGCTAGAAGTTACGTTGGCAAGATAGCTGCTCTTACAATATATATACGTGAGCATATTCCCATTTCTTGATTTCAAGAGAAAAATCATGCCTTTTACTTCATATAGTGCATATTCTTAGCTCCTTCCTTCCTTCCTTCCTTCCTTCCTGTCTTCCTTCCCTCCTTCCTTTCTTCCCCCATATATTTTATTTATGCTAGAACTGCAACTTTGAAACCAAACGTCTTCTTATACCCATATATATTTGCCAGCCTTCACAATTGGTGCCCAAGGCGGAGTTCCTGAAAAACAAAGGACTGGCGAACAAGTGTTACTGCCTGCCAATAAAAGAAGTTGTGCTGCAGAAACTTAACAGGAAGTTTGTGGAATGTTTTAAAATAAATACCAACAATCTCCACCCACCCAAATATTAATTGAACAGATTGTCCAAAAGCCTCGTATTCTTACATACATCTACTGTATTACTCAGAAAAGATGTCCTAAGGAAGACTGAGTCGCTGGGAGGACACAGCTTGAGAAATGGGGAAATAGCGAAAGGGAGCTTAGCACAAGCAATGACAGTGAGACACGGGGCAATACATCCCATAGATCTTATTTGTTTAAAGGAAACCTTTCTAATTTTGAAATCTAATTAAAACTTGTTACCAAATATCACATTAGCTGATTCCAAAATCTGTTTAATCAGCGCAGAAGTTTTTCATATCACTGCACAGGTGCATACAAAGGTATAATTTGAATTTATTTCTTATGAAACAGCTCATAAGTTAAAAATACCCTGTTTTAGCTATTATCAGACATATTTTTCTAGGTGCCCATAATGGCAAAACTAGCCTAAGCCATTCACATCGTTAAAGCTTTGGGAGCTGACCAGGCTTGATACACAGGCGCTATGAGACCATAAAGAGAAAGTCTGCGAGCAAATTCCTATCAAGAATGAATCAAAGCTCTGTGCGAGAGGTAATTTCAGCATCTCTGGCCTAGCAAAGTAATGCCAATTTAAGTATATGAGATAGGTTGGCTTTCCACTCTTGGCCTCGTTGAGTCAGTGTGACTTCTTAGGCAAGACAGAGGGACTCAGAGCAGGAGTCTGTGTGCACTAAGGAAAGAACAAATCAACCTGTGTCATAAATCAGCTTTATTCTTACAGAAGCCAACCTCAGAGGTTCCTTTGTGAGTTCTGGAGGTAAAACCAAAGTAGTCAAGCTCCTGTTTAAGCAGTTCTTACTCAGACCGGCATATTTTGCCCAACCACACACCACTGATGCAGAATCCCAGACAAATGACCCAAGTATTTCTATTTAGATAACATTTCCAAGCAGAAAAAGTATTTTATGTTGCAGGAAACCTATGTGGGCATTAGTCCTTTTTTACTTTTTTTTTATTTTTTATTTTTAAAGTAATAACACATCCTCATTCTAAAATTCACGATCGCATCATTTAACGGTTGTAGCCTGTGCCAGCTCTCTGGATTAGTAAATCAAAATAATGAAATTGTGAAATATCTTCCCACCATCAAGAAAATAAAAAAAAAAAAAAAAGAGTTTTAGGGCTTTCCCAAGCATTTGCAGTGACGAGCTTGCCAATCAATTCTTGTTGTGTAGTGAGCAGAAAAGAACTAATTATTTGACTTTTTTTTTTTTTTTATTTCAGAACAAAGAACATATAATAATTGTTGGTCCTGGAAACTTAAATATAGTGTATGCTATAATCCAGAATTCATTATGACTTGAGGGACTGGTAATAATAAGGCATTACGCAGTCCTAAGGAGCTTCATATCTAGAAGGTAAATACTTAAAAGCCACGGTACTTCAGCAAATCCAGAGGCAGCAATAGAGATTATCATGGTTTTAGGTGGGGGAACATTATCATTCTTGTTTTTAAATCAGCTTTAAATCTGATTGCAGAAGAGCTTGATTTCCAAAGGGAGATTTGGTGTTCAACAACATGGGAAGGACCTGCATTTCAGACACTTTCTACCACTTGTCTGTTGGTATTCCATGGTAAAAAAAAGAGCTTGAAAAACATTAAGAATCAAACAAACTGAAGTTAAAAGCTCTGATCATGTAGTGGAAATAGGAAGCAGATAAGTGTGTAGTGTTTTCCTTTATTGTTTTGCCCTCAGACCAGAACAACTGAAATTTAAAATCATTGCTGATTTTTTTTGTTTACACATCTTGGTTCAGTTCTTCATATAGAAGGACCCTTACTGCAAAAAAAAAGCAACCACAAAACTGCCTTTGTTTTTGACCAGCTACAAAACCTGGGTGGTTAAAGCTATTAAATGACCTCCTTATCCTTAAAGCAATGAATAGCATCTGAGCCATAACTCTACATCCATAATAACACATAATCTAAATTATATAACTCTAGTTACAGCGTCTAACGATAGTCACCCTATAGCTCTAGTAAACACATTATTGGTAACCCATGGAGGGTTGCAATGGGGTGTTCTGTCTCCTGAAGGGCCAGGCTGCATTCAGGCACCCTCCCCGGGCTGTGCTTTGACCCCGAGTAACGCAAGCCCTGCGGAGGAAAAGGGGAGGAGAGATCGATCCCCTTTGGGGCACTCCGGATTTACTTCTGGGAGGCGTCAGTGGGTTTACAGCCCTGCTCCAAATAAGATAGAGGATTTCAATCGCGGGCTACGCACATTCCAGCTAAGCATGCTAGCCGTTGGACAGCAGGAGAGAGGTACTAGGGGAAGACTTGTTATTTGAAATACAAATTTGGGTTAGAAATCAATCCTACGGAACTGGCTTTCCTATCAGTTGTGTTTCTGAACCGGCTTGGCTGCTGTGAATCCTCTCGTTAAGACGCTACCTCTCCACAAATCCCAAGAGTAGCACGGGTCACAGAGCCCATTATTCAGCACAAAGATTCTGTTTCTGTAATGCTTGACATCGGCTGTAGGTTGCTTTCTGGATTTAGCACCGACGAGTGACAAAGAGTGACCCGTCGTCTTATAGAAATGAGCCTGCTCCTGCAGCAAGGGACTCTTGGGCAAATGCTCTGCAAAATGAAGGGTGGAAAAGCCAAGGAGATGTGAAAAGCATCCCAAAGAAGCCCCTGAATTGAGGGAAAGGTAACAGCTGGATTAATGTTCAACTGCTTCATTTTGGGGTTTGCCATGAATAATTAAGTGTAATTAATAAATAGTGCCCTGAAGATAGGATCAAACAGACTTTGGGTGTGGTGCTTAATCCTTCCTGAGTTGGGGAGTAAGGCCAGCAGCCTATAATGGATTTAACTAATTCTCTTAATTGCAGCTTCATTTGCCTGATCTTTCTAAATGGTATTAATCTAGTGATTTGCAGAATAAGCACTTGGAAAAGACTTACCAAAATCACGTTAGAATCTCAAAGATGTATTTCTCTTCTAAGATTTTTTTCAGTGGAAGAAGAGATTTCATTGACAATGCAAATTCTATTAATTTGGCTAAGCATTCAGTGTCTTTGTTAGTATAAAATAAGAATTTAAAATGTCATTAACAAATTCAACCTCTAGAATCAACGTTGGTAATGACAAATTCTGCAAGGCTCCTAATTAGTTATTTATAGATTAAATATCTTGTAAAAGACAAAACTGCAGCATTTCACTCTCATTTTCATGCTGGGTACTGAAGCACTGCACAGATTTCTGCATCTCGCAGAAGCATTCGCAAGAAAGACCTCCCGTGTGCTGGTGACCACACTGGGAGACAAAGAGATAATCACATTTCTTTATCACCCTTTGCCTGGACAACAATAAATCTGCACGAGAAGCCTTTAGCTCTGAGGAAATCCCAGCTAGCAGAAGTTATAGCTCAGATCCTCGGGTTTTCCATAACAGAGCTGCCTTCTGCTCCCACCACACACCACCACTCAGGTGTTTGGTTCCCTTCTCTGAAGAACTCGCTAAGTCGAGCCCAGCAGAGCTAAAACAATTAATGCAATTTTGAGATGCAGACTACTGCCAACAGTTTCCCTCCTTGGGCACAACAGAAAATTTCTTCTCTGACAGGGGTTTGAGAAAAAGCTAATGAAGTGCAGCTCACGTGGAAAGAACTGAAGCTCAATGAATGCGGTTGACCTGCCATAGATGACTGACTGGGCCGATTCTGACTTTTGAGCCATTTTGGGTTTGATCCAGTTCATAAGTACTGCAGAGGTACCTTCTGTTCTCCTTGCCTGAAACTCAACAACATCATTTGTGCTTTCACCTGTGCAAATAAACGGCAAAGTTCCCACTGGCTCAGCAGTGCAGCATAGGATCATAGACTGGTTAGAGTTGGAAGGGACCTTAAAAATCATCTCGTTCCAACCCCTCTGCCATGGGCAGGGACACCTTCTGCTAAAGATGGTTACTCAAAGCCCTGTCCAACCTGGCCTTGAACACCTCCAGGGATGGGGCAGCCACAGCTTCTCTGGGCAACCTGAGCCAGTGCCTCACCACCCTCAGAATAAAGAACTTCTTCCCAATATCTAATCTAAATCTTCCCTCTTTCAGTCTAAAAGCATCTACCAACTATGTCCAGATTTGCCGTGCCTTTAGCTCATGGGAAGGAGCCTTCTATCTTTTAATTACAACCTACAAATAAGATACATAAGTAAACTTACTCAAAGACGAGTAGCATGGGCTGTCCAACCATGCACACCGCTGTTCTGGCTTTCCGCAGGTTCATACTGTTTGTCCTTTTCCTTCCTATGGTTTGCTGCCTCCATTGCTGAGTTTTGTCTTCAGTTGGGCTGTAATATATTAGAAAAGACTTTTTTTTAAAACTATGTTTTTGTACAGGTCCAAGCACAGTGAGACTCCAAGGGCCTCTCACCCTACTGTACTATTCGTAATTAAGAACAATCATTATTTTATTCTCATTATCAAATCAAAGAAATAACGCTGCTTCAAAGCTACACATGCTGTTGCAAGTAGCAAAGTGCCTGTGATACCCATGGCCCTTTTGCTGCTCTTAGCTAGCCACTAACTCACTTAATTTTGTGTAGTTTAGCACATTACAAGATTGTTCAAGAGTGCCATAAATGATGTCAGGCACCATCAGAAACCACTTCAGAAAATCATTGCCTGTAGCCAGATCAAAAGGTGAACACCTGGAAACTTGCAGTTCTGGGAAAGCAGAATAAATCTCTTTTTTTTTTTTTCCCCCCCTTTCTCTTCCTCTCGGAGATTTGTTTCTTTTTGCCTTAAAGAATTTGAAAGGTTTATTTACAGCTTTTCAAATGACCCCTAATCTATTTAGAAAAACATAGCATGGCAAATTCATCTCGGGTGTAACTCCATTTGTTGACTTAAGCAGACTTGTGCCAGAAGGGAGCCTGGCCCAGGAGTTTCTCTGCGGAGAAAAACAAAGCATTTGAATACAACGCTTAATTGGCTTGTTGAGTCCCATCACAGACTGTCCTGGAATATATTTATTAGAGGTAATTCTCTTATTTTGGTAAGATTGTATCAGTAACTGAAACTCATGGTATAGCTTTAAACCTTGTCCTGCTCCCCAGGCTTCGCTGCTTGAGGCTGATAATTTTCACAGCACCTGACAACATTTAAAGAGACGTTGTATTATGCAGTTTAGTGAAATCTAAGACCATAAATAACTGGGAAAGTTGCTTATTTGTCAGATATCAGCAACATACTTAATTAAACAATCCATCAGGGTCGACTTTTGGGAAGTAATATGAAAAGTTATTTACTGTGATACTGCAGAATTTAGTGATGTGCTGGGAGCCTGTTACAAAGACACACAGAGTCTGTAAGTAATATTAAAATGATGTCTGCTACAGATAATTTAATCAAAAGACAATTGATTTGTTTAAGCTTACAAATCGCTGGCATTCTTCTCTTGACCAGGTTTATATATCGATTCATTATTTTTTCTCAGTGAGCCCCAAACCATGAATACATTTATGAACTCATAAACCCCAGAAAAAGAGTCTGGGGCACAAACAGTCCCACCAAAAAGGGTCGCTGCCACATTCGATGTGATACTGCCCTAAATATACAGCATCAGAGCTCTCTCCATATGTTCTATATGGAGCAGGGGCACAATGCAACAGTGGAAGGACATTGGGGGAAAGGGTTGGCAAAAAGGATAAGGAAAAGAGACAAAGCAGAAAGCAGGGAGACAGTCGGGAAGGGGGAAAGACAGAGATGTTTTGAAAAGCAGAAATAAGCAAATGAGATTGGGAAGTAGAGATGGGGCCAAAGCATCAATGGACAACCAACCCTCTTCTCCACATGGCTGTTGGGTGGATATACCAGTCTATAGGGTGAATCCTCCCTGTCCTGTCCCAAGAATCAAGCCCTAATTAACAAACCAGGAGTGAAGTCAACAGAAAACTGGTGAATAACTTGAGTACGTTTTGGAAGGATCAGTCGCTTTGCTTTCATTTGGATGCTAATGACACTGTGATTGCATGAGGGTAAGCTGGTTTTTGGTTTTCTCAAGTACAAAAAATTCTGTACAGTCTTAATTATTTTACTATGAACTAAGTCACTTTAAAGAGCAGCATTTCGTGTAGACTTGTAGATGATCGTCATCCCTTTTTTCTGACTTTAATATACCAATGTGACAGTTGTGCTTACTTTACTATTCTGGCTTTTCATCATGGCTTTAGTCGTACAGTTTAACAATTTATAAGAAAATCCCGAGGCCACAGAACAGATGCAAACACATATCAGGCTGAACTGATGGAAACAGTACTAAGAGGGAAATTTGTTTCAAAAATGAAAATTACCTTCCATGTGCAAGCAAACTGATTTGCAGGAAAAGAACTAATAAAACAGAGTCTTTTAATGAGACATCCAAAAAATATTTTTTTTTTACAAACCAACTTCTTGCTCCAGAAGCTGGCTGGGCATATGCACATGCATTGCTGCTAAAACCAATTGGTTTTCTACATATGCTAATAGTACATATGTATTATTGGCAAATTTATATTCTAATAATTCAGCCAGGGCAAAAATATTAAGGAAAAAAGGTAATATTCTGTAGAAGGCTGATTTGATATATCCAAGAAACTTTTGAATTTCTACACAGCGAGAGAGAAAAGGAACAATTTTTCTCCTATAAAACAACATCAGGTAATTTAAAAGCAACAAATATGAACAGTATCAAATGCCAAACAATTATTTTGAGATAATAAAATTATTAATAAAATTTTGAGTAAATAAAATGCCGAAATTATTTTTGTATATATATCTGATCCAGTGTCATCGGGATTTTAAAACTGACTTCATGAGATCAACCCCTGTAGCAGCAATGATATCATAGACTCTATTTTCATCAGGAATTACAAAGTCTGAAAACTTTTGTTTTCACTCTGGTGAGCTCTCCTGTATGAAGCACACTTACAATCCTTTCACTGGTTCCAGGTTACAAACGACAAACCTAATCTGAAGAGAAACATTTATATCTTTGATGTTAACTATAATAACAGCTTTATTCAGTTAGAGCTCTTAAACCTTTTAATAAAGCAGATACTTGACACACAGGTTTTATTTTGTTTTATTTTTACAATAGACGTATCTCCCAAAAGTTCGAAGTGATAAGTAATCTGAATATAGAGTAATATTTCTCAGTATTTGCCATATAGTTTGTACATACTACTATTGCATAATAAATAGATGTTTTAAATATTTGTTCGGAGAGGTCTTTCCTTGAACTTAAGCATAAGTTATCTAAACAGTTGAAAAAAGATTTATAGTTATGAAGAGGCCTATATGTCAAGTAAAGTTTTATGATATGTTCCATAATAAATTAGCAATAAATGGATACAGGTGACTGTGGAATTTATGGCCTTTAATGTTTTAATGCTTCACTAAAGAAAAACCTATTATTAAGGTCCTAAAGGGTAATACAGGAATACCATCTACAAATTGTCAAATTAAATAGTTGTTGCCAGGTATTTGAATCGTGGAACATTTTGGCTTGACCAGCAGCAGGGGCAGACAGCAAAGAAAGTAAGAGAAAACTAGATTGTTTCAGAAGTACAAATGAAGATTTCACCCCGCAAAACCTACTCAAGCCTGTCACGTCTGCTCCAGTCCTACTGAAAACGATGGGCCTGATCCTTAACCATCTCCCATCTGAAAAATCTGTAATTAGCCAGGTAATCTAAGTCTACTCGTAGGGCTCTGAATTACTCCTATAGGTAAAGGCTTCAGGACTCAGCCCAGTTTAATTGACGGCTAAAAGCTGGTGAGTGAAGCACCGTGTCCCACTTTTTGCTTGGCACGGAGACCTTTTCAAATGTTTCAATCCATGTGAAAACTATTGCTTGAATCTAAGAAATAACACACTGTGGGGAAGAAACGGATTTCACTGTCCTAACACTGTGACCTCAGGTAACACTGGAAATTGCTCTAAACCAGATTCGGACAAATGCCAAAACTCAACGATGCACCTACTGCAGATGCCTGCAAACCCTTTCTGCTAATATCTCTTGAGTGGTTAAACCCATCAAAAGACAAAAATATGGATAAAGCTGATGAGAATGTAACCAGAAGAGAAACCAAATCTTTGGGTCAAAAGAGGGATGGTATTTGGTGGGGTAAAAAGAGAGACATTTATCTTTGAATGGAAATCAAACCTGGCAGTAAGGACTTAAGATCCCACAGCCACTTGGCAGCTCCTGCCCACTCATGGGAAACAGTCCCCCCAGAGATGTAACACAGACTCACCCAGCACTCAAGAAAAGACTGGGTTAAAATTACTTTTTAAGATTAGGCATATCCCAGCCATTAGCACGATGTCTGCACGTTAACACATCAGCACAAAGATAGGGCAAGGGGGAGGGAGAAAGAGTTATGCAAAAGTGCTCTGCGACTGCCATTGGGGCAGTTCATCTCTAAAAGGAAACACATGTTATCCAACCCTACGCCTAATAGGGTTGGACAGTAATTAAAAAATATCTTCTATTTGGAGAGCTGGGTCTTGAGACTACCAACTCACACCATTAATCTTTTTGATCTACTGCAAAGATCTGCAGCAAGGGTCAGTGAGCAGGATCTCTGCCATTTGTGGAGGGACGAGCACACTGAGAGGACAGTGAACTGTAAAACAGACATAGTCATTACATACAGTTATCACAGACTCAAAGAATGGTCAGCGTTGGAAGGGACCTTCGGAGATCATCTAGTCCAACCCCCCCTGCCAAAGCAGGCTCACCTACAGCAGGTTGGACAGGAATGCGTCCAGGTGGGTGTTGAATATCTCCAGAGAAGGAGACTCCACCACCTCTCCAGGCAGCCTGTGCCAGTGCTCTGCCACCCTCAAAGTAAAGAAGTTTTTCCTCATGTTCAGACAGAATTTCCTGTGTTCCCATTTGTGCCCATTGCCCTTTATCTTGTCACTGGCACCACCTAAAAGAGTCTGGCCCCATCTTCTTGCCACCCACCTTTTAGATATTGATAAGCATTGATGAGAACCCCCCTCAGTTTTCTCTTCTCCAGGCTAAACAAACCCAGGTCTCTCAGCTTTCCTCCATTAAGAGAGATGCTCGAGTCCCCGATCATCTTTGTAGCCCTCCGCTGGACTCTCTTTATAGATTATCAACTGGGAAATGGATTGTACAGTAACCATTACCTGATCACATTGCCATCTGCTCTCAAATCACTGGGCTGCCATTCGTAAATCACCTCAAAAACTACCAGCAGCTGCTCAGAAATAAAATTTAGGTGAGGCAGTTGAACAGGGAAACTTGTTGGATGAAACAAGAAGCAGGAAGAGGGCACAGGGAGAGGTATCATTGCCCTCAGGCTGTTCTTCTGCTCATCAGAGATGGCAGAGCAGAACCAACTGCTAGGTTGGACATCTTGAGATTTGCTCAAGACATTTACACTCCCACACGTGAATGTGGAAAATGGGTCATCTAAACTTCAAGCTCTACCATGTTAACTGTGCCACAACAGCTGAAACAGCAAACCCAACTCATCTGTCCCATGCGACACGCTTTCCTCCCAGGTTAACTGGGAGGTTTCCCCACAACGTAACATATAACCTAATGGATTTGCCCCAGTTTGGGAAGCCTTCTGGTCCAAGGCACCTTGACATCCTCCACCAGTAAAACTAAATCCACAGAGGGGCTACTACTGGTGTAACCAGGCAGAGTGTGTCGTCAGAGGAAAATCTACCCATAACCATAACAGTCACCAAATGACAGTTTCCTAGCAGAGCCTGGAGGCAGTGTTTTAGCCGGCCTCTAATGCTGCCTCGGAAGACGTGTCAGTTTAAGCCCTGTTGTCATTTAATTAATCTCCAGCATGGCTGCAGTAAAGAGAGAAGCTCTCTACTCAAGATAGCTGGGATAATCGTTAATTAACCCATTACTCTTGCTGACTTCACAGTTCCTTTCCTTTCTGTGCTCTACTGTCATGACACCACAAGATGTTTTTCCTTGTTTTGACAGGGCTAAGAATTTCTCTTTGTTTTTTGAGGGTTTTTTTTAGATTTTGGGGTGTTTTTAAAAGGAATTTGATGAACACCTGTGATTTCATCTGGAAGTTGTTTTTATCCTCGTGCTGTGAAAAGCTAACTTCCAGATCACCCTCCCATCCATATGTCTATCAGATGTGTTCATGTTGTGCTGGGTTGGGCAAGGTGGGGGTTTTTTAATTATGAACTATGAGCTTGTCTGACCCTCAGCAATGACTGCTGCAGGTGAGTTGTAAAGCTATCTGCTGGTGAGATAAAATTCAGATGCTGTGCTACAGGGATGACCCCTGTTCCCAAGAGCCTTCTGAGGTGCTCTGCCCAGAGGGCCACCAGCTATCATCACTCCCCAGGGGCGGCTCCTTTGCCCCCAGGGAGCTTTACCAGCAACGGCAGAGTCAAATATTATGGAAACTCTAAATAATTACCTTTACTTGTTTTTCATCAGTTGCCCTAAAAGTTGTCTTGGTATCACTGTAAAATATCGATTACCGAATAAAGATCCCATCATTATTTCTTTGAATTCTTTCTCCCTCAGGACAGAACAAACTGAGATGACTGTGTGAGCAAAGGATTAGTTTAGCTTGAGCAAATGTCCCCAGATCTGGCTCTAGGGTACAAGATCACCTTTCTGTTCTCTCTGAAGTACTTCCACTCAGGAAATATGGGGGAAAAGACACCCTCAGATCCTTTTTTTTTTCCTCCTCAGACAACAGAAGTTACCAGACTTAGATCTAATCGTGGGTCTTAGATCTAATTTGGGGGTTGGACTAGATGATCTCCAGAGGTCCAACCTTCCAACCCTGACCATTCTGTGATTCTGTGATCCCTCTTAGGTTAATAGTTTTTTTATGACTGATTTCAGTAGCTGTGATGAAGAGTCCATCTACAGAAATACTCTGGAAAGGTCAGTTCACAAGAACACTCAGCCGCTGGGGACAGGGCAAGTAAAACAACTCTTGTGTAAGGACACTGGACACCTTCTTCTAAATAGGAAGTTGCGAAAATTGGGATAGATTTGCTGGGTCAAGCCAACATTTGGTTTATTTATATATTTAGTGAGCATGCTTGTGCAAATGAGATAAAAACTGCACTACTACTGTACCACAGGTAAGCACCTTCATTAGAACTACAAGCTTCTAAAATGTGGTTTTCATGTTATTTCACCTCTATCTACTATTCCACCATGACAAATCTTTAAACATATTATATAGCTATGTTTCTTGAGATTTCCAGTATATGGATATTTCAATGGGATCTACAGTAGTGTTTAAATTACTATAAAGAAGTAAAATTTATGGGTTTCAGACGCTTCTGAGTTTAAAAGCAGACTGAAAAATATGAAAGTGAGGAAGTGATGAGGTATAATGAAGGACAATTGCTTTGCATTTGGGATTTTCAAACATGTGTGGAGGACTTGCCAGTGTTAGGTTAATGGTTGGACTTGACGATCTTAAAGGTCTTTTCCAACCTAAATGATTCTATGACTCTATGTTTAAACCATTGGAATATCTTCTTGCTTTCAGACAGATTTCAAAGAACTTTAAAGTTTCTTTTCTCATATAGAAGCTGTGTGTTGGGAATGGGTGTGAAGTAAAGCTCTACTCTGCACACTCCTGTTCCAATCTGTGGCTCTGCATCACAACCTGAATTTTGCAGCTGAGGTCCCTCCTGGTTATGTCCAGGATTGCCAATTCTCGTAACGCTTTGTGTAAGGTGCCGTTTCGAGTACTAAAATTATATCAGTGACCTCTGAGGGCTACAATTGGGAAGGAAGGGATGCTGACCTTCAGCTGCGGCCACCAGACTGCTGCTTGGAGACTGGACTGCAGGGACAGACGATCTTTCCAGTGAGTACCTGTGGAAACTGTAGTATCCCTTCTCACATCCTGCAAAATATGATTGCCCTTCTGCCTGAGCTAAAAACCAGTTCACACTGAGGTGAGCAGAGATACAGGAGGTGTGTGGTTTTCATGCCCAGGCTGTTGGAATCACTGGGACCGGAGGGAAAGGGGAGCAAAGTCTGCTTCAAGATACAAAGGTGAAGAAGTGAGCTGGATGCAAGCAGGAGGTCTTCCCTGCCAGGAGAAGGAATGGAGAAGGTAATTGAAGGAGTACAAAACAAAGCCATGTCCAAGTAAAGACAAAGAAATTAAGATGGGGATTTTTCTTCTGGGAAGAAGACAGGACTACACACAATTAGCATTAAGAAGAAGGTTTAAGCCTACTAGAAAGAAGGAGTTGCTGTTTGCAAGATGAGAAGGAAGATGCTAAGTGAAAGAGTTGCTGTAAGAGATGGTACCTGTACCATACTGATGAAAAAGAAACAAAATTTAAAAAGAGGTGTGTCACTTGCTATGATTTTAGACATTTCAGAAGTTATTGTAGAGTCTGCACAGAAAAAAAAAAAATGTTGAAAAAAGGGAAAAATAAAACAGGAGAGAGAAGTGAATGAGTCAGCCTGAAAATCTGTGATGCTGGTGACACTTTCCACACGGTCAGTAGGGGCTTCCTCAAAAGTAGAGTGTCTTCCACTGCTTAAAGAGAAACACATAAGCAAAGCACCAGTAGCTGTGACTGTATTTTCAGTGCGCTTGCTCTATGAAGCAATAGTCCAAAATGCCTGAGTCACATTGACTTCCTGGGTTAATTTAGTTATAGACTATTTTTTCATGTCAAATATTTCCAAGCTGGTGATAACAGAATGTGATGCTTTTTTTTTCCTTATCCTCTCCTGAATGCATGCAGCAAGTTGAGTTTTGTATCCAAATATATGTGTCTCATTTGACATTGGCTCAATGGCTACTTTCCCAAATACAATCATGCCTAACGCCAACAGCATTTCTACTGCAATTTATATAACAGCCAAGTTCAGGGCCATTTCTCTTTTTTTGCTTTCTCTGACAATATCTCCTTGTCCCTTTTTTTGTTGTTTGTTTCAAGTCAAGGCGTGGGGAGGGAGGGAAGTGGAAGCTATGCTAATGAAATTCTGTGTTTCCCTTTTAAAGATACAAGCATAATCTTTTGCTAACATGCTTACTGCAAATTCAAGCATGCAGGATCAAAATTCAAAATTATTCTCACTCTCAAAAATAACACAAATACGTAAAAATCTCTAGAATACAAATTTAAATCACTGCAGAGAATACCACACCTTGAAATCAACAGTCAAGTTTAAATATAAACCTGAAATTCCACCACTACGATGGCGTGTGGTGAATCCAGCCCAACATTTTGTCTGTAGATGCACTTTATCAAACATCCCCACCCTGGGACCGGGAGAACAAAGCGACAGCAGAGTCACCTCTCCAGGAACCAAAGCGACCGCGACTTGTCTGAAGTTAGGTGGCTGGTTCTGGTTTTATTTCCACAAGGCTGAAGTTAAACTACATATCCTTGCCCTCTGTCACTTGACAGAAGAACGCACTCAGCCCCCTAACATTTGCACCGCCTGCCTTGCTGCCATCGTTAAGGGAACCTACTGCCTTGTAAAAATGTAACTACACGTGTTTCATAAAAATCGATATAAAAATAACAACACGAGGGTACTTACATCTTTCTGGAACAATTGAATTCTGAAACAAGCATCTCTGGTTCTTCCTCCTGCAAATGGATCAAATTACATTTCAGTAGGTAATAAAGTGTGGTACAATAGCCTGCCCAATCTGTTTTCATCTTGTCTTGTACAAAGTCTCAGATATACTTGCTCATTATTCAACCTAATGGGCCTGCGTTTGGCATATATGGAATGTTAGCGCTCTCCTTGGAAGTTGCAGAGGTTAACTGCTCCTAACAGTCTCTTTCCTTCCTTTCTGGGCATGTTTTCACCATGAATAATAGAAACAACAGAACTGAATGTCAGAATACCCTAGAATGAAGGTGCCAATAGAAACCACAGTGATGAAGTAATGGTAGCAATTTTTTTTTGTCCTAATCCCTGATCATCCCAATGGAACCAGGTCCATACCTGGAAACATTTTGAAATGCATAAGGGAAGGAATCCGCTCCTGCT
>NW_009647731.1:8890337-8903382 GCF_000708025.1 Charadrius vociferus | reverse complement strand
TGCTGAAATGCTTCCAGAATTGAAAGACCACATTAGGAAGCATTATTGTCATTCTTTATTCACTTTACCAGGAGCGTTTGTGTGATTGTGGCTACGCATGAGAAAAAAAAAAAAAAAGCTGTCCGAAGCTGAACTGGAGATGTTACACCCTCCACTGAACTATCATTTTAGTAGAGGAAAAAAATCTTTCTAAATACAAATGACCTAATTTAATGTTAATTATGAGCTAAATCATGGTCATTGTAGTCCTCTAAGTGGTCTTGCTGCAGCAAGTTAAAAACAAAATTACTTTTGAAACCAGAAGCTTGAAAAATATTTGTATATAATTCATAGGCTCTACAGCAAGGAATTACACAAATTGCTAATCGCACTCAAAAATGAATAAACTGTTGATACAGTTGAAATGTTTCCTTTGCTCTCTTTTGCGCTATAATATTTTTCTAGTCCCTGCACTCGAAGCAGATACATCACATTTTGATGTGGTTAGGCTCTTTTCAAGGTGTGAAATTGGTAAGTACCAACACCAAAGGAAAAAAATTCTTTTAATACTGCGCTGTGCCACTTGAAGCGGTATTACCCTTTGGCTTCCAGCCAGCAAACTCCAGTGAGAACTACTTTATAGCACATGACTATAATAAAAGATATTTAAACATGGCCTAACAATGGATTAAACTAGTAAGACATAGTTTGTGTTAGATCCCAAGGATGAATATCAAAAATAGAGGCAATAGTTTTGAAACAACAGCCAGCAGTGAAAAGTTTACTTCTAATATAAACCAGACAGTCCCCAAAATAATTTGTGGTTTATTTAATTCTTACCGTTCATCTTATGTTCTTTTGAGTAAGCTAAAGTAAGACACCCGCCTAAAAACACCAGCTGGTTTAGATTTTGATTCTGGATCTCTAGTGAGCTGAAAAACTGTAATCTGCATCTGCAAGGGTGGGGAGTCATTTCTGTAAACACGAAAAATAAAGATTTGCTGGGGAGGGGGGAAGGGTGGCTTACGAGAAGGTGTGTTTTGGGAGAAGAGAGAAAAAGCAACCTCGCTAATATATTATCATAAATTACTGTTTTGTCATTATCTGGTTATATTTGCACAAACATCAATTGCATGTGAGCCCTGAAAAAGAATGTCTCATTGCCTTTAACATGCACTGCAGTGCGCACCCATACAAAATCATTACTGTAACAAAACCAGCTGCGTGTAATAGAAAGCAAATGATTTACAATGTTACTATAAGAAACTACTTTATTTCATATTATCATAAAAAGAACAGCACTGAAAATTTGCATGACAAACACAAGAATCCAGGAAATTCCAAATCTAATTCAGTTTTAGGTTTTAATAGGTATTAACTTACAGAGGTGAATTGTTAAGAACATTTCTTGGAGAATATTTCCAGAGAGTTTAGCCGCAATATTGGAAGTCCTATGTAGTGAAACACATACTAATCCAGTAGTCGAAGAAAATTCATAAGCCTTAAATAGTTTAGATTCATTGTTGGACCTAAAAAAGTGTCTTTTTTTTTTTTATCACCATGCTCTGGCAAAAGGTTCTGGTCCATCACGGATCTCTCTGAAGTCATTGGGACTTCACTCCCCTGAACAAAGACTACTGGATTAGATGCTGTTCTTCCTAAAATTTCAGTTCTTTTATCAACCTGCACAGTTAATTTTTTCAAGTATTGTGAAATTACCACAAATAAACATAAGAAGTTTCAAACTCGTGTCGTATGGAGCAGTTGGGTCACTCAAGTGATTTAGCAGATTACAATGGATCAACTCCCAAGTCTCTCTCACACAAGTCACGACACAGGTTTCTGCTGTATCGTGGAAGGTAAGCCTATTTTACGTAACTATCGAAGGAGATAACAGCTGTTACCACAAAGGTGGCAGACACGTAAAACAAAAACTAAAGTCTTGAACAAATGAAGCTTTATAAGACCCAGGCAGGACTCAAACAAATGTTCAATGAAAGTCACTTTTATGACTTTACTTTGGTTTATCGCAAGGCAGTAATAAATGTGTCTCATTAAAAGCCAGTAAAAGAACACCACCTACACCACCAATTGCTGTAACTGCAGATATAGCAGATCTGGAATAGTTACCTAAAGACCCTCATTTCCTAGCATTTAATGCTTCCCTGTCCATATAAACTAGCCTTCTATGGATTTAAAGACTGTTGGATGCTAAAAGCAGCAGCTGTTGCTGGGAAAACCACACTTTCAAAGCCCTGCTCCTTTCTCAAGGTGAAGTTAGAGGGATGTTGAACGAACACGGAGCTCTCCTTGGGTAAAAAACAATTGCCAGAGGAGACCATGCCAACAGAAAGACAAGCAATTCCCCCATTCTGGCTGGAGCGTAAGTGTTTTGCCTCAGCTTTATTGCTCAGCAGGTCAAATTCATTCCTGGTGAAATGGCAGTTCCCATGGCGAAGCCGCAAGAAAATTGTGAAACCTTCTGGCACCTGTCAAGAAATGGGGCTGTGAAAGTGGGGGGAGGAACTGGCATGTAGAAGCTGGGATTAAGGGTGGGAGCCACCACATAAAAGGTTATTCTTGTTCTAGTTGTTAGAACTTTTTTATTGCGTAGAATTTACATACATGCTTATTAAGTGGTTTAAAAAAGAAGCCTGACAGATATTAAACAGCATGCCACACTCTTTATGCTGCTGCCATACAGATGTGTCCAAAGCATAAACAGACTTACAGTCAGCGCTTGGTTGCTCTATGGGAGACTATCTCTGTAGTAAATGTCTCCAAACTTTTCAGGACAATTAACTTGAGAATTGGAAACTTTTTTTTTTTTTTTTACCCCAAGATTGATCCTTTGCTTGATCTCTCACTGCTTTCCAATTATGCAGGGAAAATATATAGCAAGTGTTTTAATGCTCTAGATTGAATTTCCTAAACCTAAGCTAGCAGCAGAATTACTGGGCCAGGGATTCTGGCACAAGAAGTACAGCTGTGTGTGAGCTGGTGGGAAAACTACTGGAATATCATGACTACTCTTGGTGTTCACACTTCAAAGAAGCCATGGAAAATTGAAAATAGATCAGAAAAGAATGATTTCAAGATCTGGAATATCTGCCTTGTAGGGATAGATGTATGCAGCCTAATCTGTTTACTTTATCAAAAGAAAGGTTAAGAGACTTCATCGTGATATATTAATACCTGCATGTGGAGAAGATTTGTAAAGGCTATGTAATTTAGCATATAAAAATGAATCAAGACCTAGAAGCTGAAAATGGTCAAATTCTGCTTATGGATAAAGCAGACATGATTAACAGTGAGATTAATTGGCCACCAGGAAAATTTCTACTAAAGGATCATGGGTTCTTCACCCCAGAAGCTTTACAGCCAACACAGAAGAGCTCGTTGACATGAGGACACCTGTGACCTGGGCTGGGTGCAGGATTCCCAGGTGAGGCATTCTGGCCCGGGCAAATCTGTTCATCTTGGCGATACCTATGATCAAAGATGTGCTGGGGCAGGCCAATCTTATTCAGTTGAACTAGCTGGCAAAATCAATATTGGTATATGAACCACAGTAAAACCTTCATCCTGAATCGTCCCCTCTTCACAGGATCGCTGATGCTCTGGGAAGCCCTGTCACCTGTGCTGGGCTTGGTGCGCAGCTCCCCCTTTCCTTCCCGATACCCTCCATGCCCGGACTTTTCTATGGAAAATATAAAAACGGAGCCAGGTAATCTGCTTTGTCCAATCCCACTGGTGCCATGCGCAACCCAACTGCTCCCAACTCCTTCTACCTCTCTATCTCTTTTCTCTCACCAACTCCTAAATCTCAGATTTGCCACTGCACAGAAAAGACTGGCAAAATGTCTTCTTTGGAAACATATGCTGGATACTTAAATGCTGAAGTGAATCTCTCTTTCTGCAATTTAAGTAATTTCAGGGATGAGCCTGAAGAGTGGTATCTTGGCTGGGATGATATTTAAGTTAGTGCTTACAACTGCCTGTGAGTTTTGCTGAGTAAAGCTTATTTGCACAGTAATGTTGGTCTTGTGCCCCTCCAGTCAGCACTCTCTAGGCTTTATCATGCCACTCAAACCCAGCAACCGTGCAATTATTAATGCCTTACCTAAAAATTTCTGTGACGTCTTGATACCGTTAAGAGGGATGGAAGGACCCAGGTAGTGGCGGGACACTATACAAAAGATCCTGAGATAAATTAATCAACTAGAACACCTGATTGCCAAAGTGGGCATTTAGTTATAGAGCCTTTTCTATCACTGGAAATGAAGGTGGACATGCTGTTGCAGTAGTATGGGGGAGAGAAAAAATAAGATTGAGCAGCAGCAAAGAAACAAAGGAGAAGCTGAAGGAAAACAAAATATGGAGATGATTTAAAATCACTTATGAGACCTGTGCCTGCTAATGCATTTTTTCAAATGATTATGACTTACATAAAATACATTCAGACATCTTCTTCTCATTAGAAATACTGAGTTGAAAAAGATATAACCAGTATCCCAGTGTGTTCCTCCTACATGAGCTTTTGAACCACAGCTACGAAGTTGCATCCAACATTGGTATGGCTTAACATCATATGTTGCTGGATGATGAGACATCTGTGTTCTTACATGGACAATCATATTTACTCCAACATCAGTGAGAGTGTTTCTAGAGAACAATTGCTGATGTGTTAGCATGGTTTCTATTTTTCTGTTGAGACTGGTATGCTCCATCTTTGATTTCATATTTTTCTAGCAGATGGGAGTTTCCAAAGAGCTGCTATAGAGAGCTTTTACTGTTATTCACTGCTTTTTTACAGTTATACAGACAATGCTGTCAAACACCAATGGAAAAAGAGGGATCACCATTGGCTTAAGCCATGAAGATGCAGTGAAAACCCCAAGGTAATGACGACAGTAAGAAAACAAATCACTTTTGCTAATGCTAGGTCCATTCAAAGTGGTGGGTGAAGAACCTCAGAGGGTGACACATATATCCTAACACTGTCAGGATTGACTTTTTTAGCGAGGTCCAACCAGAGACAGCACCGGCAGCAAACTTCCACAGCAATTCCTCTTTTAGAAGCAAAGACCTAAATGCTGAGATCCACAGAGATTCACTTCAGCATTTAAGTAGAGCATGAAGAGCAAAGCTATATACCCAACAAGAGGCTGTAACACCAGGTAACTGTTTTCATTTTCATTTACTCAGACTCCAAAAAGAACTAAATCTGACTGCATCGCTTTGCTTTCATGTGCAGGTACATTTTCTGAGCGCAATTCTAAAGCGATAGTGGACAAGCTGACAGAAGAGACTCAGTAGATTTCCAGTGTAGGGGAAAGGGCTTCAGAGCTGCAAATAATAATCAGAGGCTAAATTCTGCTCTCCATCACACTGGAGAAAATTCAAAGTAATTACCCCACTGACTTCAGTGGAGTGATCCTAGATTTATATTCCTGTAAATGACAGCAAAAATTGGACCCAATATAGAAATAATTTATCTAAGGCCCTAAGTATAGTTGCACAATTCAATCTGTAAATAATGCCACTAATGCACATATGGCTAATTTACATCCAGACTATGAGAACATATCCAGTGCTGATTTCCAGGATGCTTGAAGCGCTAGGCAGTGCCAAAATAAATTTGCAGTATTCCCATAGCCCTCACAATCCTTCCAGCTTTTGGTGTTAGGAAGAAGATGCACTACAGATATTTTGGAAAAGTGAAATTTTATCTGTTATATGACTAGGTATTGGATAATTCTTATAGAAAAGGCATAGAAGGCTGTCATGCAGCACTCCACGTCTACTTGCATGAGCTCTGCAAGCTCTCTCCTCTCAATAAGTTGTTTTTATCCAATTTGTCTCTTACTGGGAGCAGAATTTTAGGAGCAGCTTGAGTTTTCTAAGAATAACCCATGCTTCAAAGAAAGGAGGCTTGTACGTAACATTGGAGAAGAGTGCTTGGAGTACATACATTTAACGCACATAAAACTTAACTACAGCAATTTAATTTAGATTCCTTCTCTAATCACATATTGATATTAAGACCTTGCTTAAGCCAAATTGGAATTTATATTGCTAGGAGGCAAAGATGATATAAAATCTGAATTATTGATTGGCTCAGCAAGAGAAAAAAATTCCCCCAAAATACCAAATATTGTTCCGGGCTTTATACCAGCTCTACAACGTAGGGTGAAGAGTTAGAAAAACCATGTCTTGGTTTACCAGAACTTGAAAGGAGACATGTTAAGTCTAAGTCTAACAAACATATCTACCCTCCTTCCTTCCTTCCTTCCTAAAATATTTTATGTTAACTTATTTTACTTTTTTTTTTTTTTTTTTTTGGTATCATCAGGGAAGAAGGGTTCTCCTGTTACCAACATGCAGGAGGTGTTGAGACCCTGCAGTTAACTGCAGATTAATCACGGCTGACTCAGTGCTGCAGGTGGATTCCATTAGACCCTTCAACAACAGAAGAGACATGGGGTAGTCCTCTGGTAGGAGAAAATCCCTGGGAAGAAATTTTGGGGGCAGCTAAGCCTGGGAAAAAGTCTTTGGAATGAGCAGGAAGTTTAAATGTGTTGTTTTAGTTAAGAAGACAAAACTACAAGGAGGACTTGTTGCTCTTTCCAAGGACTACGCTATGCTTTAAGGTGGGTAGGTACTTCGCCACCTTGCTGCAACTGCTAACTTAGTACACAAAGCAATGATGGAAGTATAACAATTTACCCTTCTTGCAAATAATTCCCTTTTGTCCCTCATGTGGCAGCCTACTGTTGTTGAATGTGTAGGTCCTGTTTTGCATTTTGAAGTCCTAAAAAAAGGAAAAAAGAAGGAAGGACAAGGGGGAAAAATAAAGAGGAAAAATAGAAGTAGAGAAGTTCAAAACTTCCATTATTAGAAGGTTTTTTAGGACATAGTTTTTTGGTATTTGCTAAGATTCTCCTTAAGAGAGTTGATAACTTTGGATAATTTCTGAAGTAATGGTCTCTGAGATCCTTGGAGACCTATAAAGACAAAGTAAATGTACGAGTTATTTAAACCCAGGAAAAATACCTCTGAAGAAACCTCATACTCAGACAGCGATAAAAATCTCTTTCTTTTTTTTCCTAGCTGGTTCATTAGGAAACCAGAAAGAAGGTCATAATTTTCAAGTCGTTTGTTTCTGTTGCTAATATTTCTTAGGTTCTGTCAAGCACAAAAAAAAGACTATTCTCTGCAGGGATGGCAAAATTATCTTTGACTCTCCTTATATTATTCATGTCCGTTTCCAATGCATAAAAGCTGTTTGTGACCTTCAAGCATTGGACATGTACTGAAAACAAGACAAGAATGTGCTTATTTAAGTCTGAAAATAGACGTCATACAGCCAATTTCCATTTCTAATGTATCTCTTTAGTTTGAGCCCGTTTGTGTTTCTATGATTTTTGAACAGGTACTTCTCTAAGAGTCAGTTTTAGGAGAGCCAACAGCAAATCTGAATGTATCCCTTAGCTAAATTCAGCTAAACTCTTTTAGAAGAGTTGTATGTGACTGGCCCCGTCCCCCGTGGAGGTATTGCTGAAGACAGTCTGAATCCCACCAGGTCTGGGGCAGGGCTATGGCCTTTCCGTGTGCCTGAGGTATCCCATGGCTATTTCAGAGTAGAAGTGCTCAAGGAGTTTGTGTGATGGGGATGCTTTGACAGAAGAGCAAAATGATTTGCCTGCTTATGATTTGGGCAAAAGCTGCTGAGAGCTAGGTGTCTTCATGTCTTTGAAAGACTGAATTGAAATCTAACCCAGACACCTGACTAACATCTTGAGACACAGGCAGTTTGGGTCAAATCTGGATGACTGGCAAGTTTAATTATAGCAGTTGATGACTGTTTTACAGCATTTAAGCCTCTTTGAACTTCACAATGGATGACAGTGTTGAAAGGCGGTGAAACAAGTTCAGCTAAAAATGAACTAAAAAGATGATGCTTCCACACTCTTAGTGGTACCTGGTGCTTATTTGAAGTCTGATACTGCACAAAACTCTAGCGTACCTGTGACTCCAGGTTTCTGGTTGTAAAGTACCGGATTTCTATCAAAACAATGGACAATTCCATGGGCATTTGCCTGATTTCAAGCCCTCACTCCCCTCTTCACAGACAAATTTCCTTTGCTATGTGTTGTATGATCCTATTTCCTGTCTTAATGCAAGAAAGCCAGCAAAGAATGAGGCAGTGGAGACACAAATTGCATCCTAAGCAGAGGGGAGGATAAACCCGTACCTGGCTAGAGAGAACAATGGCACAGAAGCGATGACAGTGGCGGTACCCAAGAGCTCAGTACCCGTGAGGTGTGTGTCAGGCTGTCATGAGCTATTGGAGAAGATTCAGCCCTCGTGTCGAGCCCAAGGACAGCTGGAGGATGCGGAGATGTTCCGTGAGAGTGAACGTGAAAGGTAAAAGAGAGCGTGCAGAGCAAGACTGTGCCTAACGCATCCAGCCTCAAAAAAAACCATGAACACCTGGGGATGCAAAATTTGTGTTCAGGACAGAAACGAGATGACTATTCATCTAGTGTTTAATATTTACATCAAAATACTGCCACTTAATGCATTCTTCTCAAACCCAGAGAGCAGACAAAAACAGTAGCTTGAGAAAAACTTTCCAATCCACAGCGATGGGTTTGAGCCCAGCTATTTGATTTCTGCAATCAATTAATTCTAGTGAATTCCTGAAGAAGTCACTAATTGAAAAAATAACGGCAGCTAAGATAAAGTTAACAGACAACAATGTTCAGTCTCAAAATTTGCATAGTCTCTCCAGAAAATGTGCAATCTGGACAGTTGCAACAGCTACTGAAAGTTAGAGTCAGCATGGCAGAAAGCAGAAGCTCGTTACATGTCTAGACAAAACCAGCCTGTGCTCACAACTACAGAACGTTCAAAAGAAACGCATCGCCCGAGATCTGCCAACAAAGAATTATTCAGCAAATAATTTCAAAGAAGAGATAACATTTTCATTAAAAAAAAAAATAAATAAATGAAAAAAAGCAAAATGCTTCTTACTTCATAAACAGAAATCAGGGAGAAATTAAATCACCAAATTATCTGCTACAGTTTCGCACTGTAAGCACAACCGCTCTGATCCTCTTTAGCAAGTACACAACTGGAAATGAGAAGCAGAAGATGGAACTGTCTCAGCAGCACAGGCGAAAAGATTTTCTTGCTTTTTCTTTTGCAAGGGCAGCCAGAATATCAAGCCTGATGTTTAATCAGATGTACTGTTGGCTCCGGAGGGAGAATTGAGAGGGTATTTCAAATTACTGAAATTGGAAAAAAATCCACCTAATTCTTGGAATTCCCTCTTCAAAAAACAATGTAGATCTCCTGGGCCAGAAATGCCTGGAAGAACGTGTAATAGAGATAGATGGCACACATGAGGATTAAGGTTCCATATTAAATACGCCATAGATATCCACTGTTATTCTGTGATAAACAATCATTTTTTAAACTCACTCTCATCACTGTATTGTGTTCTCTGTCCATGTCCGCTCACTCTGAGGATGTTCTATCACGAATTTTCCAGTCTTCGGTTTTGTTTCTTTTAGAGGATTTTGAGCTGCAAATGTTACGATTGGAGCTTGCACTCAAAAGTAGCTCCCTTGAGCGCTATATTGTGGTAAAAAGGATTTCTCTCTGAGGATGGCGGCTCCTGCGTCGTTCTCTGCCTTGTCCCTTTTCCCTGTCCTCCCACCACCTGTGCAGGGCTGGAGGAAGACAGTTGAGGAAAGCGAGCCCAGAATTCTTGCTGCTGAAGAAAAAGCCATCAAAGCCGGAATGCCTGACCTCAGAAAACCGTTTCTCATTTGCACTCTCTGTACTATGCTCCTGATGGCTGCTCCAAGGCCCCCTCTCCTTGGAGATAATGTCCCTCTCTTCTTTCACGTTGTTAGTTCACTTAGCTATTTCTTCCTAAATAAACCACTCTAAATAAATAAACTTCTGGGATTAAGGAGCGTTTTGATGACATGAGCTAGCTAGAAGAAGGAATACGGTGACCTTGATACATAAAAAGCCGTAAGTCCTTTTCACAGGGAAAGCATGAATTACAGATCTTGCCAAAACCCAATCTAAGAAAAATTCCACCCTTTACCCAGGAGACATTTGAGTTTTAATTATCTCTTTCAGAGTCCCTAGACTTTCCTTCTCTTGTATCTATTTTTGCCTGCTCATTCTAATCAGCGAAGAGACAGTGAAAACAGAATTTGTCCATCACTTCTGTCAGCTTCACGGTATCCATCCCCACGTGAACTGTTGTTTGGTTAGTGCCCACTTCAAATTCAGGCAGAAAAAAATGGTTTCCTGAAGATTAGTCATCCTTATTAGCATTCCCACTGTACTGCTACGGCAAAGTATTTAATATTAATGACCACTGATATTCCCGCACTGTTTGTCCTGCATCCACAGTGCTTGGTCTCAACGTGGGGAGGAAAAGCAAAAGCAAAGGAACATTACAGTCTCATAACCAAAACGGTGCATAGAAAACAAAATGGATTTTCTAATATAATATTCACTAAATCATGGAAAGCGATGAGCAAAACCTACAGTGCATGCAGGCACTGAGCGGTGGCGGTGGTGTAGTAAGCGGGAATCTGAGTCGTTTCTGGATTAATGCTCTAACACAGTGCCAGGGGACACTGTGCTGCTGGAGATATCATTATTTCTCTGAGATGTTTTGTCATTTATATCGCACGTTACATTCAAGAAGACGACAATGTCCCTATTCCAAAGAGAACGAAATCAAAAGGCCGGATTGCAACTTGACCCTAGAGGGGCGTAAGAGGGAATAAAATATATCTGGTGCACCTTTGAGCAGAATTCAGTTCAAGCACAGGGGTGGGGGAGTTGAGAGGACATCTCTCCAACACCTGCTCCACCGGCTGAGCAGAGAGGAGAGACATGAGAAAGGCAGAAAGGCTCCACTCTCCTCTTCTCCCACGCCAGATTGTGAAAGCAGTAATGGCAGATTGGCTATTGTGTTGATATATTGTATGCGGAGGCTCAAAGGTTCTCCCACCTTCCCCGGTTCAGCTACATGCATGTGTGTTCCAGTCAGACCCCATTTAGAAAGAGACAATAATAAGAAATGATAGACTACCAATAAAAGACAAGGAAAAAGCACAAATCCTGCCTATTATAAGAACCCATAAAACTTTTCCTAAGACACAGCATGCAAGACATGATGTTTGATTTAAATTTCTGATTAAATAAATACATTCTGCCTACCTAAAATTCATTTCTTGTTTTGATTTGACGAGTGCATCATGCTTGGTTTCGATTTAGTGCAATGAAGAATATTCTATTAAAACAGAATTTGTATGTGGTAAAACTCATTTAAGAAATAATGTGATGTACATATGTCTCCCTGGTTTCCAACAAGAACCCCGCAGCTTTCCCCCATGGCCTATGTCTCCTGCAGAACACTGTCACCATATCCCTCCTGGCTCTTCCAGCCTGAAATACTACTACTCTTCCCCGAGCACAGCAGTTCACCCTGGGAGCTTTGTTGACAGCTCACTGCGAAACACTTGGGAAAGATACCTGACGATGCGGGACATTGGCAGCTGGAGAGGAGGGGAGGCGATTTTCAGGTGAGGGGGATGGCGATCTACCCCAAAGAGTTGACACGCAGCCTTAATTTGACCATTAGTATCTCAGCAATACAAACCAAATCAGATAATCATAGCATTTACAACTCTTTAGGAAATTACTACCCTAGATAAGCCATTTACACGCTTTTGTCTAAATATGATCCCAAGACATGAAGTTATTATTTCCAACTGAACCGTCTATTTTCCAACGTCAACAAACATCAGATACAACATGGAAGAGGAAAGAAGTGCCGGTACTGTGTTGATTATCACAGCACGCACACAAATAACGTTCCAGTGCAAACTTAAGGGGTCATTTAAGTAATTATCTAAATCATGTACAGAGATATCATGACCTGGGACTCAAACTAACGACTACGTGTAGACCAGCGATCCCCAACCTTTTCTGACCCCAGACAATAACTCGTTCAGCATTGTGTTGTGGGCAGCATCATACTTTACTCTCCCTAATGGCTTTCAGCTTTAACTTTTTAATTTCCTGTAGGTCTCAGCAGTATGAGAAGGTCTCCCAAGCTTTTTGTTGCTCACTAACCCGTGCGCCGGGGACCAGGGACTCATGAGTGAGGGGTGGTAGATGAAGTATTATCTGACTTGGCTGCTGATTTCCCCACTTGTTATGGTTTTGGGGGTGGGATATGGAGCCTTGCAACCCTAATTGCATGTGGCCTTCTCTTCTTTTTTCCTAGAAATGAAAGTAATACCTGTGACTCTGCTTACAGGTGCACACGTACACGCACGCACACACCCCAGGCCTCCAGGTGTACCATCAACAGCATGATGTGTCCTGCAAACACCTGAGAATTATTTCTGCTTTCTCATTTAAACTGGAAGAGGGCACGTTTAGATCAAACATTAGGAAGAAATTTTTTACTTTGAGGGTGGTGAGGCACTGGAACAGGTTGCCCAGAGAGGTTGTTGAGGCCCCATCCCTGGAGGTGTTCAAGGCCAGGCTGGACGTGGCCTTGGGCAACCTGGTCTGGTGGGAGGTGTCCCTGCCCATGGCAGGGGGGTTGGAACTCTATGATCTTTAAGGTCTTTTCCAACCTAAACCATTCTACGATTTAAAACCAACAGAGTTGGCAGGGTGGGTGGATGGGGTTGAAAATAAAGATGTTGCCCCAGTGTCTTGCAGCAGGATGGACCGATGGAGAGCCTCATCCAGAGTGGCACAACTCCATGGCTGCCCCCGAGCCCCTCATATATCATAGTATATAATAACAGTGATAATAACAACAACAATAGATGTCTGTTGATGTTCCCTCCTGCCCGCAGCTCCCATAGGGCTCTCTAGAAATAAAACCAGCGATGAATTAATTACGGAGAGGGGGATCTCCGGCGGGAAGGGACCCCTCGGGCCCTGCTCCCCGCTACCCCCGGGGGGACCCCGGCCTCTCCCCGCCCTGCCCTGGGGCACGACCGCC
>NW_009647731.1:8809675-8889812 GCF_000708025.1 Charadrius vociferus | reverse complement strand
TGGTAGGGGGAACCCTGCAGCCCCCAGGCATGGAGCCGCGGGTAGGGCTGCGTGGGGAGGGGGGGACCTGAGGGCTGGTGGGTGCCCGCCGCGGCGAGGAGCGCTGGAGGAAGGACCAGGCTGAGCCCCCTGACAGGTGTCTCCGCCGTAAGTGCCCTTACGCAGTAACTCAAAGACTCACAGACTTTGTGTTTGTTATCGCTGCCGTGATCCTCAAAGATGATGTTAGCAGAGCAAGCCCAGAAGTGGTTCCCAACTCACGTGCAAGTTACGGTCCTTCAAGCCAAAGGTTTGAAGCCAAAAGGTAAAAATGGCAGCAACGATGCCTACACCATCATACAGCTGGGCAAGGAGAAGTACTCCACCTCGGTGGCCGAGAAGACCCTGGATCCCATCTGGAAAGAAGAGGCCTCCTTTGAGCTCCCTGGATTACTCATGCAGGAGAATCCAGAAAAATACATCCTGTACCTGATCGTCATGCACAGGTCGTTGGTGGGGCTGGACAAGTTTTTGGGACAGGTGGCGATAAGTCTGAATGATATATTTGAGGACAAGCAAAGAAGGAAAACAGAGTAAGTGATGGTTGTTTTTTTTCATTATAATTTGTATTCCTAGTACACTTGCACTTGGTGGGGGGGAGTAGCAGACTTATTATCAACATACTTGGAAATGAAATTAGTATGTTTCTTTCTTCTGTGGTGCATTCAAAGCCCCTAATGTATACAGTTATGTCATTGCAGCCTGACCTCTTCCAGAGAGTTTACTGTAATCACAGTGGTCGCCCTGCACAAGGAAGGACTGTCATTAACATTTTTTGACAAATTCTTATGTGCAACGTGAACTCATTACAGTTTGTTTTTCTAAAGATTTTTCTTCGTTCTGCTCAGGGCCATATCCCCCCATTCAGCTCCTACCTCAATTTGAACCACGTACAAGACTCAGATTCTGTCAAAGCCTGGTGTCGTGCCCTTTAAAAATGTTTTCCTTCAGTCGCTATAACCAAGCATCTTTAAATATTTTATATTTATGTTTTAGTGGTCAATGAACTGTGACTTAGTGAAGGCTTTACCACAGCAGTGCAGTGCTTTTTTGATCCTGATAAGTCTTAGGCCGCAATCCTGCAGGCTGCTCTGTACAGCAGGCCCCAACAGAGCACACTGAAGAGAAATTTCTGCCGTTGTGGTAGCCTCCATCATTAGCTACATAAGCCTTTGTCAAATAAAATTGCTATTTGCCAGCAGATTTTGGCACTGGAATGCAAAAAAAAAATTAATAATCACAGCAGTTTATTAAGTTTATCAGGCTGAACTGTAAACCTATCTAACTCCCTGGGTTTTCCAACTAAATTAGTAAGATTGTTTATAGTTTCTGGTTAGGACATGATTGCACAAAGATGTCTGGTACCAGTGTAATTTATCGTCCAAAGCGTATGGGAATAAACTGCAAGTGTAAGTGTACTGCAGGTGTGCCTGTGACTACGTGATTTGTGTTTGTGTTAGCTATGTTTGTCCCACAGAAGTAGTCCAAGAACCGCATGGAGACCTCCATGCTAGGAGCTGACAAATCTTTCTGCAATGGTTGAAAAGTTCCTGTCCCAGGTGCCTTTCCTCCTTCAGTGTCTCTTCAGTAGAGTAGAAAGGCTCCTGTGACCAAATCTCAGCTGTTAAAATTCAAGTCTGGTATTTCTCCTGTTAGTGATGGTGGATCTATAGTAAGATGCTGAATTTTGTGTCAGTGACTAAGAGGCTGGCATCGTTTTTCTGTTGCTGACAGTGCTGGGGAGGCGGGAACCTGCAGCAGTGTCCGAGCGGGCAGTTAGAGGAGGAAATCAGTACAGCAACACCAGCCAGGTCTTGTTGATCAGTCAACTGTTTCTGCAGAAACCATCTCAAAACCTTGTCCTGCTTATGGGCAGTGGCTGAGATTGAAGGAGCACCAAAGACAAGTCAGAGATGTCTTTGCCCTGGTGGTTGGGGTTTTTTTGTAAACTATAAATTTTTAGCAAAACAGTATGTTCACTAACCATATAACAGGAAAAAACATGTCAGTGCGGAATCTCTTGTGGGTTCATGGTCTGAAGCGTTATACTTTTTAATTGCTTATCTTTTTAAGGACAAACCAGTTATCTTGATGCAATACATGGTAATGCCTGTAGCCTTAGGGTCTTAATTTCTGTTTACACTTGTTTCAAGAAGTTTCTTCAGACATGCCTCTTAAATATTCTTTAATCATCAGTTGTAATTATCTTGCAAGTCATAGGCAACTGCTTTGGTTTAAACACCTAACTGCTCTACAATAAAAAAAAAAGGTGAATGAATCAAGTAGAAACGCTACTAAGAGTAAAAACTTTCTAAGTCTGGGTAGAAATATGTATTCAGAAACTGGAGGAAAATGTGTAAATTATTCATGTATTACTGTGCGTAACAAAACCTCTTTTTGCTTTGGGGAACCATACGCTTTTGCACCAATTTTAGCAAAAGTAGTATTGGAGTCTTACAAAATTATTGCAAAAATTTGTAAGTGGGGTAATTAACATAGTCCTCCTGACAGTTAAATAAACATGCAGATCTCTTTGGTATTTTTATATGAAGTTGTGTTTAGCAGGGCTTCATAGGTGTGCTTTATTTTTCGTTTCTTTCTCTGAAGTGTGAAAGAGGAGCTCACACTATGTAAATGTGCAGCGGTACTTCCCTAGACCACCGCTGAAATTACCAGGGCTCCCTGAGAAAGCTGCGCTCCGCCTGCAAGCTGTACTGCGGAAGACAGGGGCCTATGGGGAAATTTTTACAAACAGCCTAAATCCTATTTTCAGAAGTTACTTGAACATTTAAGATTGCAGATCTTATTAAAAGTTGATGGGTGTTAGGCTTCCAGAGCCAAACAGCCACACTTGTAAAAATCTTACGTACGTGTAAAAGTGCAGATAGGCAGTTAGTGGGATTTTTGGCAGCACGTGCTCACTTAATGCCCATTTAAAATTCTTACGAGATAGGAACCACTGAAGGTCCAGTTTTCCTGTCTGTGTCTTTAGAAACCTAGGAAATGTCCTTTTTGAAACTCACTTTTGAAAAAAATCAGAGTCCTTAACTTTTCAAAAACATCTGAACACTGGTCAGGGTTGTCTGCTTGTATGCCTTCGTGGAATGCGTGTGTGTTGTTGCTGACTCCTTTAAGCATTAGTTGGAGACGCAGATGCAATATTTGTACATGTATGTGGGAGGAGGGCAAACTTTCAAGAATATATTTGCAAATGTGATCTCAAACAAAACACTCTTTCTTATTCCCCTTTTATTAAATCCGTTTTGATACAAAATATTCCTAGTCCTGTGTTGGCAGTAAACTGAGGGTAATATATTTGGACCCGAAGACCTTCTAGCCGTGACTGTGGTGTGGGAACTGAGATACCCAGTGCCTTTCAAGACCAAGTCCAATGTCTTTATTACCAAAGCATTTTGATGGTTGAAAGCTATATTCATTGTTTCAGAAACACTAATCTGTTTTATTAAGCTATGTTTTTACTTTCAAATATGTTCAACAGGCTTGTGGTGTTATTAAATCCAGAGTTATTTTCTCATGTTGATGTAACCTTAACATTTCTTGCTTTGTTTGGGGATGAATGAGATCCAGTTATTTGATGAAGTGTCTATTGGTAATATTTCTACTTTTTAATATATTTAATAGCTTCCTCTTTCCAACACAGCTGTACATATGGTGCTGTAAGAGACAGACTCAAGAGTCACCAGGGTATTGCAAAAAAGATATTTAATATTCTGCACAATGCTGAACCCTGTCAGCAATTCCCTAGTGCTTTTTTAGTGAGGAGGTATGAGAAGTGAAGGCTACCAGCTGATTTTGAATTCCTAGGAAGACCGTGGGGTGTGTGACATTAAGCTTTTTGTATATATTTTTTTAATTTAATATTTTATAATTTGGAAAAAATAAATTAAAAAATTCACTGCAGCTTCAGAAATGTTATGTTAGGGAAAAATAATCCTTTTTTCTCTATAGATTTCTTGGTACTAGTCACACCTTAAGAAAAATACTCTGCAGTAAAGTTTTCACGCAGAGGCCTCATGATAGGATTTGCGCGTCTTATGTTCTAATAAACTTGATTTCACACAATATTCAATGAAACAAAGCAGTATATTTACTATAATTTGATAGTGAAAGTTCTGTACGCACCATCACACGATGTCCTTTCTCTTTCTTTCTGAAACCGATGATTTTTTGAATTCTTAAAAGTGAAAATTCCTGGAACAGTTAGATCCAGATGTGGCTCAGATGGTCTCTTACTAGGTCTTTTCCTGAGACCTCAGCCAAAGCGTCTGCCGGATCCTAGTTCACTTTCTTTCTTTTTTGGTCCAAAAGCGCCCATCACACTGTTCTGACTTTGTAAATTTCTGTCTCTGGCATCTCTGCTGTAGTTGGAAATGGACAGGCTCTTGTTACTTCTTCTGCTCTTTTCTCCAGAGTTGAAAACTGGGCTCCAGAAGCTAAGAGATTTTACTGAAGTTTTTTTAACAGTTCAAAAAATTGGGAGATACTGCTTTATTGGAAGTATATTCAGCATAACTTTTCAGATCTTAGATTTCTGACATGGTTTTATTTTTTGCAGTAAAATCCTGTGGGTTTTTTTTTTAATTCTTTATGAGAAATACATGACAGTTTTTTTGTATGCTGTTGTAGAATAAATATACCTCCTTTGCTCTTGCAATTTGAATGTAAATGATGATCAATGAATTTGTTGTTTTAAAGGATATATACATCTTTGTAATAATTTCAATTCAGTTATAATTCATAGTTGCCTTAATATTGCTGATGATCTGATCTGCGTAACATCAAAACAAATTTTGAATTATCATGGAATAAAAAAAATACTCATTTACTGACATGTCTGAATTTACTGAAGTATTTTTCAGTAGGTTTTTTTAATAACTGTACTTAGTTGTTTTTTTTTCCTGTGTGCTAAGTGAACACAGCAATAGAAGAACAAATTTCCGTTAGCTTTCATCATAATGTTACTTATTTCATCGGTATTTGCTTCATCCTCGCCGTTCTCTAATTCCACGCTATTTATTGTCCATTCCTTTATTAGCTTTCCTGGAGAGCTAATTTTATTATACGTTCGGCTGATATAAGATGCAATGCTTGTCTGGAACGTTGTAAATTTGAGGGGGGCAGGCGATGGTAGAGTTATTGTTTCTTACAGAAATTTTGTTGGAGGAGACATTTTTATTTGTGACTTAATTCGCCTTCTCTCTGGTTTCTATAATACCTCAACACCCCACCCCCAAATTGCTTCAATGTTGTAAAAAATGCTTATTTAAGCATAATACAGTGAAGGAGTCTTGGCCTTATCTAAGCTGTTACTCCTCTGCTTACATCTATCATATAAAACAGTCAAAACCAGGTTCTCAGCAAACAAGCAAACAAAAAGAATTACCGACCCATCATGTTCAATACCCCTGTGTTGTGAGCACTTACTCCTTAGGGCTGCTGAGCTTCCTGAAAGATAGGAGAATTGTGTGACTTCCTCCAAATTAATGTGAATTCCTTCTTGGCAGCCTCCCCCATGGATATGGACAGGTCTCTCCTTCGACTGCCTCTGCCCTGTCCCTTTTTTGTCTGCAGCAGCATGAGCAAGAGGCAGGCGCTCGAGTAGGTGGCTTCAAATACAACTTGAATTAGGAACAAGCAAACAACTAGTAAATAGATAGTATGTCACGGCCTTAGTGCTTGTTAATGCCTCTTTAAAAATAATTCTACAAAACTTAACACTTTCTAAATACCATTTAATAATTTAGAGTCTTAAATTTAGTTTAAACCAGAAAAATGCATTTTAGATTGTTTTAGGTGAGAAAACTAAATAGGAGTGGAAATGGCAGGCTGTAACAGAAATTATAAAAATGTCGTGATGAAAGTAAGAGAAAACGCTCATTCCACTCTAGTCAAAAATGGGAAGAGTAGTAACTGAGAAGTTTGTCAAAGGCACAGAAATAATGAGCAGCCTGGAGGATCTGTGTGGATTTGTGCTGTTGCTTTCGTGGTACTGCTCAATAAATGTAATAAAAATGAAGGAAAGTTGGTAGTGAGGAACAGAAGAGATAGATGGTTATGGGGGACAACAAAAAATTGTGCTCAGTTGTAGCTTTATGGAATTAGAGCTATATGTTCAAATTATCTAGTAATATTCCCAGCATTTACATTTTGACAACAAATGCAAGCACATCCTCTGAATAAGTCGTAATTCTGAGTCAGAGTCTGAGTGCCATCTGGATTGAAGTACTTCTCCATTTTCTGTGCATACACACATGCTTCTACACGCACTCAACTGAAATAACTGGCCTTAATTCTCATACTTTCAGTTATTTTGTTTCTAAAATAAAAGTTTTCACACTTAGTCTTTAGCCAAAATAATAAGTAAACTAAGACCACTTTAATTACTTTGATTCCAGTTGATGTTAGCTAATCCCTTAGTAGGGGTGTTGTGATATGTGTCAGTTCCCATATGTTTTGTGGTGTTACGATGTCACTCCGTAATATTTATTTTTAAACTCTACTTTGTATATCTCATTTCAGTTGGCTTCCAGAAAGTAATAGTATTCATCTTTGTGAATGTCATCACTTATTTTAATAAATAATCTGTTTTCTTCTTCATTTCCCCTCATACACGATGTAGTCTGTGCTCAGCCCCTTGCCTTCATTTTCCTACTTACTGACTTTTGGGGCAGTCTTTTGGTATGGTATCCAAGTGATTTATCACAAAACATACTTCTGCATTTTTCAAAGTGCATTTGCTGCTAATGAAAATGTTAGACAGTGCTGGGCTTTGGATGTTGCCTTTTATCCATTAGCTGTGGATATTTATGTTAGTGGGATTTTATGAAGCAAGTTTCTTCAGTGTATCTACCTTGAATGTGATAATCTAAATGAAGAGGTATTTCTTTCCCGTGACAGCTGATGGACATGTTCCATCATTGGGATTTCGATGGTGTTCTATAGGAGTAGTTTTAGAAGTACCAGCTGGTGTAGAAAATTCTCCTCATCACTGTGCAGCAGATTGAAGTTGCTTAACAGATCAGGATGCTGATTTTACCTGCAAAATCAAGGTTAGAAGCCTTCTGGATGCTATGATTGTATTGCTTTTTGCAGAATTCTTTCAGTAAACTTTGGGTTGAAATCAGATTTCACAAAAAATTTTGGGTGCAATCTAATGATTTCAGCAAAGCCAAATTAGATCAGCTCAATAGATATTTACTGGTAGAGTGAAGGCAGAATGGTGTATTTGAGAAGCAGCAAAATGAGTGGGAAAATTCGTTTTGTAGTTTCCATCTTTGGCGCAGATGAAAAGATGGAGTCAGAAGGTCATCTGTCATGCACAGGTTGAATGTGCTCGCTAGAAGATTTCTAATTCCTGTTGAAATTAGTAGAAAAGTATCCCAGTGTTTTTGGAGGCTGTTAAAGTTTTAACTATATAATTAAAATGTAATTAAAATTACATAGTGTTTTTTCTTACCTATAATGTTATTATTTTTCTTACCCATACTGTCAGCCTATCCTGCTCACTGTTCCACGGTGAATAGGTTGACTGGTGCCTCTTCAAAGAAGAGAGAAGGCTAAGACTTGGAACTGTCAAATTCCATGGCAAATTTGGGGGGTAAGACACCACGACATCAGCTTCCTGCTATTAGGAGAAGAGAAACAAGATACTGGTTTCAAAATATTTGTTGAATGCAGGATGAAGGGTGCAATGAGAATAGTGTAGATAAGCAAAAGTGAGTTGGAAAACCAAGTTCATGGGAAGAAGGTGAAATCAGAAGAAAGGGAGGAAAAGAACAGGTAAAGAAATTGTGTTGAAAATGTGTTTGTACATCACTAGCTATCTAGGTGGAATAGGCAGGCCAGAATTTTCTCACTTGCTCATTAATAGTAACTTATTTTTCTCCTTAAACCTTCCTGTCTAAGGAAAAGGGGTCAATACTGCTGATACTGTGGAATTCACTTTAATAGTATGCAGAAGATGGTTACTGTCTTTCATAGAAATAGGGGAGTTTGCTTTTTCCACGCCTAGTTATAGGTATGGCCAAAAATGAGTGATTTTGTCATGGTTAGAAAATGGCCATGTTTCTTCAGATAGGGTTTGAGTTTTTCAGGGCTGACTGGGCAGCAGGATTTTTCAGCCTTGAATGTTGATCTTCTCTTTACATGTTCCAAAAAATTGTCGGCATATAGAGTGGCAATTCATATAATACTTACAAAATAAAAATGATCAGAAACCTGTGCAAGACAGGCGAAGCCCATTAGCGCAGTCAAAAACAGATGAGAAAAGAAGCAAGGGTTGTCCTGATGGAAACCATAGGGGAAAAGTCAAAATTAGAGGGTGTATGGAGGATGTTGTCCTACAGAACATTTGAAGGTGAGAGCAAGAAGTATGAATGTGATTCAGAAGGCAATAGGGCTTCCTTT
Source organism: Charadrius vociferus (assembly GCF_000708025.1). NCBI lineage: Eukaryota > Metazoa > Chordata > Aves > Charadriiformes > Charadriidae > Charadrius > Charadrius vociferus. The sequence continues at coordinate 8,881,346 of NW_009647731.1, read as the reverse complement.
GAAGTTGGGAAAATTTGCCAGACTTTGTACAAGGTCTGTTTAAATAAAGACTGTCTGCAAGACTGGATGTAATATTTGGTTATTAAATAAAAGGGCATCTGCTCTTGTAAAAGCCACCCTGTTTTGTTCGTGTATGTTATTGGCTATTTTCCTACTTTGTACAGGCTTTCTATAGAATAAGCTTATGGCAGCCTGACAAATGGAGCATTTATTGTGGCTAAAAGTACTGTAAACAAAACCAAAATAGCAAGTTTTATTGGCTTTTATAATACATTACAATTTTTTAAATTGGCAGCGGTATAGTGGAATTTAGTATTTTAGGACCCAAATGTTGTTATCTGAAAACAGTGGACTTCATTTTCCAATTCCTTTTTCTATTTTGTGCAGCACTTTTTTTTTTTTCTGTTTGTTGCTCACACCCATGTGTTGTAGAAACAGATTCTAATAAGAAACATTTACAGACTCAGTTGCTCATTCACGTGTAGCTCCACACAAATGCATTGCCTGTATTTGTTCTCATCTGTTTAAAAAAGTAATTATTTGCCTTTGAATTTGAAGAAAATCATGATTTGAGTCTGCTTCTCATATTGTCTTGTTATGAGCTGAAGCATATGGAACCTTCATTATAACTAAAACAAGATAAACTCTCCAAGGTAACAAAGAAACCTCCTTGAAATGCCTATGAAAATTAAATATCTGTGTTTTATACAAAGATTTGATCCAGCAATCATTATTCAAATAGAAATTCCACTGAAGTCCAGAGGAATTTTGCTGGAATAAAGAGTTTATGATTAAATTCTTTGGAATCAGTAGTAGTGTTGAACCTGGTCCCAGCAGGTATGAGTGAGGTCCAGTCCCTTATGCAGTTGTATTGTCTTCCTGGGGTAAGGAGAGTCTCTATTTTCCCAGCTGAACTTATTTTTAGTGTCAAGTTCTTCAAAGTCTACTTTGAAAAGAAATGTTCAAGCTGCAAAGGCAACATATTAGTTGTGTGCTGGAATTCTTTCCTTCAGACCTGGTGAATGTCAAAACAGTACGTAGATACATGCCATTAGCAGGTGAGTACTGGTAGTGGCACAGAGTGCTTGTTGATTCACGATAAGAAAGTCAATAATTAAGTTAAATTAAGTTTTAAAAGAAAAGGCACATTCCACACAGCAAAAGCTAAAGAATTTATGTTTTTATAGTGTTCTAAAAAAAGTTAGTGAGTGTCATACATCAGTTTAAAGTTTTGTTAATTCTTAAGTAGAAACATATGAAAATTCAGCAATCTTATCAGAGATCCAGTATTAACGCTTGAGACCTGGGAGGGGAGGGAAAGAGGGAGAAGGGGAAAATGTTTTCTTACAGCACAGATTGAGCCATTAAGCTTGAATGTCAAAAAGAGAGGTCCTCTCTGCCTGTTAAGCCTCTTCAAACACTCATAAGCCTTATTTATATTTATACTTATGTTGATGTTTAGTGTCTATCACAGGAATCATGGTGAGAAATTTCTCTGTTTCAGGATGGATTTTTGTTTGGGGATTTTTATATTTTTTTTTTGCTCCGGCAAGATCTGTCTGATGGAGATTTATAAGCAAGTGCCTGTTCATTATGGCTGTGTATTGTTTTTATTTTTTAAGAGAATATATGAACATAGTTTCTTTTAAAGAAGAGTTTTAAAGAAAGTAGGCTATCTTGTCTTCCAGTTTTTGCAATATTATATCACAAAAAAGGTTTACTCTTGGTTCTGTTGTGTGTGTTTTCTGTAATGACTCTGTAGATGAATTAAAGAGTTTCTGGAATCAGTTACCAAGAAGTGAAACGTTATTAACTAAAAGGGAAAATGATCCATCTTCGTCAGACACATAACATATTTCAGGATTGCTTTTTCATTTAAAATACATAAATGAAGTTGCCTCACAACAGAAGAAAAACTTTCTTCCTAAAGGTTTAATTGTCCTTCTGCCAGTTTGAACTTCTGGATCTACTGGACTGGATTCATGTTGTCCAGTGTCAGGACAGAGAAGGTCTGATATTTCTTATTTATTCTGATTTACTGTGGGATAGAAAACTTTTTGGATACCACAGAGCAACAAACAAAGTCATAATACTCCTTATCCTTTTTTTATTTCTTTGGTGGGTCACTTTTAGAAGTATTTTCTCAACTCAAAAAATAGTATCTCTGCCTGAAAATTTTATTTCAGCTGTCACCTTTAAAAATATTTATGAAATCTGAAAGGAAATTGAGGGTTATTTTTCTCCTTTCCTGACCTTGTTTTCTATATTTGGCAGTATTGAATAATGTATATATAACTGCATGATCAATTTTGCATCTGTGCTGATAGGCAATTTCGTTTCTTAGTCTCCCGTTCAAAAGTTACGTCACAGTGACAATGCACTGTTGCATTAGCGTGCGTGGATGTGTTTCTCCTGACTGTTGGTTTACAGCACTTCTGTGGAGCTGGCGGATCTGAAATGTGCCCTTGTGCCCTTTTTAGAAGTAGGAAGAGACTATTGATGATGGGTGTGGGGAAGGGATTGTCTGTCAGTCATTCATTTAGGTGAAGGAATATTGAGCCGTAATTCTGCAGATGCTTCCAAGGGACAGTGGAGCACAGTAGGGAATGAATAAGATGCTTGGATGATAAAGCCTTTATTGAACCTGGCAAAGAAGCACACTTGGCTTTTTGAAACAGATCATCCACCTTTGATCTGTTTTCAAGGAGTGGGGGTTTATGTCATGGCTCCAAAGCCTGTGGAAATATTTCTGAAGTTAATCCTACTGGTGACCTGCAAAAGAAGGGACAGCTGTTAGATAGTCCTACACACTCGCTGATCTCCCACCACTGCTCGTGGAGTTACCGTCGAAGTTAGTAGGGGCTGCAGCTGCAGAACGAAATGATGGTTGACTATTCAGGGGTCTCAGATATGTATTTCTTTGCTAGTGCTACTGCAGTTGACATAAATCTTAACCAGCATTTAGAAGGAAGGGACAGAGGGGAGAAACATTCGCTAGCATATAAACCTGAGCAAAATCAAAGGAGAAAAGGTTACCAGATGAAATATTTGCCACATAGTATACATTCAGGTAATATGCGTCACTGCTAAATAAAGGCCACTTGAAAAATATCAAGTGTTTTAAAAAGCAAAATAAAATGTGTTTATATTTATAATTAACATTTAGATACAAGTTCTCCTTCGGAAGCAGATGTAAGCCCATCAGCTTTGATGAAGTTTAGTAAGCTTCCACTGGGTTGGTTTTGGTTCTCCAAACAGGTGACCATTGCAAAGAGCTTTGTGCTTGCTTAATTACTAAGTTTTCTCTTCAAAAACAAATATAGACAAAAAAGTTTTTCAGTACCAGGAATGTTTTAAATTTTGGTATGGAATTTGGGTTTCATATTTTAAATTATTCTAGCCAGATACATTAACCAACTAACCAGAATTTAATGACTAGCCTCCAGAAAACACAACTTAACTTGCTGTTTTTCTCCTTTAAGGTGGTTTCACCTAGAGTCCAGACAAGGGAAGAGAACTAAAGACAGAGGAGAAATAAAGGTCAATATTCAGTTTATGAGGAACAACATGACAGCAAGTATGTTTGATTTGTCAATGAAGGACAAAACTAAGTCCCCTTTTGCTAAACTAAAAGACAAAATGAAAGGTCGAAAAAATGATGGGACCTTTTCGGATACATCCTCTGCAATCATCCCGAGTACTCACATACCTGATGCAAATGTAGAGGTATGTAGTGGTGAAGTACAAATGAAATCAAAACCAAAAAAACCTTTCCTTTTGGGACCTCAGCGGCTATCCTCAGCTCATTCAATGTCAGATTTAACGGGATCGCACGTCTCCTCAGAAAAAATGAAATCCGGCACAGTTGGCTACTCTCATCTTTTCAGGCGTCAGCTAGAATCGTTTGGTTCGGTTGATGAGGGTGGTAAGTAAAACTCATGACTGTTATAATTACAGTTCACTGCTATTAGAGCATTCAAAAGTCTGTTTCTTTAGTTTATGAAGCAATTACGAGTCCAAAAAGTTAAGAATTATTGCTGGCCTTTTTTTTTTCTTCACTTCCATTAGTTGGTGGTAACTCATAACTGCTGTTTCTGAGCATAAGAAATAAATTATATTGGTCATAATTTGTGGTAATTTAGCATTTTTCTTCTTATGTCTTCATTTGAGAGTATATTGTAGGGAAGCACTGCATTCTAGAGGGCAAAATAGCGTCTTGTGAAAAATAAAAGTCTGTTTAAAAAGTTGAAAACTATCACGAAAGTTTTAAACCTGATTTATATGAAGAGCTGAAAATACTTTGCATTGTTCAAAGTTGTTATGCAGCAATAGACGACTGTTGCCTTCTGGAATGGCACACTAGTCATAGCTGTCTTCTTTATAGAACTTACTTTTCACACAGGAAACAAAAGTTTGCTGTAGTGTCCATCCATAAATGTTTCTGAATCACAAAGTTAAGGCCACAGCTGTTCCTTTTTTTTTTTTTGTTTCCAATGGCTTAGTTACTCAGCAGTGTTTTGAACTGAGGCTCAGTTGCAAAGCTGCTAGACCGGAGCTAACATGGGTTCTCTGCATGTCAGAAACTATGCTAAGTGTCTCATTGATAATATACTAATGACGGATTGTTTGCAGGGAGTCTAAAATCTCCACATAGAAGGACATTAAGTGTTGATACTTCTAAAATGAACCAGCTTGACAGCACAGTTGACGAAGCTGCACTTGAAGCACAAAATGACCCATTTACCAATGTGAGTGCTTCGTTACCCCAAAAATTTGCTACACTGCCAAGACAGAAGAATCCATTTGAAGAAAGCCCAGCAACATGGGATCCAAACATAAGTCTGTTTTCCAAAGCGGTCGAAATCAGAAAAGAAATTAAAAAGGAGAAAAAAGAGAAAGTTAGTCTTTTTGAAAGAGTGACTGGAAAAAAAGATAGCAAGAGGTCAGATAAACTTAGCAATGGGGGATCAGACAGTTCTACTGACTTGAAATCACCTAGTGCGTTTGGTGAAACTCATCAGGAGAGTTTTGATTATGATTCGACTAATCCGTTTATGACAAACTACAAGCCTACAAGCATGTTGCCATCTTCAAGGTAGGTTTTTGCTGTATTTCGATCTGATATCTTGAACATGTTATATAAATGAAAATGTGAAGTGTTGAGGAACACAATCTTTGTGCTTTATATACGTTTATATCATTGCTTATCTGTTTCTAAGAAAAAGTTATGAACTTTTTATATAGTTTGATCTTTTCTTCATTTTGAAATTACATTTATATTACTAATATTACTAATATGTACTGTGAATGTTCTTGGGTACTTGCGTTTGTGGAAGACCTTGTTCGTGCTTCAGAATAGGTTCTTCCTGAAAGTTCTGCTTTAACTGAACACTCGTTGCTAATTATTACACTGCCCTAAGCCAAGGTTTTAGAGGCAGAAGTTTCAAGTCTGAGCCAAAGATGAAATGGAATAAATAAAAGGATGAAAAAAATTTGAGTAATGAAAACAAATCCTGTGGATTTCACCATTTGGGAAAAAAAAAAAAAAGGATTTAGATTCTATACATTAAAGCACAAGAATTGACGACCATTCTGTTTCTAAATGGGAGCACCCACATGGGCATTTACCACACTTGAATTCCTTTGGCTCACTGAGTTCCTGTGTATTCAAGTCATTGCACAAGGCAGTAGTTTATGTGTTAAGCAGAGTGACCAGTGTTGATAAGAAACTTTGATTTAAATAATCCATTTTATCCTTTGTTTATCTATCAACAGTTTACTTGTTTTCCTTAAAACAAACAAACGAACAAACACCCAAAAGTACATCCCACAGTTTCCTTTCTGGCTTTTGTTTGCTAGTGAGGAAGATATACTGTCTCTCTCTTTATATATATACACACATATATACTGTTCCCGATGGACAAATGTTTAATCAGTTAATTATTCAACTGTTATTCATTTGTATTCTTTTTTTTCTGTATATTAATGCTAGAAATTAAAAGTTTGTGTTTTTTTTTTTTTCCAAAGTAATGATTTGTTTCTATTTAATGACTTAAATTTGATAGAAATTGAATTTAAATTTAAAATTAAAATGCTCCAAACTGGAATTTTAAGGTTGTAAAATAAATCACTGTTGTAAATGGAAAACATGGTTCTAACAAATGTGCCTTTTCACTGTCTGTTAGTTCCTTAATTAATGACACAGTAGTATTGTCTTTAAAAAAAAAAAAGTAATTTGTTTCTTGTTATGTTGTTCTTTAAGACTTTAGAACAGATTGAACTTACTGTATCCCAGCTCCGTTTTATTTATAGGTGAGAATGCATGCACTCCTGATATAAGTTTATAATAATTTTCTCAAGAAATTTAATCATGGATGTGAATTAGATAAATGAACTGAAATGGAATGGCTATAGAAAAGATTTGGTTGCTACAAGCTCATACAGACTTCAGTGAATTATCTTCTTAGTGTCTTCTACAAGTCAAGTCAGTTCCTAGTGTCTTAAAAAACATGTTTACAGACAGTGTCCTAGAATATTATTTATGTAATAAAGGATTTCTCTAGATTAGAATAAGGTTAGGATGTAGCTTGGTTTGTCAGAACTTAAACTTCCATTTAAATAAGCTCCTTTAAAGACAAGTAATTTAAATAACAATTAAAATTACATAGCTTTTTTTTTTTTAAATGAAAAAATGTATTCAAGCAGATGCTAGATATAAGTAGAGAAATCTCTTGAAGTTCTTGAATGCAGCAGATCTTGATAAATATAAATCTTTAACGGTAATCACGATGGACTTTTTTTTTTCTTTATTTTGTAACTAAAAAGCTCATCACAGTGCCCATTCAGAAGGACTCTAGTCATTTGTTCCTTCTCTTTGTATGAGTCTCTTTTACTAGTTCTTGACTTTTATGTAAACATAAACTTTTGATAAGACAAATAGATATTCTGTTATTTTCAAAAAACAAAAAATAGTAAACATTTTTGACCTTTTCTATAAGACAGCTATTACGGAATAATATCTAGCATGCAATAATTTAAGTTAGAAGCTCTTACTTTTTATACGCTCCAGTATTATGTTCTGTGAGAATCTTTTAGAATAAGTTCACTTTCTTTCAAATGTATCTTGTACAATTATTTTCTTTTGAAGTAGAAACTAATATAAAATGTGCATGTTTAATGAGTTTACAGTTTAAGTTTACCTTTTATCTGGAGGATTTGTTGAATAGAATCCATTTTAAAATTTTCGAACTACTAATACCGTGAAGAAAGACTTGTGTACGTCTGTGGGGACAAAACACATGAGATTGAGTAACAGATTCAGTATGCAGAAGGCACACACAGGGAATTTAGACTCTGAGTTGCGTTTTATTTGCTGAAGATGCTGTTAAGCTCTTTTGGATGGGTACCATTTCCACAAGTAAACCAGGCAGTATCTTTTTATTAAGGTGTGTCCAAAATCAGTGTTCTGGTGTGGTTGAGGAGTTTGCTTTGCAGGGTGATCTCCCAGTTAAACCCACTTAGCTAAGCCTTTGTTTGAGTGATGGAACGGTCCTGGGGCAGGTGAACTGGGTTCCTCTCTGATGAAACTCAATTGGAAAATGTATTCCAGGAGCACACTGTAGCCACAAAAGGGCATCCAGTCCGTGGGGCAAGGCTGGAGATAGTGGAAGAAAAAAAAAACCCACCCTCAAAAAAATGACTAAACCCAACTCCTTCATGTGCAGAGTGTGAAGGTCAGGTTCTTAGCACCGATGAACCTATGCCTGTAAAGTCAGTAGGAGTCTTTTCAGTGGCTTTGGTGAACTTTGGGTCAGGCTCAAGTCCATCCTAATTAATGGAGTTTGGTAATGTTGACTAAGCAGCAATGCTGTGCAGGACAGCAGCTGCTGACAACTTCACTAACTTCTGACTAGGTGAGTTGCAGGACAGAGTTGCTGAATAGCCCTTCATCCAACCAGTCATTAAGTGCTAGCAGGCTGTATAGGTACTGTGCCACTAATTACTCTTACTTACTAATTAAAAGAATGAAGATAAATACATCTTCCACGTGTTTCTCAGCTGCTGATACAGAAAATGTGGAAGTGGTTTAGCAACAGTTATAGGATTATTTTTTTTTCCTAAAAGCAAGAAGTATCCCAGGATTATTTGAAAATTATTATTTATTTTTATTACTATGACTTATTGTTATTTCAAGAAGGTTTAAGAACTATTTTGGAAAAGCAAAACAAAACCTGCCTGGTTTGTGTATAATACTAGTTGTCAGGAAATCACAAAATATGGACCCTAATTTCTATTAATCTCTGCTCTGGCAAAGGCCTGTTCTGTGGCTTTGGCTAAATCACTTAGTCTCCTTGCTCCTGATCTGTAAAACGGGGATGATATTTTGTTACCTCTTACAAATGCTGAATGGATAAATTAGTATTTTTTAAGGGTTTTATAGATACGGTAATACAGTATTACATAAGTGCTAAGATTGGGGTTTTTTATTGTCTGGTGTAGGTGTAATATAGATATTTATGAGCTGATTTCTTGACAATTTAAAAATGCTGCAGTCTCATAGTGAAACAAGAAACGCTGTTTTTGCAAATATTACAAAATCTATTAGTTCCAGAGGATTTATATCATACAGCCAATGAAAAATTTTTAAGCGCACAATATGTCTGGTATTTTTAGCCAGCATTTACCAATAATAGTTTTGCCTCCGTACTTATTATTCCATTTCTTTGAAACTTTTACCTAATATTATTGTAAGTTGCACTCATTTTTACAATTACTGTTATTGTCCTGGCTCTCAAGAGGTTAATTTGCAGTTGGGAGCCACGTGGATTTTGTATTGAACACAGTTACAGAAATTGAGGATACTTCTGGAAAACAAAGATTGTTTTGTGCCGTGACCAAACCTCGCGCATCATTTCTCTGAAATTGTTTGTGTTTAGGAAAATACACTACAGTAGGCTAATAAACTGATGTGAAAATTTCTCAATTTACACCACTTGACAAGTGCTAAAAGAAAAGCATCTTTAATTTTAATGTGTTATTAGGACCTTTTTAGAGAGATTGTGCAAGTTATTAACAAGGTCCTCTGAGACAGGAGACGGGTAATTAACAAGACCTACAGAAAGAGAGTTTAGGTAATTAACAAGATCTTAGGCACTGGACACAGGGAAACAAATAGTCCAATATTTAAAGCTGACAGGTTGTTACTAGTCGGATCAAATTCCACATCTGGGAAACTGAATTGATAGGTGTTTGGGAGCTTTCTGAGAAACATTATATATAAAATATATATATATACATGCGCGCAGTATAAGTGTGTGCATGTATATACATATATGTATATCAAGATTATATATTAAAAAAATCATTTCAGAGTTGCACTTCCACGACCTAAGTATTGTTAAACTTAGAGAATTTAAAGCTTATGCCTATGTAGTAGTTACACTTCAAGTTCTTGCAATAAATATGTTACACTCTAAGCAATGTGGAAGATGGAATAGTGGAGGAGAAAGAAATATGTTTCTTACTAGGATTCACTGTAACAATTATGGATAATGCTCATATTTGTAACATTAGTAATTAGTCAGTTGGAACATATACAGAAATATTATTTATTTTCTGTGTTTTTTTTACTGCTTCAGCCTTTTTTAAAATCACAACTCAAAAAAAACAAGCCAGCCCAACCCTTAAACTCATCTCTTTCGCATCTTTTTGCTTTGTCTGTCATTTCCAAGTGCGGTTATTTTCTTCAGCCTCTCTCCCTATACTGTCATCACATGTAGGCATTAGAGCTGCCTCCCTCTCCAGTGTTGCCTGTTCCAAACAAATCACTATCTGCAGTTTCATTTTTCCCAATGGATGCAATGTTTGCAATAAGCAATGTCTCTGCATTTTGATATGTCCGTTACTAGATTCGGGGAAAAAACCAAGTGAGGTCCCATGAAAATATGAGGCTCTCGATAACCGCGATGTGTTTGGATCATATTAAATTGTTAAGTCTAAAGAAAAGCTGATGACTTTTACATTTCAGCAAATACTAAAATTTTGCATGTGTGATGGTCACCTAGTTAGAGAAGCTTTTGCAAAATCGTGGTATTACTCTGAATTTCTAGGTTACTGCTTGTCAGTTGAGCTAAGTCAGTAGAGCAGGTGCCTGGCTCTAGTCAGATGCAGTTGTGAAGTAAAACCTCTTAGCTTAAACCACAGTGAAGATAAGTTATTAATGCAATAACTTCAACATCATCAAAGCTAAATGACTAATGAATGGTTTCAGTCTTGCCTGTTACATATGATGTGCCAGAGGCATAGTTACTGGCCGCAGCTCCATTGGAATGAACCCCAGAAGTTGCCTGGTCAGAGCAAAGGGTTGTAATGGCTGTGGATTTCTTTACCAAGTAGGTCATCCTTTTCCAGTATACAATACAACTCACTATTTTTAATTTTTGTATGCCTTGTTCAGAAATGTTGATCTCTAACAAGTTTATTACGGTGATTGCTTGAGCAATAAAGTTTGTTCTGACATTTTAACATATATTTCTCTGTTAGTCAAAAAATGACGAGGTGAACAATGCTATTTTAAGAATTTTGTTTCCTCTGTCAGTGTTAGCATGTCTTATTTTAACTACAATGTACTTCTGCATTGCTTTTCTTGAAATGAAAGGATTTTTTTCAGTTCTCTACTGAAATTTGACTAGCTTTATTTCTAGTCAAATGCGATTATCTATAGTCCAGGTAGAATATTGACAGTCTATGACGCTGCATTAATTATACTGTAGACTGTTAATTTTTGTTAATTCAGTGTGGTAAAGCTGTCGGTTGAACATTCTTTCAGGAAAACAAATACATTACAGGTAGGCAGGCAGTAAGGGGAAACTACAAAACAAGCAGAAGTCATGCAAGGATTCTTAGTCTGTGCTGCCAGGACTGTTGTCATCTGATTTAGAAAGATCACTGCATGTGATGACAGAGTAATGAAATCTTTCACAAAGCTACTAGAAAGCTATGGTCACAGTATTAGGGATATTACTAGGATGGTTTGGAGCAATCAATTCCTAGAGAGAGATTGTAGAAATACCTAGTGTTCATCTTAACTTTTGCTGACTCTTCACCGGCAATCACCTCCTCCTAATTAGGTGTCTCTTTTAGGAAAACTGTTTTGGAAGTTGATCCTGCTGGCTGAACAAGATTTTTCCAAGATCGTCTGTTGGTGCACATTAGGGCATGTGAAAACTTTTTTGCATGGATGCACGAGACATATTATCTGTCCCAAGGGGAAATCCACTGCCTGTTCTATTTGCTTAAAAAAAATTAAATAGTTATATCCAGTTTCTTTGTTAATAAATGCTGAATCTATATAAAATTGATGAACTTTTTTTTCCCCTGTTTCATTATAAGAACTAAGAATTAATGCTTTTTTTTAAGCATTCAGAAATGGTTCTGGAAGGTTCAATATAAAATTTTACTTTAGGGTTGGTTGATATTTGTGGTTGACTTGCAGATCTCTAAGGGTAGGGTCTTCTAGTGGCAGTGCTGGCACAACTTTTAGTATAAAAGTTCTTCAGTGGTTAATTGAGAATAAAACTTCATTAGTTTTTTAGCCGTAGCACAACTGCCTAGTAAAAGGAACAATATTTAAATGCTTAAAAATATTTTTCTGTAAACTGTTGTTTGTTCCTAGAAACTTACATTAAAATTCAGTTGAGTACACTATGTGAGATCACTTTTGATTTTAGAATGTCTTTTAAGTCATGAGTAATAAATTAGTTTGCACAAGTAATGTGTCCAGCAGTGTGCAAGTACAAGTGTCGTTATTTTAAGATACTTCTGGTTTTGGCAGGAGAAGGCTAGCGTTCTGGTAGAGCTCATGAATGCCGCCCTGTACGCCTCCTCTTCCCTTGGTCTGTCCCCAGCAGTATCAGACACCTCAGAATTGCTCATCAGCCTGTTGTGGATCCAGATTCATGTCTGTTTTCAAAATGAAGGTGTCTATGTATAAAGCCAAATTTTTGTTAAATTTTTCAAGTTGTTTTAACTGAAGGTTTCTGTGCTTCTGTATAGTTGCATTGTTGTGTTTCTGCTGCACTACATCTGAGATATACATGAGCTACACGAGAAAAGGCTACTTCCTTGAAGTGCGTATTGTTCAGGACCGTTATCAAGCACCATATTCTGAAACTGTAACTTTGTCTCAGGGAGCCTTCTGCCTTCTTTGAAGGGCTCTACAGAGTGCAGCAGTATACTCATGAACAGACCATTTCCAAAGTAGTCTATGTAAAGAATATGTAGCTTGAGAAGAAACCATTTGCAAAAGATGCGTGTCTTACATTCAAGTTCGGGAGGTTTGGTCCAGTTTCTTAACTCTTGGCATGAGACTTTATAGTAATATTAAGAAATGGAGTAATATCAACAAAACCTGATATTCTTTTTGTGTCCTCCTGTGGTTACACAAACTCCAGAAGACCTTGGAGCATGGCTTGACAGCAGGACAATTTATATAGTGAAGTGTCTTAAGTGATGTTACCCAGAATCTGATTGGGAAATAAATGGTAATATGCTTATTCCATACTTGCTTAGCTGCCAGACATGACAGTCATTCCTTCTCAGAGTATAAAATGATGTCTACATTGCCAGGCACAGCAGGCTAATAATATTCTATGGAAAGCTAAGTTTCTGAATTTCATTAGCTGTATCTGATTTTATTCATTTCTTTTGTGTTTCTAGTACATTGGTAATAACTTAAATTACATCCTAATATTTCAAGGTTTTGATATGTGTTGTGAGAATCCAAAGAAAAATGCATAAGCAATGTAATAAGAATCAGTCCAAAGACTGAGAAGTAGGAACAGGAATATTTCAACTCTAATGGAAAATGAACATGGTAAAGCTTTGCTAATTGCCTGTGCATAGACCTTCCATATTAAAGGAAAAAACCTGAAAGCTCACGGTGAGCTTACTGGTATAATGGATATTTTACAGGATGTCAAGTTACTATAGAAGAATTCAGTAGTTTGAATAGTAATGATTAATATAACTGTCCTAGTTTTAATTTCTCATAGTATACAGTACAATGATCATATAACTAATACAAATAGCAAAAGATAAGGAAAAAGCTTTTGCTCCTTAAGAAAATATGCTTTCTATACAGCATAATGTAAGAGTCTCATTCCCATTCATTATGTTGTCAGAGTAAATGGTTCCGGCACTAAAATGTTTAAATCAGTTGTAGGAAAGATTTTTTTAAACATTGTTTTAATCTCTAGACATTTAGAAGCTAAATATTTAAGCAGCCACTAGACCTAGCGTTTGAATTTTTAACTACCATTAAACTTAAAAAGACAAAATTAGAAGCTCCAGTCATAAACTTGAGCTTGTGGTACATCCTAAACTGAACTCCACTGCATTGAAGCTTCTATACAAACTGCAAATAATCAGCATGCAGTGTAAGTATTTAACTACCTCATTAAAAAGTAGGTATTATAGAAGAAAAAGTGAGTTCTATGTAGTTCTAATGAAATGTGTTTAAATAGGGAAAATAACAAGAAAGTGTAAAATAATATGCTTGCTATGATTATGAAATAGTAATCCACAGCACTCTACAGAATCAGCATTATAGTATGTCTGTCTCCATTATTAGCTTATGCTATTGTTATTTCTCATCACTTTTCTCCTCCCAGCAACATGGCGATAGGAAAGGGTTCTCATCTCAGATGAGCTAAAATTGAAATCCAAGCTAATAAAACCCCAGAAATCCAAACAAACGTTACTGTTCAGTAAAAATGTGCATGTAAATTAAAAGCTATATCCCAAGCAATAAAATAATGGATGTGATTTCATCTGGTAAAAATAGCTGATAGAAAGTAACTGTTAAGGGAACTAATTGAAGTCCCAGATGAGCGAAATGGGCAACCTGACTAATTGCTGTGATAGACTGAAGGAGTCTATTCTGCGTATAGTGGGGTAGGGGCAATGTAGAAGTTGGGTGGCTTGGTCGGTCAGTCACCTGCATGATCCTGCTGCAGCTCATTTTGAATCTGTGCTGGTGTGATTTACCTCCCTTTTACTAGTTCCTAACTTTCTTGAAGGTGATCAGAGTGAATGGAAGTTTATTAGTGGTAAGAGACAAACTGTTAAAAATTATTATGGGACGAGGGACATCACCTTGAGGCACATGAGACTCCAAAGTGATGGAGAGGGGTGTTTCTTGTACTCTCTGGATGAGTGGAAGAGGGAGAAAATGACTTGATTCCTTGAGATGATGAAGAATACAGGAGGAAGAAGGTAGATGAGCTCTTTTCAGCGAGCAGAAAGAGGAGTAGACAAGCCAGTTTGTGTAGGTTGGAAGGTATGTCCAGTAAGACGGCATTAGACATAACACCAGGGAGTTAGACACAGTGTTAATGACAATGAGCCAGAGAAACCCAGATTGACTTTAGTTCTCAGAGTGAGTTGGCAGAAAGTCCATTCGTTAGAAAAGAATCATCTTTTTACTTGTAAACTGGGCAAAATTATTTTGGGCGTAATTGAGAAACAATAATTATAGAATCCTACAATGCCACTTTTTTTTTTTTTTTTTTTACAATCGCAGTTCACAGGAAACTCTACTCAAAACAAAGCTAAAAGAACTCTTTTTTCCCAAGCTGTGAACGTAGTTTTTGCCTGCTACCATAGCAAAAGTTCCCTGCCAATTTATCAAACCCGGGTAAAAAAACAGAGCTGGGACTATAACAAGCATTATCACCGTGAACTGTGATTGTAACACAGCAAAAAAAAAATGACATTATTTTTTATAATTGCTTAGCTCAATGATTCAGAATGCTCTTAGGAAGTCAAGAAAATGGGTGCTTGAAGGAGGCTTATGGCGGTCATACAGCGTGTGGGCTGTGGTCCTCGAGGTGTGTTTTCTGTGAGCTATTGCCAGTAATCAAGGGAGACGGTAACTTTAGGGGTGTATTATTGTGATGAAATTTAAATTAAAAAAATAAACGCGCTCATGAATTTCAATACACCAAACACGCAACTCCCCCAACTGTACGCATTCATAATTTTACGGTGTTTTCTTTCGTGGTATTACTTGGTCCTCGGACAGTGAATTATGTGTGCGGCGGTGAGAGCCTGCGTCTGCTCACGCTCACCTCGGGCTGGAAGCGCTGGCAGGAAACCCTGCGGGGCTCAGCGAGGCCGCAGAGCTCCCACCTTACTTAGCAGACAATCTGATTTAAAAAAATGTTACATGCATTCTCAGCACCTGTTTCTTCCTTGAGAAGCAGTATATTTTCCACATATCTCTTTAAAATATGAGTAAGAGTATTCATGGGGTTTGGGGTTTTATTGAGGAATATGCTATTTAATAGTTTTTCATTTTTTGCAAGTGTATTCAAATTGCTTCATGTGAAATACGCAGATGTTCTCTTTTGTAATTGCAGTTACAATGTCCGCAATGTTACAGAAATGATTGCAGGTTTTTTAACCAACAACAAAAAAAACAATTAGTTGGTATTGCCTGTGATTTATATTTCTAATTTTCAAACGTAACTTTTTGTAGTCAGAACTGCTGCTTTTCTTTCAAGCTGCTGCTCTGAAAAAGAGGCCCAGAACTTATTTCACAGAAACTAGAAAGTCATTCAAGGCAATGAAAGATCTTGCTTTTTTAACCTTTCAGAAAGTCACTCAGTTGAGCAGTCAGGCTGTATTATTCTATATCTTGTCTAACATGAGGAAACAGTCCCAAAAGAAAGATATCCCAAATTAACGCCACACTTCGTTAAATAGAGACATTCTTGGTTTTCACCAAGCTAATTCGATCCAGTTCAGTTAACTCATTTTTTTTGTACTCGGATCACAAAAGGCAGCCATGAATGAAGCAAGTTCATCATGTGTTTGACACATCAGTGTGAAACTAAAAGGCAGGCTGGGAGGGAGGGTTCCTGCCTTTAGCTTTTAGACAATACGCGATGAAAGAGGCCCCTCATTCAAAACTGGTCTCCAGCAAACTAGGCAGACTGCTGCGGATCACTGTTACAAACAGGTATAATGGGAATTAGCCAGAACTTTGATTCGTCAGACACCTCTTGATTCCTAGTTGTGACTGTTCGCGTAATCCAATCTTTATCTAATATCCTCAGTCCAGCAGATGGTTCACGGGACGTCTGTATGAGCAAAAACCTGCCTACTTCGGAAACAAAAAATAATGTACAGAAGAAAAAAATGAAATGTAAAAAAAAATAAATTGTAATGTAATCACAATTTTTTTTTTTTTTTTCAGAAAAAAATCTGGTTTTGTATTTTACATAATTTACTTTTGTAATTATGTCCCTTCCACTTTTACACTATGAAATACAGGGTTTATAAATTCAGATAACAAAGTGATGAACAGTCACAAAATACATGTCCCTTACTTTAAAATAAAATTTAAAAAAAAAAAGTCTAAACATATTTTTTTGTAACTTTTTTCTCAGTCAACAAATGTCACCCTTGACAGCCAGGACATGTGGTCTAACTAAATAGTAGATTCTGGGATATGAAGGAATGATGTCTGCTATGATGCTACCAAGTAAATAGAATTTGTGAGCCATATCCGAATTCTGAACATGTTTTCAGAAAGTTAGTTTTCTCTCCAAACTTGTTGCAGGAAGTACATAAGAACATAGTAGTGCTGATTTTTGAAGATAATTCCTAACAGTTACATCAACCTGAGATGTCAGTGGACAGTTTCTTAGGCCTGACACTTAAGACAATGGCTGCTTTTATCTATATCACCCGCACTTTTGCAGTTGAGGAAGAAAAAAATCGCAACAGAACAGCATCATGAAATAGCCTTGCTGTTTGAATATGTAGGATAATCACTAGGGTTATAAAATAATAGACTGTTTACTCAAATTTTAAGTACAAAACCAATGTTTCTGACGGAAGATGGCTTTTCAGCTCTGACTTAAGCTGGTGATCTCACTGGAATTTCTAAAGGACCTTTCTCTAGAAGCTGCCATGAAAGCTGGGAATATATGTTAGTCTGCGGGGGTTTAGTGGTATTTTTTAACAATCTCATCCCAGGGACCTGTTTCCAGAATATTTCATTTAAAGTATATCTCTTTGCTTAGAAGCTCGAGGTAAGTCTAATGATAAGAGTGAGGGAAGCCCTATGTATAATATCCTTTCTTGCATATCTTAATTACTTACTCAAATTTTATGATAAAAAGAATGTGAAAAAATGCAAAAAATTGTGAACAAAGAATATATGAAAATTTCCATTAACTTGGAATATTTTCCTACTTTTCATAAGTTCAACGAATCAAGAAAATAAATCATATTAAATATGTTATAGCTATATACCTAATTCAGTAGTGTCTTCTAGTAGATGTTTTGGTCAGATAAATATGCACTGCTAATATTTGCGGGTTTGTTTTTTTTTCCCCACAGTTTTAATGTGAATCCTGCTGGCATTGAGGACCTCAGGAAAACAATGGTGAGTTATGAAGTGCTATGGAAAGCCATCAGTAAATGCCGGCTAATTGGTGCTTGCTTGACAGAATATAAGCTGTTATTCTTGTTTCACCTCATCTAAGGAAATGTTGGGGTTTTTTGTTTTTCTTTTGAAAGATCTGGAAGATCTGATTAGAAAATGACAGGCTTAATACAAATTTGGAAACGAAGAGTTTTGGACTCAGTATGTGGTATACTTCTGGTATGTTGATTTAGAAAAGGGAAAAATTAGGTCTTTGCACAGAAAGTCAAAAGAAAACTTGCTTTCGGTATTTCAGGTGGCTCTAGAGAAGTAAGAGTCAGGTGAAGAACTCTGCGTAAGGCAGTGATGCGTTAATTGCCATAACGGGAGTTTCCTATCGCTATAGTTGAAGAGTTGAGGACAGTCTATAGGTGGTAAATCAAAATGGAAGCAATGAACTGATATATGATAGGATTAACAATACCAATATTAAATGAACCGCCTCTCAGAGAACACTAAAAATAGAAATACTAGCAATTATTATTCAAAATACTCTTTTGACTATAAAAGTTCCTGGAATAAATTGTGTACTAAGAAAAGGCAAAAAAAAAATGCACAAATTTCCTATGCGGTGTCTGTTTGAAGGAAAATGTGGTCTTACTGGAATTTATTCTGTGAATAGATGAAATCTTTAAAAGTGGGTTTGTTTTCAATCTTTAAAATATATAGAAAACAATTTTCACAAGCAGTTAGGACTTTGTACTGTTTGTTTTTTGCTGGTTTATGTAAATGACTTGTAATAACATTTGATGTTATTGTAAACGCCCAAGTTTTTATAATGTAAGTAACTGGTGGGAGATGTCAGAGTATATGCAGGCTGCCTTTGATCAGATAGTAAACTGAATTCTACCAGGCGGTTACTTAATCTCTGACAAAAAGCGACATCAAAAAATTGATTTAACTTAGCAGCTATTGTCTGTAAAGTAACCATAATTACAGTTTCTATGTGCTTGCAAATGTACTACCGCAAATCATGTAATTTATTGCTGGTGAAAGCATCAGTTTAATTCTTTTAAGAAATAAGATGTGAATTGTTTTATTTAAAGGATTTAAAGGTGATAAAAGAATCCTTGATGATTTTTCTTTTGGAATACCAGCTATCCTAAATGTCAGTTGTAGGATTATGAGGTGGTGCTCATTTAATACAAAATACAAATTAGGAGGAGAAAAAACTATATCTCAACCATAGTTTTGAATGAAACCATTTGAATATATTTTTAAAAAAATATTCAAGATTAGTTTCTAAGGTGTTTGAAGTAATTTATTATTAGGTTCTGCAATAATAGCCCTCACCAAGTTATTATATTTCTTCCTTGTGCATCACATTTAGTAATTATGTTTGTATGTCTTCTACTCTGGTGCCAACACCTGTCTCTGAAAGCAGTGTTTAAATGGGAGCAGTAGCCAGTTGAAAGGGCAGCATGAGCTCTTTAAGGCCTAATTAAGAACTGAAAGGAAGATGAAGTAAGTAGGACAAAAGATGTGAAAGTAGCTTAGATGATATTCCCAGAGCAGAATTCCTCATTAGAACAATAAAGAGATGATCAGAGATTGCCAGGCCTTCGTTTTCTCTAACGCCGTTTCCTCGGCTGTCGGTGTGTACCCCAATAGTATTTTGTGGCTGAGACAATCGTTCTTTGCGTAGCTTATTATTTAGAACCTTATTTTCTTAATAATTCATTATAAGATTAATATTTTCTATTAAAATTTTAGTAGCTGTTTTTGTAAAGATATAATTGTTCCTTATAAGTATCATTAGTTGCTCAAACAGAACAGTTAAAATCTTCTTAACTTTAACAATACTTATTTCTAAGTACTAACAATCTTTAACTAGAATTTTGTGTAATTAATGTGATAGATTGTTCCTCCCAAAGATCTGTATAGAGCATGTGTATGACAAGACATCTTTAAAGCATATGCATTACGCACAGTTTTCCATTAAACTTTATATAATAATTAAAGACATCATTGCATCATAATTCCTCTTCCTTTGCCAAATCAGTACATTAGGAAAACCCTATATTTTAGATATGGAAATGTTAATGAGGTCTTTTCCAATGTGTACAAAAAATTAGTATCACAAAGAGAAAATTTCACTTCCTTCTTGTAGAAGAATATGTCCTAAAAATGTAATGTCCACAGAGTGAAGTTATTTTCTCTTCTATACTTGTTGGAAATCAATTGCTAACGAATTTGCAAATTTCATATAGTGAGGGATCTTAATAAGGTAGGAGTTATTGATCACTTACAGTTTTGTAACTTGATAATGTCGTTTAAAATACTGAATGCGCTTACATAAACGTGACAAATATCTCAAATGTAGTGAGAAACCCTTAAAAGCACATCTTTTCAAGATCTACTCTCAGAATATTATTGATGGAGAGAGGCTGATTGATCTGTCATACTTCAGCCTATTTGCAGTGCCCCATCAGTTTTAATTAGGTTTATTTGAAAACTTTGGGCACCTGGATATTTTCATTATTCAGCATATGCCAATGTGTAAATATGGAGCTGTATGGAAAGAAAAGGAAAGAAAAGAAATGAAGCGTGGAAAAGGAATGAATATGACTTTATTATGCGGTGCGCTTCTAGCTGTGCAAGCTCTATCATTTTTAATGACACGTTTCTACTGTAAACAAAAGCTATCTTATGTTCTTCTTCTGCCCTATTAGAGGTGCAGGATTTGAGAGGTTAGATTATTTTACTTAGTTAGAGGTTCCATATCTTTTAAATGTCTCCATTTCTGAATCAGATAAAACTTACTGCTTTGCACGTCTAACACTTTTATAAACCAACTCTCACAATCTTTTTCTCCATTACACATTTCCATGTATTTCATCGTCTGGTTAGTTAAGGTCACAGCTAATTCTTCTTGACACAGAATAAGATGTTGAAGTTTATAGCTTTTTGCATCGCATATTGCCCTTTGTTAAGGGGACTAATTTGTCCGTCTCTGTTAACACCTGCACTTACTGAGTCATCAGAAATCGTTACAGAAACAGTTCTGTTTTCCCTGCTGCTTAATTCTGGGTCCCTCCTGCTTTAGAACAAGCAAGCAAGATCTTTTAGTCGTACCTATTTCTGTATAAGGACTCTGGTGCAAATAAGGTGCAGCCTTTTAATTTCACCTGAAATTCAAAATGGAAAGTTTTATTATATGATTCAGAGACCGAGGCCTGGAGAACCACTGATGGTTAAAAACAGAATACGAAGGACAGATGAGAGCCGATGTCTTTTAAAGCCAAGTAAATGTTTTGCTATGATATGCTCAAAGGGCGAGAACTCAGGAATGTTACAGTGGGACTTGAATTCTCAGGGCTTTCTCTTGTTCTTCTATAATTAAGGTTACCACATAGTCAGTTTCCCCAAATGGAGCTGCTGACTGTTTTTGTGGGTACTGCTCATATGGTCATTAGCTGTGTATACATCTCACTGAGAACAATATCTTTTTTCTGAGACAACAATGTGGGAAACTTACTTTAGACTGAACAACCTGTCTCCAGTTATCTGCTCCAGTGGGGGTGTTGGAGGGAAAAGGTGTAGAGCAAATGGAGGTACGTTGTCTAAGAGTTGTTGCGTCTGTCAAGAGGCGCACATAAGAAACATAAAAAGCAATAACCCATCAACTTGTTCAGAAAACTTAATAAAATCTGGTGGTTTGTGGTTTGTTTTTTTTTTAAACTTATCTGTAGGATGGAAATCCTTTCGACGCCACTGCAGGATACCGTAATCTTACTTATGAAGAGGTTTTGCAGGAGCTGGTGAAACATAAAGAGCAACTTAAGAAGAAGGACACTCATATTCGTGAACTTGAGGATTACATTGATAACCTTCTTGTACGAGTGATGGAAGAAACACCAAGTATTCTCAGAGTGCCATATGAACCTTCTCGAAAAGCTGGCAAATTTTCCAAAAGTTAAGACAATGATACTTGATGGTACTTTCTGCAGAATACGTTAGTGGAAAGAAATGCCACTATAACATTTTGACTTCTTTTCATTCCTTGTCTCCTAAGAAATTCCAGGAATCAGGGGAAGACAGGATGATGGCGTGGGTTTTTTTCGTTTGTTTTTTACTCTGAACACTAGTAGGGACTGCCAAAAGTAACATTCTGTTAGATTACCTAAATAACTTTTCTTTTTTTTCTTTTTGAAAACACCTTTAGGTACAGAGTACTTACAGTAGAGTAAATAATACACATGAAATATGTCCGTGCAGTTTATGTAATAGTTTAGTGTTCACCATGTGGCAGTTTCAGCTGGGAAGTCTGTGCTGTTATGAATGTTTTCTTGAATGAATATTGGTATTACGCAAATACATCGATTCTGGTATTACAGCATGCCATCAAGACCACTGTTTTCAAGCCAGTGCGCTACGCTTCACTAAACCTGTGTGGTTTATTGCAATGGAATGTGGTTTGTTCTACACATACTAGAGGAAAACAGTGATGCACAGTCTTTGCAGAGTAAATGCTGTATTCTATACGATGTGCTTTTTGTATAACGGTGTAAAAAATGCCATGCCTTTTCAGTAATGGTACATGCTGGAATCAGCTATTTTACACTTAAATACTGAATTTTGTGTATGATGATTGAACTTTGGTAGTGAGCTCATGTCATAAGGTTGTTTTGAGGATCTTTTTGTATGAAGTTATTGCATGCCTTTTTATATGTTAAAATACTTTGAACAGTGTTAATAGAGTCGGAGGTAGGACTGGGGAAAAGTATGGAATAAAAATATGAATACTTTGTTCGGTCAAAGTCTACTACAGTGAAAATGTAGGAGAAATGAACAGGCTGACTTAAATAGACGTGATAATTCAAAAAATATAGAACTGACTCAATTTAAAGTTGAGTTTTACCTGATATATATCTGTCTTAGGTTTTTTAAATCTTATGACAACAAAGTATATGCCTTTAGAAATAGGCTATGTTGCTTAAACACATGTAGAGTACTTAGAAAGGCTTTTCATTAAAAAAAAATCCATATTCCTTGTAAGTCAGTTTTCATTGAGACAAATGAAAGAAGAATGTAGTAAATGTCTTCCTGATCATTTAATAATCATTTGTAAAATGATATATGACAAAAGTACCTGTTACTCAACAAATTGGCAAAATAGTGATGAATGTATAATAGGAAAGTACTGTAGGAGAATAATCCTCACAATATTAACATAAATAGGTTTTAATTTTAATTACCTTCATACGACTCTCAGTTGGATTGTCTGTTGCTGTGAAACAGTAAGATGTTATTAAAAGCAGAGAGAACATTTCAAATTTGGGTTTAAGAAAACTGAACGTCTTTTCCTCCTCTTCTTCTTTGTCTACACCTGGTCTTTTTTTTTTTCTTACAGCACCATGTAATGGCTGTTGCTGAGGAGGGAAAAAAGTTTGAAATTAAATTCAACTTTGTTGTTGTTGTTGTAGTAAAAGATCTAAATGTGTTTTAATTTTTAAAACTGCAAAAATTAGTAATATCTTGGATAATTATGATCTGGAAAAGCTGAAAAAGCTCTACTATCTGGATGCTTTTGACAATGTTAGTATTGTGTGACAGTACAGAATTATTCTTGTTAGAAAAAATATTTCTGTGTACAGTTGTTCTCAGCTTTAGTTTACTGCTTTTTTCTTTCTTTCCTTTTTTCTTTCTTTCCTTTTTTCTTTCTTTCCTTTTTTCTTTCTTTCCTTTTTTCTTTCTTTCCTTTTTTCTTTCTTTCCTTTTTTCTTTTTCTTTCTTTCCTTTTTTCTTTCTTTCCTTTTTTCTTTCTTTCCTTTTTTCTTTCTTTCCTTTTTTCTTTCTTTCCTTCTTTTTTTAGGAACTACCTCCCATCCCCCTAGCGCTGTGTCCCTAAAATTTATGCAGTTTGAGTGTTCCCAGCCCAACGTTGGGATCCCTTAGCATAGATCATTGTGCCTGGCTGGAGCCTGAGTGATTCAAGCCCTACCTAACTGTAGTGCTCTGCGTTTAGGCATTTGTAACACAGACAGAGGCCCACGTCAGCAGGTAGTCTCTCTTTTGACAACCTAAGGATTTATCGAGTTCGGTACCTCGTAAACCACATGAATGTTCTTTTGACCCACTTAAGATCTAAATGACTGTAAATTTGTTGTAATATATTTGAAGTGCCAAAGGTTATGTACTAAGTTATGGTACGTTTACTGTTGGAAGTTAGGTTTTGCACTCAATTGGATTTTAATTTCCTAATTACACCAAGATGTATTTCAGTTACTCAGTATTTCCATAAAAGTTCTTAAACATTTTCAAATGTATGGCCGAAGCAAGTGGTTTTCCCACATTGTAAATGGGGAAGTGTTGTGCAATTGTTTTGAATTCCACAGTCATTTTCAAACTAACTGGTACGAGACCATCTGTAGTATCTACAGTGATTAAATCATACACACCAGTGGGGTTTTAACTAGAGAGTATGCTCCAATGACTTTTCACTTGCAAGCCAACTTATAATTATTAAAATGAAACTCTACTATATTTAGCACCTCTGAAATCACTTCTTTTAGAATGTAAATGTAGAATATCAAACTGCATAATTGACTAAAAGCAGATCATTTGACATATTTGCATACCAAGAACGATAAGCAGATTAAAGGTAGCGAAAAGATCAATTTTTGTGCATTAGTGAAGAAATTTAGTGAAGCTTTGAATGTGCTATCTAGTCTTTATCTGATCTATAACTGAATAAAAGCACCTTTTGTTTCTAACAGTTTACCAAGAAAGAGGGGAAGAATGACAAATGCAATTTAGGAAAAGGTAAAGTTACTGAGAGAGGCAGAATGGGACATTTACAACTATGAAAGTATTTTTATAGAGTTCTTCTGGTTAAAGATATAGGCTGCTTTCGGAGCAATTCTGGAAAGATTACATGCACGTCATTTTCTGCTTAGAAAGAAAATTTTAACATTTTTCTGTATTTTGAGGTAATTTTTGAGAAGCATCTTCACCCCGTATGTATTTTTTGAACTATGCAGCTTTGGAAGGAAAACATTTCATACGGAGTCATTTATGTGTTGAAAACAAAGAAAGTTCTGTTTCTTCCACAGGATAAATTTGTAAACTGTCTTGCAGATCATTTTAAAACCGTAATAACTTGCCACTTATGACCAGTCTTTCTTGCCCTTTAAAATGTAGGGATGAAAATTTTGGACACTCCACATTTTTATTTTTATTTTTTTCTCTCAAAAATTAGCATAAGAGTTCATCCACACACATACTACACTTTGAAATTATCCTCTGAACCATATCCTCTGTTCATAGCCATGTACTTTATTTACTTTAAAGAACAAATATTAAGGCCATACTTTAATGTTGTAAGTAAGAGATTTAAACTTTCTGCCATTCAAGAGGGATGTTTAATATTTATGTTACCTCTTGCTGCTGTATTTTACGTTTAGCTTGGTTTGCCACCTACTAATGAATGTAGCATTCTCCCTAGATTATACATAACTACATTTATTGCTGTTGGCTCTGTATCAAGAATTATTTGTAATTTTCCAGCTGTGAAAATGTTGCCTTGCATTTGGAAAGGTTTCATGATTGGGGACCTAATGAAACTCGTGCTCATTAGGTACTAGTCTGCATTTCTTTCTGTACAGGATGCCCTTTCTTAGATGCGTCTTACAAGAAAGAGAACTGCTGTCTTAATATGTTTACTGCTGCACTGGAGGTTTATTTCCACTTCCAGCTTTAAAGAAGAATTATTGTCCTACATCAAGTATGTAGTGTAAGCTCATGCTTTTTTGCTCTTTATGTATCCGTTACTGTTGTAGATACGATAGAGGCGTTTGCTGTGGGTTTAAAATGGCGATATTTAAAGCATGTTGACTAACTTCCTCTCTTTGAAGTACATGGTGAAGGATTATAGCGCTGCTGTGTTGATGATGCTAGATTTAAGGGTCTGTCAGCACTTTCAGTATGAAACCCTATTTTCAGGGATTTATAACTTCTAAACGTAGATACAGTCACTGGAAGTATTTAATATGCAATAGGTAGCACTTTATTCTGTTTATGAAGGGTTTTGAGGTTTGTTTCTGTTAAAAAAAGTCATGGTCTCCTGAAGAGTGGTGGGCATTTACTTTCTCTTTCATAATTTGTACATTGAAGAAGCCATTGTATGTTACAAATGGTAGAGCCATTCCTATTCATCTTAGAAGCTTCCAGATGTCTTGTATTACAATGTGCTATAAAAAGCTGAAGATCCAGGTTATATAGGAAGTCTGTAAAAGATACGAACATTACTTATAACTTAAGGGTTGATTTCGTCTCGTGCAATCAATGGTAGTTTGTCTACAGTTAATAATGGTACAGGATCACAACTATATGCACATGTGAGAACTATAAACTTAGAATGCATGAAAAACTTTTATTTTTCTTTCATTGTTGCAACTTCAACTCCTTTAATTTGATTAAAATGTTATCTTAATATTTTAATTTCTGTTCATTAAATAAATATTGCATGTCTAACACTAATAAAGCACCACAATGCACTACCGCAGTATTTCTTGAATTGTGATGTTAATCTGTGTTATGCAAAGTGTGTGTAACTCCTAAGCTCCGCTTAACTGTGTGTTTGGAAGAGCCGCGCTGTTCAGACTCTCAGACCACAGAGAGGTTTTTTCCTTAAGGACAGCTGTAAAAGAACATCCCAGCTGTTTTCAGGGCAGCCAGTAAGGGAAATCTCTTCAGTAGTATCCAGAACTTGTAATTAGTGAAAAAATGGCATGTTCTTAATGGGCTAAAATGTATGTCTTTTTTAAATGACCACTGCAGTTCTTTAAGTGCACCATTCCTCTGACTCTGCGGTTGTGTAAATATTACAAGGAGATTTTTGGCACTGCAGGCCAGAATGGCGTTTAGCATGAGGACAAACACTGTGCAGATTTTGATACGGAAAACTTGATGCATATTTCTCTCCCTATTTGAGAGGATAAAACCCAGCCAGAATGACAGACAACTGGAGCCACCTCCCCACTTCCCTGCCCCATCGGGGTTTTTTTCAATGCTCCCACAAGTTTTTCAACACACCTTTCTTAGAAAAAAAAATGCTTTTGCCTATCTTCTTTTCCTCTTCCTTGAGATAGCAAGACAGCAAAGTCTGTCCCCTGTTGATAGTAGGTTTTCTGGATGCTAAGGAGATACGAGGAGTGGTCCTGGCTCGGAAGAACGTTGCGAGTAGTTCACCCAGTTACTTGACAGCTTGAATTTCACTGGGATGCGATTCCTTTCCTTACAGTTAACTGGCTCAGTGACTAGGTGCTTTGTCATACAAATGTGGACTCACGAGGTTTAGAAAGGGTTCTTCTCATTGAGGTATCCATGAAATGTGGCGGCTATAGGAAAACAGTCAATTTTTGAGATGTATGTACATGCCTTCTTATGCAGGTTTCCATCAGCTCTTTCACCCCATGTCTCACTGACTTTGCAACTGTCTGGATGGGTGAGTAGATGAGGAATGAGGGCAGAGGAGGGAAGCAGGATTCTGAAAGGACCATGCTGCATATTAAATATTAGCTTCCGTGTAATTCATGTCTGGTAACTTTAATCTCAGTTCCTATGCCCATTTGAATATGGAGCCAGTGAAATTTCCCTACCTCAGAAGCATAATGTTTGTTAGTTGATACCAACTGTAATTCTGTTGACAATGTAAGAGCCCAGCTTGATTAAGTAGCTTCCAGTTTCCCCAGCACGGAGTTGGTTTTTGAGTTTTCATTATTTAACATCTCAACCCCCTAGTAAAGGTTTTCTGGGATGTTTTAAATATAGTTTAGCAGTTAAAGAGCTATTGAAATACTTAGATGTAAACTAGAAGTATGATTAAGGACAATTCTCTCTCCAGTTACATTTATTAAAGTTAATTCTTTATGGAACCATACAGAGTAAAAGTCAGAATTTCATTTCCATATGTTAAGTTGTTTAATTTGTTTTTATGGGAGTGTTGTGCAAGCTCTGGCTGCAGCTCACTTGGGATACGTTGCCCTTTTGTGTAACACTGGGCACGTTAGTAAAGTTATAAATAATGATGTTGAAAAACAGATCCCATCTCTTATTCTGCATTAATAAATTAAATGTTGGACTATTTTGCTGGATTATTTTTTTATAGTGCCATTTTATGAGAGATATGAAGAAGGTGATGTGCTAAAGGAAGCTGTTTTCTCTTGTCTGTACTATTTATTGAGCAAGGATGATAGCAGGCTGCCACAGTAGGTACAGCCCAGTTTGAAAACCATGTGGCATTGTCTGTGTAATGTTTATATAAATATCAGTCTATTCAATGCTGGAAGCCAGTGGCTATTACATGGAGATTATTGCAGTGTATTTATAATGTGTTTTTACAGCATTTAGCAACATAGATCAGTCTTTGATAAATGGATGGTGAATGAGGACAGAAAAGTACCCTCCGAGGCTAAATATTGACATGTTTGTCCTTTAAAAGCATTTTTAAAAGGTTTTGGGGACATGCAGCATTTGAATAAAGCCAAATATTAAAAAGGGGAAAAACTTCCTGCACTGGTCTTTTGTTTCAGCCTTAACCGGATCTGCTGTGTGACATAGAGGGAATGAGGAAAAGCGGCATGGGGAAGATTCCACTGTTGGGATCCAAAAAAAACCACCACCAAAAAGTTAACAGGAGTAGGATTCAGATGTTAAGGGATCTATTTGCCCAGCATGTGCCAGGTTCTTTTTGTAACAGGAAGAGTTAACGCAGCATCCTTCATTAGCAGGATCAGTGTCAGGGTGAAACCCCCCCAAAAAAGTGAGAGTTTAACAGAAGGATCAGATCCCAAGGCGTTAGGCGCGAGGCAGATGTCAGGCAGAAGCACAGTGCTGTAGCCGGCTGTCGCCTCTGCTTTTTTAGTCCCTCTGACATTGTAGTATTAACTTTGGGGATTAAATGAACCGCTTTCCTATCAAATTTAGGGAGCGTCTGAGGAAATTTGGTGTATGCAGCCTGTGGCTGGCCAGATTGCCTGTGTTGTTACGTGAAGGAGGTGTCTGGCTCCGGGTCTCGTGGAATCGAACACATAAACCGCCAAAATGTGTCGTATCACCTCCTTCTCTAAATGATTCATTCGGGGCCTGCTTAGGTGAGGAATGTCTCCTTCTCCGATAACTTGCTCCTTGCATTACGAATTCCTTGAAAATTGACTCCCTGGGACATCTTTACAGGAGACATTAAGGGTCTCCATTTAAATGTAATGAATATTATGTAATTTGCCAAGGACTTCTACAATGCATTAAGAAAATCTGCCTCTTTGTGGCCACAGCTTTATCAAAAGAATGGCAGCTTAATGGCATCCTTTCGAAGCAGCTGCTGACTCTCCAGCTATGAGTATTTTCATTTCCTAATAAAATGTTTTCCCCATTAAAGCAGCTTATTTCATTAACTTACAATTCATAGCTTAAATATGCTTTTATTTTGCTAATTGTAGATTACTTAGTACTTATTTTTAAGGAACACTGAAGCACAAAATGCAAAATGTCAGGGTTTGTTAAGAGAGGAGTCTTGCCTTCTGCATAGCAATTGCATTTGGGTAAGTGTTTTTCAATACGCTATTTTTTAAGGAGTGCTTACATGCCATTTTAAGCTAAATCATTAAACGTGTATAACAAGAAACAATCTAAAGTGTTCATGCAATTTATAGTTTTAATTCCTTTATAGATATGTGCTCCAACATTTTATAGTTAGGATTCAAAAGCTACCACAATTATATATTTTAAAGTGTAAGGTAATATTGCAATATTCCATATTATTTTTTTCCAAAATATACAGAGCCAAAGTATCTGATACACTCTTCTGTGTAATGTAGAAGTTAAAAACGAGCTCTGGAAGAATTAAAGTTTTCCTGAAAAATTGTACAAACCTATGTGTTGACCTGCAGTGCAACTAACCTTGGGTATGTAGCCTCCAGCACTCCTTTACCCAGCGGACTAACATCAAATTTGCTTTCTTTCCTTTATAAAGTGTAGGACAAGAGAATAGGAATCAGATTACAACCGGTGCTCGGTACTGCTCTTACAGACCAAGGGAAAAAAGACTGACACATTCTAAGAAGTGGTCGTGAGGTTTTTTTGTATGTGAGAAGCATCAATACCAGGTTTATGCATTTCCAGGGTCAGATATTGAAAACTTCCTATTTCTTATATTTTCACATCTAAAAACTTGTATAAATAACTCTTTCATTATTGTTAAGGGCCAGATGATTGTTGGCTACAATATATGTAACAGTTCACTTGATTAACATTACTGCTGTTTGAGAGACCCTCTCGTAATTGGCCTCCTCATAATCCACACACGGAATGCTGTGAGATACTGTGAATTTTAAGTTGGGACACTAAATGAAAGGAACATCCAACAGCAGTGGGGAGAAAGAAAATAATCCTAATTAAAAGCAAAAGAATTGTGTGATCTGAATTAAGATTCAGTTGGTGGATACTGAAGAGTATTTTTTCTGGGAAGTATTTTTATTATAACTGTCCAGTATAATTGCTTTGGAAGAAAACTCGTCCTTCATATTTGGTGGTGTAAACTTTACTCGCTCTTTATAAACCAAGTTTTAAGTTAAATACCTTTGCTTAACCTTTGTTTCATCAGATATGATTTCAGAGAGTTGCAGCAACATTTTGTTGCTGGAGTTGATCATGACGGAGTTATATTTACTAATGGGGTCTTAGCTATTCTTTTATCTGTTTCCTGATTTTCTGTGTAGTTTTAAGTTCTGAACATTTCACCACAGTCTATTTAGAGCATTATTTAAAACTCGTTCCAGTTCTCTTCATTCTTACGCACGCCGATGTGCTAAACTACTCCAGAAACCAACTTAGCTCTCACCATATTTGGAGGCTGTTCCTCTTCTTTGCTCTTGGACTGTTTTGGATGGGGACTTACGTCTAAAGTAACAAATGAAATATGTGACGAGAGATGACTGCCAAAACTGGGATCAAAGCAGGTTTCTGAAGGGCTCATTGGAAAACTATCTTGAACTTTGAAAGCATGACTCAAAGCCACGGTCTAAATAGAGTAAAACATAGCGAAATAAACGTCAAGGTGGGAATAGAGTTCTTGAATACGCGTGGGGTGTGTGTCGCTCTAAGAGCAGTCAGTCCCTTTAGTCTTAGGGGAAAGGAAGCAAATAAGCAGCTGAATTTCCAAATGCGTATCGATCAGGATGGGTTGGTGAGGGTGTTTTTCATCTGCAAGCCCAAAAAGCTTTGCGGTTCCTTTTTGAGCTTCCTACACGCACGTGTGTTAGCCGAAGAGCATTCAAAATAAAAGGTAGCATTTGCTGATAATGTCCTGTGGGACATCATTAACTTGTCTGAAAAGTTGCCAACTTTGGAGATGGTTTCTGTTAAATACATTCAGTGTCTTTCTCATCTAACTTAAAAATAGGAGAATATTCAGCTTCGACTCATTAGTTACAGCCATTTCATTTGAATAAAGAGGAGACTGCATTTTTTCCTGTATCCGTCTAAGAAACACATAGACTTGCAAGCAACAGCTGCTGTAACTGAGCAAGTAGATAGCTGTACTTTGCAGTTGAATGAGTGTTAAATAAAAGCAAGCATTGGAGAAAAGAGAGTTCTGTGAAGAACCTAACCAAAGCCCCTCTCACAATCACAGTGTCTCGCAAAGTCCAAATATTTTAAGGTGTTCAGAACTAAAGAAGTAGGAGAAAAGCATTCAGCAGTGACAGTCTTTAGCAATTGGGAGTTGTGCGTTTAGGTAAAAAGTGTTTGTTTTAGAAGGAGAGGAAGACGGTTTTTAGACAGTTGCTATACTGAAGATTGATCAAATGCTAATACATAAGGTAGCTGTGGAAGGGAACAGCATCTTGCTCAGAATATAAAAGGTGAAGAATGAGCTTGTTAAGTTTTCCTGTGGTAGGTATGAGAAGCAATAACTGATTCCTTACAGGAGGCAATAACTGACTTGGCTACAGCAAGCACCACACTCCAGGAGCGTGCTAGATGCTGTGAACACAAATAGTAACAGATTTCTCAGATTTTCCTAGTGCCTGGAAAAAAAGTACACAAATTTTCCCCCAGAGTAAATTGCTTAAATTACAACCCCCTGAATGTGTTTATTTATTTTTTTACTTATTTATTACTGCAAGGACAATTAAGACATACACAAAATATTAAATCTTTCACTGCTTTATTTGATTCCTCCTTTGACTTGTCTTTGAAAGAAAAATTGTGGCTTTCAGTTCGACAAAAGGCTAATGGAGTCAAGGCTTTGTTCAAAGACTGACAAATAAAGAAGGAGTGATGCAGCTATAAAGGAGATATGTAAGGCTAGTAGAGTTCTTTTTACAGGCAAAATCTTTCTGTGAAATGATGATCTTCTGGCAGGAGCACTTGTTGCGATGTCCCGGGAAACATCCTTCCCTCAATAAATCCCCATACAAAGTAGCTGTCGTTCTAGCTTGGGAAGAGTTACTAGCGTAGCGCTGGCGCGTTGAAATAACCACTCAGTGCAATCCCAAACATGAAGTGATGTTTTTCTGAAGGATTTTAGAAGGCAACGCTTTCTCTTTGGGGCACTTAAAAAGACACTGAGAGATAAGATCATAACTTCCCAGGATTTCGTCTTTTTTTCATTGCTAACCTCGGACTGGTGCTTGGACAGCTGAGTCAGGGTCTGAAAACCTTTGAGCAAGTTGGTTGTATCCCTTGCAGTTTGCAGGGTAGCAGGTCTCAGCCTGACATTTGGATTACTGTTATCCTTTTGCTGCGGCACCCAATGGAACCACTGTTACACCGGCTTGTATCTCGCAACTGCTGGATATTAATTATTTAGGCCACTGGAAAACTGAACCTCCCCTGCTTCCCACAGGTATAAAATGTGTTTATTTTAGATGTGGCCCTGCAGTTTACACTCTCTGTTGCTACCTGTGAGAAAAGCTGGCAGCATATCTGCTAAAAAAATACGAATCTCTTGTTCTCTACCACTTCGTGTGAACAGCAAAACTCAGGAAGCTCACTCCTGTTTAAAACTTCTTTTTTCTTTTTGTTGTCTCTAGACCGTTACTAAGTAGAAAGTTGTGGAATTCTCAATAAGTGTAATTGGTGGGGGTATTTTTGCTTTGACATTAATGCCAAAATTTGGCATTATACCAGGTCAAAATGGGCTAAAAGGCCACTAAATTTCAATATTAACAGTTATTCCCACTTTGCACTGTTTTTAATGCCTATCTTTGATCCCAGGCAGCGGACCCTTACCACACCTGTTTTCGAAACGGCAATTAGCTTTGTTGACATCAAGGAAAATGTAGGGCTGAGTATAAATCCCAGTCCCTAGGAAGGAAATATTTTGGCTTGTCTTATGGTAAAGTTATACAAAAAAATGATGTGTTTGTAGCCCAGGATTTTTGTAAGACGGTGGTAGCATCAGTCTGTGTCTTTCTGAGACCCTTTCTTCCTCTGGAACACAGCTAAGCAATCGAAGACATTGATTTACACAGCTTCAGTTCTGAATATGAGCTTTTTCTTCAGCTATTGAAATACTTTCTCACATGTTGGTGCACCTGTACTTTCAATTTGGCTTCAAATCAGTATAGAGCATGCACTTTGGCAAGCTATAAAAATTAGTTGAAGAATAATAATAAATAAAATGGCACACTGCCCGAGCACGTTGTATTTTCTTTACTAATATAATTGCTCATTGAACATATTTTCCAGATACAGTTCTGTATATTTAAGTATATATCTGAATAACTGCACTTTTAAATTCAAGAGTCAAGTAGCTACTTTGTATGCCGCGCTTATCTTAAAATAGAGTTTGAGTTAAAACATTTATCTTAGCCGGTATCATCTTCCATGTCAAAGCACATTTAAATTGTGTTCTGTTCCTAATATCGCTTGTGTTTAAAATGGTATCCGAGTACAAAAAAGTTTGATGAGCGCTCTGTTATTTGCCCGCTTTGTAGTTATTAGCTGTTCTGTCATTGTTTTGAATATCACTGAAGTTGAGAAGGAGAAGCTTCAGCAAAGTAAACTTTTAAAAATTAAAGCCAAGGGCAGACTCCAGGGTTAGCAACACCAGAAGACTGCAATTTAAGATGTGTCCAATTATGCGAAATCATGTGTTGAGTTACAGCCTCAAGTCTCCCTTGGGATCTGTGAGGTTGCCTAGGTAAAAATATCAGAGGAATTTCAGGAGGGGTTTTCTTTTTTCTTTTGTTTCTCCCCGAGTCTTGACAAAGAATGATTCAATTCTGACAGAACTTGTCGGTTTTAGATCAGTAACTCAAAAGGAAAACTCTCATTCCAGGAATGTGTAGTAGACGCATCACTTCGCTGAAGGCAGCAGAACCAGCAGGAGACTTCAGAGCCAGTTGACACCTTGTCACTTTTCATCGGTTTGCACAGGTAGAACATTCAGGCAACACCTCTGAGTCTAGAAATAAATTGGTCACGGGGCAGCAAGGGACCTGCTAAGGCAGAGCAGATTTTACTGTTTATATTCTTAATATTTAAACCAAATGCCATCACATCCAAGTGTTCTTGTCCCAAGATCTTAATTTTTCCTTATCCTTAGTTTTCTTTTCCCTCAGATAATTGGGAAGCGCAAGCACGCAGTGGTGCCAAACAGTGGCTCCCAGGAAGGCTGCAGTGGAGAGGTCAGACTCAGTTTACATGGATGATTTATGCAGAAGTTAGGATAATTAATTTGCCAAAAAAATCTGCTTTACTTCTCTTTTCTGGGTGAAAGGAAAACATCACGTGCTATGCTTTTAAAGTGCTTATCCCCAAGCCAAAACACCGTAGAGATATTTTGTAGTCTTGCTACTTCAGAAAACATCAAAACTTACCACCATTACCTTTTCTCAGTTTCTCTGTGAATCTGAGGTATACGGTTTCATAATTTTGATCGTTTGTATGAAAGCATTCTTAATAAGAGGAGCAGACAGATTATGTTCAATAAAAACAGAAACACAGTTCTGAATATGTTTAAACAAGTTTTTGCATTGATAAACAAAACTACGGGGTATTTTTCAATCACACAGACACAAAAAAAAAAGTCATCAGTACTCACTAAAGAATTTGTACAGTGCTGAGGGCAAGTTACAGCTGGATCCTCTTAAAAACCTCAATCTTTTCTAATAAATGACTCATAAAACTATTGTAGCTACAAAGCTTTTCAGAAAATTTATATAATTAAAAGGGATTTTCACCATTTGAACAAATGTTAAGTTATTGTAAATATCTTCTTGTAATAGGAGGAAAAAAACCATGCATTGCTTTTGCAAAGCATTTCTTGTTCAAGCAGCCCAAAAACTGAGTTTCTAAACTGACAAATTTACTATGATAATTGTTCAAATGGTTCTGACAGAGCGACGCTTCCTACTAGGCAGGGCTAAGGCACCTGGAAGGAGAGTCTTGTGTATCTCTCTGTGTAATTAGCCGAGTATGTGGGAATTTGGCGTCCAATTAACTCTATAACAGTTCTACTGAGCCAAACAGCCTTTTCTTTTCTTATGCAAGGAAAGTGTACATATTTGTAAATATTACTCAAATTCCATTGAGTAAAGGAAGTAAATTCTAAACGCTAACTACCTCTGTCAACCTCCGGGATCTGCTCTCATCCTTTGATGTTGTTTAGCCCCCAAGACATCTCCTCTGCCTTCCACAGCTTGCAGGTGAAATCCTGTTTTAGGGTCTTCCTCCCATTTCCTTTCCCTCCAGGATCTGCCACATCAGTGGCGCTCACCTCTACTACCTGCTCAGCACTCGGGATCTGTGTGGAGTCAGGAGATCATCTGGTGAGGCATTGGGAAATGCCACCCCTGAAAAGATGGTGACACAGCCTTAGAGAGGAGAAAAAGTTGAATTTAAACATCTGTCTGCCTCATGTCCACTGTGGAAGAGACAGTCTGTGCAATAAGGCCATTAGCAAGTCTAACCAAGAAGGCTGAATTATTTCTTGCGAACTAAAGCACCAGCAGGAAAGAAATTCCCAGTCAGTTTTAAAAATATCTAATGACTCGCTGGGATGGGACGTCTCTTTTCACCAAGTGCTATAGGGACATTTTTATCACAGAATAACTCAGGTTGGAAGGGACCTCAGATGGGATCATCAAGTCCAGCTTCCCATGAAGTTTCAGGACAGCGTACTGAGGGACCTCCAAGAGTCAGCAGCTCTAAAGGCAATTTCAAGCTTGCTTAAAATTTAATACAGACAGAAGTGCAGGATGGATTAATAAACGGATCTATTAAATGAATACGGAAGTTGAAAACCCACGGTAGTTTGGTTTCTTTTTTATTGGAGTGAAGAGATCCAAGGGCAGGTAAACATTTTACAGGCAAACATTTTGATTGTACTCATCAAGCTCATCCAAGATAACCCAATACTTGTTTTTTAAGAGAATTCTATGAAATTCATCTTTTTTACGTAAAGGTCAACAAATACCTACCATGAGATCAGACGAAAGCTACAAGCCACAGAAAAAAAGAATATGTTTGTGTAAACCAAAATACTAAAAAGGAATTTAAATAATATTAATAAGCAAGCAGAACGCCTTCAAGACTGCTGTAACTTTGTGTTGTTCGCTAATATGTATGGCACAAAATACCTAGTATATATTATTTAAGCACTGGTGTAATTTTTTTATAGATTTGCATTTATTATGTGCTGGATAATGATTGTAACCTCATTTGTGTAGAAATTATAATTTCAATGGATAAAAAAATCTAGGAATTAATCTTGTTGATGCTACTGAAATATCTTACCCTAAGTAGGCTAGATGTATCAGAAAAAAATATAAATGCATCTAAATTCAATTATTTAACAAAGAGAATATTGTATTTAATTAGGAAATTGAATCAATTTACTTACATTCATCCTTATCCATAATTTTAGAGATCTCTTCCTCTTACACTGTATACACAGACAGAAAGAAGAGAATAATCTCTCTTCCATTTTTCAATTCCTGTTTGATTTTTTTTTCAGATGTGGAGGAACTAATTACGAAGCAGAACTAGTGAAATAAACTGAGGCAAAAATAGTGTTCTTATAAAATGGAAAAGGATAGTGTCATCAAAACCTGCCTTAAGACTTCAACAAACTGATACAGATGTTTAGTCAGGACTTCTGCTAGCTCAGGAGCTTGACTTTCCCCAAAATATAGAGAAAACTTCTATGAATGTTTCTTAATTTTATATAGTTGAATAGATTATAG
The DNA here is from genome assembly GCF_000708025.1 of Charadrius vociferus. NCBI lineage: Eukaryota > Metazoa > Chordata > Aves > Charadriiformes > Charadriidae > Charadrius > Charadrius vociferus. Next base: position 8,844,659 of record NW_009647731.1, on the reverse strand, counting down.
TGAGATTAGAACTAACAAAAATTATTGTGAATTTATTGAAATGCAATTATTCTTGGAAGATTTTTTTAAAATTTAACTTTTTTTAATTATTTCTGTCACCTCAATTTATAGTGGGTAGATGGAAAACAAAACAAAGAATATGAAACTTAAGATACCTAATCCAACTGTTGGAGAATTCTCTAATTGTTTGAGTCCAGTGCAAGGTCTGCTCAAGCTGAAACCAGAAGATCGAGCAGAACACAAGATAAATCCGGAGAGAAATAAACCAAGGATGGGGAGGACATGAACTGTGCTCTGATTTCCAAACAAGCAAAACCACGGTTTTCTTAATGATGAATGAAAATAAGTAAAAAGCATTTTATCTTGATTTAAAAGAGTGGAATTTGACCACAGTACTGATGCTCATAAAACAGAAACTATTTTTAATCCTCACATTTTATCATGTATTTATCATTATTTAACTCCTCCAAACTCCCCTAAAGTAAATTGATACAGGCTTAGGCTGTAACTTGTAACTCATGTTTGAAATCCCAAGGTGCTGGACTGAAGCAAAACTCATGGTTCAGAAAGGCACAATATTTTCACACAAAGAAAGTAACAAAAAGAAAAGAACAAATCTCCTTTTGAAATAGACTTTATTATTTGGGTTTGCTGGACCTTTTTTTTTTTTTCCCCTAAGAGAGACTTAGGGTACTTAATGTACAGTAATTAAAAAATTGAGGATTTATTATGATATTTCAAGATATCATCAAGGCTTATGCAAACTAGAGTTCAGCTTGCAATCAGTCTAGTTCCTTGGAGCTGTTTAAGCTAGAAAGAACTCATAAGTTTCACAGCCTAGGTTTTTATGGAGCGTATTATCCCAAATGGGTCAATCTGAAAATCACCGTAGTAAGAGCTTGTTATATTTGGCTGGGATCTGCAATTGTTAGGAGTCAGTCCAAAATTCAGTGAAGTCATGGATTTTCGTCAAGTCGGTGTAGATTAATATGGACTAGATCTGTCACACTTCAGCTAACAATGACCTTTCTTTACATGTATATGCATTCCCTTTCTGAATTCGATTACCAAGATATCTATTTCTTAAGCCCTACAAAGTACTTTTCTTGGGAAAAATACCTTGCCTGTCAATTTTTCAACCAGTGATTATAAGTAGTCACGGTAAATCCTGCAAACTACAGTGAGTCTAATCCTGGGAGAGAAAGACCCGTGCAAGTATCAAGAGCACAGGTACTCAATTTTTCCAAAGAAATGCAAGTATATTTAAGTATTTAAATCATACATGAATTTTGAAAAAGATGCACCCGTAAGTTGAGGGAATTTCTTTGCATTGCTTTTCTTGAGAAAGTATTGGACTAATTTCCACCCGAATTTATCATCACGTACAAAATTGCTGCAGTTAAGAAAATTGCTGTTTGATGTATAAAGGGGTGAATTGTTCTTCTAAAAGCAAGATATTATAGAGTTTGGCAGTTGTTATATTAGGTTTTATGAACTGTGAATGTTCTACAATGTTCTCCTGTACCTAGTGGGCTCGAACTGTTGATACATCTCTGAACGAATCTTGTAAACGGTGGCCCCATGGGTGCAGTCCAATTTTGGAACCTTTATTGCAGCTAATGGAATAAAGGTTTTCATAATCAAGTAACATATATGCTCTCTGTAGCATGTAAATTACACCACTTCTGTTTGTCCAGATTCACTTCAAAAATATATGTATTGGCACCACACACTGTGTATACGGTTATAGAATTTTCTTACATTCACTGGCATATGTGGAAATGTTTTTTGCATTACACTGCAGATTATTCATTGGTGCAAGCGAATCTGAGGACAGTGTTGAGGTATTTAAGCTGGCATTTTGGTTGACTGAGCCAAAGTAATGTGGAGACTCCACTGAGCTAGATGCTCTTCCGTAATTAAGATGCGTATGTAGTTCATTTTAAAAACTGAAGTGATACCGTCCTTTTTATTTTATTTTAATGAAGGGAGAGAGAGATGAGAGCAGGCTAAAGAGCATATTAGTGATTAGAGGGCCTGGCCAAGCTGTAAGAAATTCAGGTTCTCTGTCCGCTTCTGCATGAACGTATTAGGGTCCAAACCATCTGCTTTCCAGGAAGATGCTTTTGCCCCTGGCTGTCATAGCCTCGGGCACAAGGGCACTCCGCTTGTGTAGCTGAAGCTTTGCCAGCGTTGCAGAAAGCGCACAAAGTATGGGGTGGGGAAAGGGAGGAGGCAGAATCTCAGTTCTCTAATTCAGTAATGATAGTATTTGGTGCCTTAAAGCTACAAGAACTGCTGATGAACATTCAGCGTTAAAGGTGATGCCACTCGTGTTTAGGCATATTAGAGCCAGGCACTGAGCCCTCAGAGGATGATGGCGGTGCTGGGCTACAAACATTGAGGAAGTTTTTGCTGTTGATAATGTATGCGCATATGTGACTTGAGGAGTCGTACGTCTGTACCCGAGTGCCTACATTGTATTCTTGTCTTGCTTTTTGGGCTGGCATCCTTTGGCAGGTGATGGCTTTGGCGATTTGCCACAAATCGTGTAGAAAGTGGTAATGGAGAAGGAACCTGAACCAACGCCACCCATCTTTCAGGGTAGTGATATAATCAGTCAATCCTCCTCCTCTGGCCCTGCTGTCTGTCCTGGGTGATGCCTATGAAGAAGATCAGGTTTGTTTGTAAGTTATCCTCTCCGTGGCAGATCCTAGGGGCTCCACAATGGAGAATTCTAAAAGGCTTAATTAGAAACCGCTGGTGTGACAATTACAAGTAGGTGTGGTAAAAACCCACAAGCCCAACAGGGCAGAGAAGCCTGCAGGGACACTGACAACTGTCCTGGAGTGGTTACATCCCCGCGGACTGGCAGAAGTCGAAAAAAAATCACAATGGAGATGTGCTCCATTGGTCACCCGCCTCAAGAGCCGTACTCTCCCAGTATGATAGTCACACGCTTTTCCCTTTCCTGCAAGATCTCTGCTTCATCCGTCCCTCTGTCAGAGCCGACTGTGGGCTCTGTGCTTCCGCGGCAGCTGCTGAGGCTTCAGGGCTGGTTCACCCCACTCGGATGTTGTAAAATAATTAGTTAACAAGTATGAAACATATCGGATGCAAGACCGTTGAGGGCCTATAAAAGTCTCTTAGAAATGAGTCTTTAAAGCGTGTCTCCTCTCGTTAATCGAGAGGGGGCAGGGAGAGAGCAAGAGGTATAATTTCAGCTCTCAACGTGAGCACAGCACATCCTGTGGAAAAAATTAGATGTGAATAATAAGGCAACCCTAATCCTGTTATTCCTCAGCTTTGGAGCATTTGACTTTATAAACTTATTCCTAACATTTCTTCGTCTATAATTTGATATAATTTGAACATAAAGCTGTTTGCTGCTGGCACTGGGAGAAGTTATGAACTCACTGTAGTGCAGGTGAATAAGCTTACACCTTTGGAGAGTCAACCAAGAGCAAGTGACCTTATTAATGAATTTAAGAGTAATGATGCTGTTCATTGGTGTTCAACAGACATCAAGGTGTCAGCAAGGTTGGGGATCTCATGATGTATGCTCTGGAACAGCATGTTCTAACAGTTTTAAGAGATACGAGCTGGCAGGAGTGTATTCGCCTGCGGGGCTTTCTGCCGGAGCGCTGCGCTTGGTCGGGCTCTCCTCAAACCTGCGGGTGCTGCTCCTGGGAGACTCTGCCCTGCGTGGGGAGAAGGTGCAGCACCCAGTCGTGCTCTGCTGCATTCCAGGAGTGCTGCCCGAGCCCAAAAATAGAAACTCCTAACAACCAAAGGTGAGAAGTTTGTTTTGTAAATCAAAGGGAAGTGTTAGTTACTAAGCTGGGGGAGGCCACGGGAAAATAGTTGTTTAGCAGCAGGTCTGTCCTGGAGCATTAAAAAAATACACACACAGTTCACGGTGTGGATTGTGGATTTGCGTGGTTTAGATCAACTTCTATTCTTAACATGAAGAAATTCTGTGCAAGCCCAAGCAGCACTGACAAAAGCACTATTGCTCCGTAGTTCCTCCAATTGAAGGGGTCATAATTTGCCCTCAATTACCTTTAGCTAAGCGTGGATCTAAACTAAATCCTTGGAGCTGACTCCCCTCAGATTTGCAAAAGGTTCCGATCAGCCCTGGCTTTACAGGCGGCACACAGCTCCCTTCTCGCACTTTGACTGCAGTAAACGTACCTTTTGAGTTTACCTGTGCATTTGCAGTTGGAGAACTTCAGAAGATAAAAAGTTAATACGATATAAATTTAGGGCCGACATGCTTGCTCTGTGAAGGCAGGTTAATCAGCCTCTTAACATCCTGTATTTCCCCTGGCAAGTAATGACATTATGCTTCAATCACATCAACCTTTTTTTAACACTGCCCTCAAGAAAGATTTGGAAAAGATAAATATTTCCCGTAACATTTCCCTCCCCCCCGACTTGCATCAGCTATATATGATTTATCTTTTAATGTGTTAAGGCCGGCTCAGTACTCCCAGCCCAAGATAATCTCTCATTGACTCCACCGGGAGATTTTCTCATGGCAAGAACATTAAACAGAAGACCGATTTTATTTTATTTTTAATGTGCTTCTGACAAATTTTTTAATTTTGCATCTCCTTTTTAATTTTAATTTCTGTCTCAACGATGCAGTAGAGATAATTTATTGGGATATAGTTTCTACACTATTGTTTCAGCTCTGCTTTAACACCTGCCATGGATGATAGATAGCCTGGCTACTGGTGTAAATTATGGAAGTGCAAGTATTGCGTTCGTCTTTCTAAATCATTGTCAGCCACAAATTACTTAATGGTACCCAAAGTTAATAGGACGTTAACAGTATTATTGTGGCCGGTTAAGGAATGTGCAATTGAATGCGGGGCAGGTGTTTGCATCCCAGGTGTGTAATATGCTATGCGCTGGTATATAATGAAATGTATGCTTTGCTTCTAACATTATTTATTATCGTGCTCTTTGTGCATAGGCACTGATTTGAGTAACTTTGAGGGGGCAGGATTGCTGTTATCAATGATATTTTCTTCATTCACATTAGCACTTATATTTTCTGCTAACTTCAACTATTCACCCCTTTTTGCTATGAAGGCACTTTGGTAGTGACTTGGTTTAAGAAATTGAAAGCCCACGTAAACCTTGCCTTAATATTGTGGACTGTAGAAGCTAAAAAAGTTATTACACTTCTTTCTTTCTATACTGTGGAGACAGTCCTAAATTTTATCATGTATTTGCTAACTTTAAATTCCACTCTTTAAAATGTTTGTATTCATGATTGCCTTTAGCAACAGAAAAGATCACATGAAATCAGTGCTGCTATTTTTGCTATTAAAGTTAAACCTGTTTGGAAAATGACGTCCTGAATTAGGATACTATAGAGAAATTAGATTTTTCTTGGTAATGTTCTTTTATTTCACTCATCATAGTAGTTGTCATAATTAAATGCTTTAATTGGAAAATATTTTTGTTTACTTCTTGAGAAGAAGTTTTGATATTTTTGTATGACTTCTGCATGAGCTTCATTACAAAATGACACAATCAATGCAAAGCAGTTCCCCCAATGATTTTATGAGGCTTTTGAACCTTTTTCCTCATTATGTGTAGTTACTGGCACGTAACCAATTGCAAGATCAAAAGATAGTTTGGCTTATGATACATGTTATGAAGCACAGTGACCTTGTCCTCTTCAGTTTTTTTTGCCAAGATGCTTAGAATTTGTATCTCCCAACTTATTCCAGTTCTGATATGGACTTTGCCATCCGGTGATACTTAATGTGAGGAATGGGGGTGGGGGGGTGTTGGTTTTTTTTTGCTATGGGCTAAACAGACAACCAGAGAAGTGTGCCACTGAAGGGGGCAAAGTATTAGTGAAGGGACCCAAAGAAACTTTGGCATTGCTGCTTTCCTCAGTTTCCTCTGATGTCCTTGAATGGCAAGAGTTGGGGGCAGCGGGATAACACATGAAGAGGTCATGATGTTTCTGTTTGCCTTGGGGGGCCAGTCGTGCTCATTAGACTCGTTTTTCAGCTTTCTGTTTCAACCAGCTGTTACCCTAAGAAAATTCGTCCTTGTCTGGTTCTGGTGTGTAAGATCCATTATGGAGATCCACATAGGGCTGGAGGATGCATCACCACCGTTTTGCGGTCCCTGTGCTTCATTGCTGTTTGGCGCACGATATGGAGGAAGCGAAGTCACTTGACAGTCCTGCTCCTTAGTTTCAAAGCCGCAGATAATGTTTCAGGGTAGACTTTCACTCCTGCTTTCATAAGCAAAATGAAGATGTCTCAAACAAAAAAAAACCCGGAGTTCCAGCACCACAGCTGAGTTGGAATCTCTATCCAGGCTGACCAGGTTGCAAAGCCGTACTCTGGAACCGACCCTGCAACACGGCACGGCTGTGAAGCGTGTGCCAGGTAACGCTGCACAAACTCCAGACTCTCACTTGGGTCCATCTGCTCCATTTGCATTTTGTCTGTATTTTGACTATCACCACATCCCGCTTTCCTACTAGCAGAAATGGTTGCCCTCTCTTGGAAACTATGGGGCCAGATGTAACTTCTGAAGAATAGCCAGGACAAGCAAAGTAGACCAACCCTTGGGGTCCCTGCCCATCCTGCATTGGCTGCCACAGTATCAGACCTTAACTACGGTAATAGAAATACGGTAACGCAGCAAGAAGGGATCAATATCTACTAGCTTCACGTTCATAAAAATCACTTTGTCTGTGGGATGGTGGGTTTCCAGGGATCCTCAGGCAAGAGTGTGTTTTTCCAGAGGTCGGTATGTTCATATGTGAGTCATATTTCTGCCCTGCTCAGTAACAGTTACTTTCGCGTCAACTCTAAATATACTCAGGTGTGACAAACCCAGCCAATGCAAAGTGGCAGAAGGTATTAAAATCATACTTAAAATTACTGCCACTGTGTTTAGTTCATTCACAGTCATTCCCATGAAGGAGGTGGTTTCTAGAAACATTTATTTTCTGTGCTGGGACTCATTGCAATGCAGACTGAATGCCTCTGCATAAACAATTAATCTGACTTCTTTGCATCAGGACCCTTTTGATAAATACTGCTGTGGCAACTTGTTTGCACAGGGTGAAGACCTATCACTTAAAAACATTTACTTGATATATTTACATATAATTCTGCATTCTCTCAAGACCTGTTGGCAGCATTAATTTATTCTACAATGTCAGCTGTTACAAGGTTGTGAGTTTCTTTGGCACTTCAGTGTTGCATAGAAACAAAGCACTTGCAGATGCTTTGCCATTTGGCTGTAATGTTGCTTTCCACTTAACAAAAAAAGCATTTCTTGGATGTCACATGAGCATCAGTATCAGATTTCTGAGCGATTAGACCGGTGGTACAGGTAGATCTAAAACTGTTGCTACTGCTGGTGTGTACTAAACCTTTAGTAAGGTCTTTGATGTTCTACCTGAGTGCTTACAAACTGTTGCCACCTTAGTCTGTCAGCATTTTTGATGTTCCAAAATGTGAAAACGATAACCACATATCATTAGCAACCTGTTGCTGTTCAAAGATAAAAGCCAGTGATGGCAGAAGCGATGTTAATAGCCACACTGTTATCTTAGAGACATGTTAGCTGAGCTGTGCCGTGCTCTAGGATTTGTCTTGCCATCCATTAAAATAATTAATCAGCAAGATGGCATGTTAATGAGAACTGTAGAGATGCCTAGATGGGTCCATAAAAATGATCCTTTATGCCTGGGGCCAGATTCTGTTCTCACTTTCAAAAAGGAAAATCCAAAGAAATCCTGTTGGCTTTGGTTGCATTATTCTTCTTAGAGCAGCGTGTGAATAAAATCAGAAGCAGGTCCACAAAAGTGAGGCAAAGTATAATATGAACAAATGATTTTTAGAATGATTGTTATATTCATCGGAGGGAGGAAAAAATTGTGGAACCTGTGAAATATTGCAAAAATTAATTTTGTTAATAAGAGGTAACTTAGATACGGCCATGGTTGCAACTAAATCGTCTGTCACTGAAATATATGCAGGCCTGGACGCTAGCTGGGGAAAGAAAAACCCCCTAAATGTTGATAGGAAAGTGCATGGAAGCAAAGTGCTTAGTAACAATCAGAAGAGATGACAGATTGTATTATTGCACAACAATAAGTCTTCAAGGTATTAGAGGTATCAATTTACAGCGCTTTCTATACCATCATTACCTGCCACAGTCTGACTCTAATCACAGCAATAGAAACCGGGGTAGCTCCATGGGTGTTTGTGACTTTCTCTGAATATTTATGAAGGTTATAAATGAAATCAGGATCTTGCTCTCTGTTCTTAGCCCATCTGTATAACCATGAAGGCCAAATGAAGCTTTTAGTCATTATACTTAATTGGATGAATGGCCTTCAAAGCTGTCAATAAGTGGTGTGTTCACAGTAAGGTAATTAATAACGCTATTTCCTTTTGGAAGACATATCATTAGCCATTATTTCTCGAGATACAACACTGATGTCTTTATTCAAAGAGGTAATTGCAGGTTACCCACCAATTCCCCACCAGTGACATCATCTTTGCAAACTGAATCTCACAATCTGTCACTTTTGAATTCATAATTAGGATATTTTTCTAATGACAAGGGAATGTTATTGAAAGAAATACCTACTTTGTCGTTACAGGAATAAGCACAGCCACACCGAAGAGTGAGGGGCTTGTAACACAAATAAGGCTTGTGGGTTGTTAGACTGAACATCTGGGACCTTCAGAATGACTGCATTGAAGGGTCCAGCAAAAGTCGCAAAGGCAAACCGGCAGCTGTATCACAACCACCGTGTCACCGACAATTTTGATGGCATAGTTGAGCAGGCATGCCAAAAAGATTCTCTGCTGCGGAATTTATTTGCTAATTCAGAGTATTTTGTAGTAACAGATAAAGAGGTTCTGTTGGATTGCCCCCATTCAGAAAATACGTACTATGCACCTCTCTTAATGAGCTAATGTGCTCTGCAGCATAGTTGATTTCTGAGCCTATTCTGGGAGGTCAGAAACATGGATAGCAATGGGAGACTTTGGCACTTTTTATTGGTTCATCCTGTTTTAAAATGTGTGAGTACGAATAACAAGAACCCTTCACCAAGAGGTGAACAGCTCTTGCTAGTGTTGTAAAGCTGTACAGGTAAATTATACCTATTTATGTCAGTGTGAAATTCTTAAATACAACGGTAGTTTTCAGCTGTCTCAGAGAATTCCTCTTCTTCTTGCTTTAGCCATTCAGGTTTTTCAGTATCTTGGGAGTTTTGTAAAGGTATAAGTGACAACATAGTTTATGTGGTGACTTTGATCTGTAGACTTCAAACAAATACACTCTGCAAGTATTTGTCACAGGCCCAAAAGTCTAGCAGGAGCTGGAACCCGTTCTATATCCAAACCCGGATATTTTGATTCTGTTTTTATACCCTCACCTTACCAATAGCAGGAACCTTATTTAACATGGTTTCTGCTTCCCTCATCCTCGCTGTCCCTTTGATCTTAAGTCGCCTTTCACGTGCATCGTCTTCTTGCACCTCAGCTCTCCCCCTCCCAGAGCCGCCCGGAGCCCTTTGCTGTACGGGGACAGCGGGGGGTGCCCGTGGCTGACTCCAGGGACCTGCCCCACCTGAACGTGTGAGCTGCTCCCGTCCCACACAGGGTTGAATAAGAAACTGAAGAGAACCACTCCGCAGGTATGTCTTTGTCATACTCTCGTTATAGCAAGCCTTTTCGCTTGCTGCTCCTCCGCTCCGGTTGTTACTCAGGCAAGCACGTGCCGGAGCTGCAAGGCAACAACTAAGATCTCAAGAACTCTTTCAGCCGCGGGGTAGTGTCAGGAGCAATTTCATATTGCCTTTTAGCTCTTAATTCTGCTCTTAAACTGCGTTTTTGTCTGCGCCCACCTCCGTATGTGTTTTGGAGGTGAGTTGCCCTTCAGCTGACCCTATGTCAACTCGTGTACCCCAAAGAATCCAAGATACAAATGAAGGGTTGCAAAGGACTCCACTGAGAGGGCTGATAGCATGGCTGCTCGTCAAGCAAGGCACACAATTTGGAACAGGTCCTGCACAAAAATAGTGCTGATGGCCTTGGTATTCTTGACCCAGGGTAGGAAGATTCTTTCTTGTTTTACCTGTGTAGATTTGCAATATTAGCAAGAGCTGTCAGAAAGCTGTAATGTAGTGGAAACTCTCCAGAGTTCCTTTCTCGGTGGTTTAAAGATATGGTGCTAAGCAGTTTCTTCTGGTAAAATATTTTAAGTAGTGACATAATTTCCTTCAAGTAACTATCATTTTCAAGCCCAATAAAAGTGAGAGCTTTATAGCCTGTATTAACTCAAACAGCCCTTTGGAGAATGTCTGACATTTTATGAATACTTATTGTCTGGGTTTTCTACCTACTCTTAAATAATGAAATACCTAACACCTGGAAACGTGTAATGATGTCGAGAAGGAAGATCTAACACCTAATGCTGCCTGGAATATCAGGTATCAGAATTTCTCATTTGTAAACAATATTTTTTGTACAGGGCTTGCAGGTATCGGGAAATCTTTATCTCAAAGCCACTGCAGGAAATGGTCAGACCTTCAGTGGGTGGGTGCACCGTGACTGATGGCATACTAAAAAAAATTCTCCTCCCTGCGCTAGGAAGGGTTGAAAAAACATAGCAGCATGGTTGCAAATGGCTCTTGCAGAAGTACAGTGTGAAAGATTACATAAAATTCTCTCACAGGAATGAAGAGATGTGGTATTTCAAATTTAATACAATAAAAATTGAGTTCAGTCTCTGATCTTTTTCTTAGCTGACTATATTTGCTATCTAACTTGCTATGTGGAAATGATGACACTTTTCTTCCCCCCAACAAACTCATCTCTCTTTAATCTTTTCTTTTTTATTCTTGCAAACATCCCAGTGTAGTATTTACCTATTTAAAAATCTAGGGAGAATGCTAGTGCATGACTGCATTTAAAAAGCCACATTAAAACCACAAATTCTTGATTTATTCAGCAGAAGGAAGGTGGATTTTCCTCTATGCTAATTCCTCAAATGTATGACAAATTGTAACGCACACTTGTAGAACAATTAAGACATAATTATTGAGAAGTGAAAGTCTGGCAATAAAACTTCTTTGAATTTTGCATTTTAAATACACAGAGTTGAATCCTGGCAATCTTTCTTTAGTAGAAATACTTGTGTGATAAAAGACAGTTCAATAAATGTCCCTTTATCCAAATGCATTTCCTAGATGATAGGGTAGATAAAATGATCAAGCCCATAAGTGTTTTATTTGCAAGAATAAAGTGAGTGTTGAATGAGGGTGGGTTTCCACCGCTCTACCAGCCACCAGCTGCAGTCGGTGCTGACTCGGGGGATGAGACACGAGGCCCGTGTGTGCACACACACTGGAGCTTGTGCAGATAAGAGGGGGACACGTTCCTGTCAGCGGTGCCCCAGTGCTCCTGCAGGCGCGGTCAATCGTTGCAGGACTTGTTCTCCCGTTTCTACACTGGGACTAGAGTACATCACAGACCAAACTCAGGACCAAGACCCTCACGATGCATTCTCCCGTGTTTTTGCCCAGCTGAATTAGCAGGATCACAGCGGGGTTACGGTTACGGTCCTGACCTAAAGAAAATTTGGCATTTGGAGCAGCTGTGGAAGCTCTCCCAGATTCCTGAAGCAGAGCTTGTCACAGGGTAGTGGAGCACCGCCGTGATGCACTGGTGAGTTATTCTGGCATGATGCAATTAATTCTCAATAAAGAACCTCAAGGGGTGTCTTAAATTCAAGGTGCAGTAGCTTGTAACAAGTCTTTTTACTTATCAAAGACTTCTTACGAGACTAAACATTAGGGACCATGCCCTTCCCTCCAAACCACAAACTTCTTTCTTGTTGTGCAGCTCCTTTGGCTAAAGACGTGCGTTTCAGCCCTGCTTCTACGTCATCGAAATCAGTAAGAAAAATCTTATTCAGCCTCACAGGAGAGGATCTGGGCATTATTGCTTAATAACTCGCACAACTGAAAACGCTGGCCCTAAGCACTGAAGTGAAGCAACTGGATGGTTGTTTTGCACAATCTCCGTACGTGCTTGCAGCTGGCTTTGTGCAACAGTAGCTGTCCTGGGATGGTAGGCATGATTTGTGTCTTATACGGCTATAAACATATCAGTAGAGGGAGTTATTAATGATCATAACCCATAATTATCAGATGTTAGGTCCATTGATCATATTAATGAACCTCTTAGAAAGGTGTAAAGAGTAAGCATTATCGCTGTTGCATAATGAAATCATTATGTAATGAATATGTAATTGTGTAATGCATAAATAATGTTAATGACGCTGCCAAATGTTAACTGTATTAATCACTAGAGGGCAGATTATAATCCGTGCTGGGTACTTTCCTGCTGGCTGCCTGTATCGCAAGGAGGCAACAGCTCTCGGCGGCGGGCAGGCAGGTGGAGGCAGGCAGGGAGGGGAGCGGAGGGAGCCAGCACTCAGCAAAAAATCAGCCCTCACTCATCCCTCATCCCTCATCCCTCATCCCTCAGCCCTCAGCCCTCAGCCCTTCCCGAGGCAACCGGCAGCAGCGCCAAGAGAAAAGACACGGAGAAGCAGTCCAAGTTCAGAAAGTCTGAGGGACGTCGCATCCTTCTGTCAAAACGAAGGGGAGACAGGGACCACACTGATTTTAGATAGAAATCTGGTTTATTGCTGTTTCTGGAGTTATAGGAATGTGATTGTTTTTTTTTTTTTACCATGTGTCAAATTTGTGGCAGAGTCAAAGCTCTGAGCCACTAAACAGAGCACTTGTGGTAGTATAGCTAATTGTATGCAAAAATGTTTGCAGGATGGAGGCATTTGTGGTTATTTTATAAGCTCACTAGTATTTACCATGCACCATATCCCTCCCTTTCTTTTTGTCTTTTCAGAGTTTATGCAAACATGTATGTTACTGTAAATTTTCCCCAATAGCAATTTATAGGAATCTACATTTTAAGCTTACTTAGTCTGTACTCTGCTTCCAAAACATTCATACTCATTTTTGCTGTTAACGTAAAGCCATCCTACCTATCCATATCCCAGACAACCATGGGGGATCTGCCGTGTGTTATTTAACTTAAACAAACCAAAAAGAGCTGAATGAAGCTTGAGATCAAGACAGTTCTTGTCTTTTCCCCCAAACCGCAGCATGCTGATAAAATCAGTAATGTTTCAATCCTTTGGATTTTTCAAGTAGAGAGAGACTAAATATAGACGTGGAGGCCTCTCGCTCAACCTGCTGACCCTGAACCAAGTGACTGTAGGTTGCACTGACAAGAGCCCCATTGTCCTCTTCATTAATCAAACCCACTGAGCCAGGTAAATCTTTAAACAAGATGAATGGGCAGCATTTTTAAAAAGTAAAATAATTCACTAGGCTTTGGATGTGTTTCTCTTTAATTAGTTTGATGAGCACAAAGTCTGAAGCCTTGTCAAACACCCAGTATTAACTTCTGATGCTGACCGAGAAAAGGAGCGTTGCAGAGGTAAGAGAATGGGCAGGTTAAACTAACTGAATAAGAGATCTTTTCTGTTAAAGCCTTTTGCCAGATGAAAAGAATCATTACCACAATGATACTTCTAATTATACTGTCATTAGGGTACTACTGCAGGTTCCTATGGTGCATGAAGCTCTCCTGCTTTCAACAACTGGATCCAAAAAAGGTAAAATACAGGTGTTAACCCTTTCACAGAAAATAAAGCTAAGTATTTAGGCAAGCTAAAAGAAGACAGTTTATTTTAAAGTTAATTCATAATATTTTTGTGGTTTCTGGAAAATTCACAAGGGCTTTTTTTAAAATTCAAGTAGTAAACAATACAGAAGAGTAAGGTACCTGGCCATCATACGTTCTTGCCAGAGGCCAAAGATGGAGAAATGATGATGTGTGTTTCTCAAGACAGCCAAAAGGGAAAGAAGACGTGCTTTATTGTTGATCTAATATTTGCCTGACTGGAAAATGTGAGGTGAAGTTTCTGGCACTAAATTATTGTCCAAACCATTGAAAAGGAGCCAGGAGCACTGGGCTGCAGACAAGAACATAGTTCAAGGCCACTTTCAACCCATGAAGCAGCTGTTTAATCTATGAAGTGAAAAATGCTTCCATTTTTTTTATAACTTTCAAGCTGTAGATGATGCTACAAGATAACCGCAAGGTTTCCTCTGTAGTTTGGAGGCCTGGACCTTCAACTTGTGGATCCAAAATGGATCCAAAATCACAAGCATGCTTGCAGCTAGAGCCCACGGTGTAAAAAATTATGTGCTATTTGATGCTGTTGTAAGGTACCTCCTGCCTAGTGCTTAAATGGTCCTAGACTTTGGATCATAGGCCCGAGTTGACCCAGCACCCTTGTCTAAAACTGGCCTGGAGGGGTCAGTCCTTGCTCTGTCCCGTGCAAACAGTGTATTTTCTCACTGTTCTGGATGGAGTCTAGCTCATATTTTGTTCTTCAGGAGCAGATGGTGGGACCATTCCCTGTTCTGGCAGTATGGAACAAAATCGTGTCATGGTGTCATGTTTCAAGAGCAGGGGACCTGGACTTTCTGGGTGCCACCTGGTCAGAGTTACTGGAGCATTAGGTAGGCTGCAGCTCTCCCATCAGACCACCTGACTCGGTGGGGGTGTCCCCAGGCAGGGCCCGCTTCAGGTGTATAACTTAGGTATGGTTTAGAGATCCAAAATGAGAAGCCTATCACCACAGAAAAGGAAGAGATGCCTAGAGGAAGGAGAGCTGGAGGACTGAATGCTGCCTGAGGCAGACGGTGTGAAAGTTGGGATGAAATGGAACTGGAACAGGTTGCCGAGAGAGATTGTTGAGGCCCCATCCCTGGAGGTGTTCAAGGACAGGCTGGACGTGGCCTTGGGCAACCTGGTCTAATGGGAGGTGTCCCTGTCTATGGCAGGGAGGTTGGAACTCGATGATCTTCAAGGTCCTTTCCGACCTAAACCATTCCATGATTCTATGAAATGAAAATCTTTCAGTGGAAGAAGTTGAGCAAGGCAGGTAGGTCAGAGTAACAGATACCCCATCAGCCAAATGCATAAAGGCAAAAGGAGAAAGGGCAGCTAGGAGGAAAGAGAGAAATTTCCACAAAGGGGAGAGGAGATAATGTTATTCATGTAACCCTGCATTTGGAGGGAATGGCTTTTTTGTGCCGCTCAGCCAGTGACACTGCGGTGCCACGATGCAGCTCATGGCAGTTTAAAGTGAGGATGTGGCTATGGAGGTTTTGTGAATCCCAGAAGCTTCTCTTTGATGACTAAGTAGTTATTAGCTCTTTTGAGACTGAGTACCATTTGGATAATTGGTGAGTGGACTGTGACCTGAAGTACTGATAAACCGGAGGGAAATAATTCAAAATTCTTTTCAGTTTTACTCCATACCGCTTTTGTTTCATGTTCACACAACTCAATCTAAAACATGAATCGTTATTTTCATAAGAGAAATCATAATTGGCATAATTTGAAGAAAAAAAGCGCTAACACTTGTTAATATGGGCAGAATTCAATTAATAAAACACCAAACCACATACTGTGGCTGATTTGTTTCTAAAATAGCCTCGCTTCCACTTTAATAGGCAAATGTATTGTCAGTTGTGGTCAGTCCTTTAAAAAGACAGCAGAGTTTATCCCTTCTGCCCTATTTTTTTTTAATCTTTGCTGTTATCCACCATTTGAAAACAAAGGCCCCCCTCCTTTGTGCCTGAAACTGGTGGGAGGTCTGTCTAGAATCTCAAGTGACTTCATGTATGGTCATAGAGTTGTACCGATGCAAGTGACATTGCAACGCTGCCTGGCAGGTGCCGAAAAGAGACCTTTTCACAGGACATTGAAAGAAAGAAGCCTGGGAAACTTACTCCAGACTTTAACACGGTGATGAGGAGCGCTTCCAGTTAGCAAAGGAAGCAGCTAGATTGGTCACCACTGTTGCTGAGAAGGTTTTCTGAGGCTGCAGAGCTAACAGGACCCACCTCTCACCTTGCTAACATGCTCGTGTTCCCGGTGCATTTCCCACACATCCTTTGCAACCCCGTAAGCTGGGCTGTTCACATGAATGATCCTTATGCCTTTTTTTTTTTTTTTTTAAGAGAAAACAGGTGCACTGGCAAAGACCTATGGCTTGCACCAGTCCAGCTGCCTCACCTCCTTTAGACTTGCAGCCGCCGCTGAGCCTGCAGACCCAAAGGAGTGGCAGTGATGAGCAGGACTCTGAGGAGCAGAAGGCGGTGCAGCTGGAAGAGAACCTGTTGCAATCAAAAATATCTACGTGGAATAAAGAATAGCTGTATTTTTACCATGAGAGACAGTGTCCAATATAACCCTAAACTGTGCGGCCCTTGGGGTAGGAATGGAGAGAAGAACAAATGGTTAACATATGGACAACTTTCTGAATTAGCTAGTTAGCCTGGGTCTAACCCAGCCTCCAACTGGGTCTAACTGGGTCTAACTTAGCTTCTGTCCTCCACTGCACCGAAACCTTGGGCAGATAGATACACGTTTTCAGCTGAGGTTTAAAGTTCAACATACACCTTTGTGGAGGACTATGAGGAGAGATGCTCAGGCCATGTCACTTATTTTTTGCCTGCTATCAGACAGGACTTTAAGAAGGCTTTTTAGAATCACTTTTCCTTTGTAAACTTGGAGCGGTGAAAAATTATTTTGAAGTACCTTAAAACATTTTCCCTTACCAACTACTGTTCCCTTTTGAAAGCAAAGTAAATGGTTACGGGCAGCCCTGAAAATACAGCGTTCATTTATCCCCATCCGATCCCCGCGCAGAATCCTGCTCCGTATCACGCCGAGATTTACTCAGCCCTCGCTGCTCTACTCCCCTCCGCTCTCTGCTGATGGATGTCGATCCGGCTCTGGAATAACACAGCTCTCCTGGTGACTTAGCGAGATGGTGCCGCCCTTGGAAAAGGAGGGGAAATCGTAGGTGAGTACTTTAATAACAGAGCCTGCGGAGCAGCACCCCGAGAGCTGGCGGTCTGTCGGCTTTATTTTATATCTGTTTCTAAAGTGAACTCACATGAAGACATAAATTCGCAGTTTACTTTAAATATATTCTCACTGGAAGAGTGCCTCATCCTTAACTGCGGGCAGAATAAAATGGTTTAGTTCATATCTCTTGAAAAATCTCTTTTTATCCTTTTTTTTAATCACTTTGGGGTGCAAAGGAAGTTTTTTCTGATTTTTTTTTTTTATACTGTCACTAGTGCTAGTGTTTAGTAAACTAATTTCCAAGTACAGGAATTGTAATACTGCGTTCTTCACAAACTACAAAATTACTTGAATTATTACCTGTCCAGTTATTTGTTCCTGTTTAGTTAGTAAATGGAAAATATTTTACAACTTTCTTCAGATAATGTTCCTCTTTTTCAACATTTATGGGGCCTCTATTGTATATAATCTCTCCACAAGATAAGAGTTTAATAAAGAACACTGAGATTTTTTTAATTTCTGTATGTCTATAACACCTATCTTGCCCATGCTTATAGATTTTTAGGTGATTTTACTCTAATTTTTAAATAAAAAGGAGATATGAAACTTATTTCTGATATAATTAGAAACCTAAAATGTAAGTTTGCTCACTGAAAACTATATCTTGGAGTTCTTTTGCAATACAAGTTAATTAACTGGATTTAGATATTTGCAAGATGATATATTTAATGGGATTACTGCTCATATAATGTTCTCAGTGACTGATTTGGAATCTAAGCTTAGGGAACAGAATACTGAATTTCCAGCTCTTTGAGAGTTAATGTTGTGTTAAAGAAAAGTACAATTTGAACCTTATTGTTCATGAATAGCGAAGTTATTCTAGTGAAATAGAGCCGGTCCCTACAAGGGCCGCACGAGGCAGATGCATGAGCAGGAGCGCGCAGAGACCGACATTCCTGCAAGCGCTCGGGGTACAGATACACCCACACCTGAACTCCTGGCAAGTTCAAGGCAATTGCGTATCTCATCAAAACATAATGGCCCTTTATTCAGACCCCGTCTCCCAAGTGGGATCAATTAGATGCTTTGGTCTGCAGGCTTAAAAATAAACACTCATGTTTTCATTTATATTTAGAATGAAAATGAAGACATACGACCGTGGCTTTTCTGCCTGCTCCTGTCATGTTTTGAAACTACTGGTAATTTATTCTTTCAAAATATTGATTGTCTTTTTAATGGAAAAATGGGGAAAGTTAAATGATAACTTGCTCTGGGGAAAAATGTAGGAGCACTGACAAAGAGTATTTCCATGTGCCAATATATCCCAAATTAGCGTCTATCTTCTTTTTAAGGCAAATATATTTCTGTGTGTCAATTCGGTTCACTACAATGTTAGAGTTTCACTCCTAGCACAGGATTTCTCTAATGAATATGATAATTTAAATCTTATGATCAGAGTACTACTTTTAAAAGAAATTTGAACATTTTTTGTTTAAATGCTATTAAGTGTTTCAATATTAGCTCAGTCAAATAACTATTAGATTGGGGAATTTATATTCTCACTTTAGTGGATGGCTGTGTAGTTCTACAGTTCTTCTATACTGTAATATTTTTTAAAAGTGCTTCATAAGTAAAATGATAATTCATGTTTAACCAGCATAGATTTTAAAATTTAACCAGTGTTCAAAAGCTCAGTGAGTTCAAATGTCTTAACATTTTTATTTGTGAGAGTAATTTTAATTTTAAGCTTTGCTAAAATGGAGTCTAAAAGAATTAACTGGATGAGATCATTCAATTCACAGTGGTTCACCAGTGCACACGCTGGAATGCAGACGAACATCCCATGAAGAGAAGGAGACACTTACCTACCTGCATGCATCTTCCCAAAATCAGAGCTAAAATACCACTGGAAATGATGCAGCTGTTTGGCTGGTTGGGTTTTTTTCACCAGTTTCAGCTTGTTTTTTATGACATATTTTGCCTTTGACATAAAAGCCTTGGTTTGGATGTGATGATGTACTCTGATGAGAGGGTTTTAGTGACACAGACAAGAAAGAGTGAGCTTACCTGTATGCACAGAGTCACAAGTGAGCTGTCGATCAGAGTCGTGCCAAGGCAACCTTGAAGTCTCATGTTTTACATGAGTGTTACGTTATAAGTATTTCATTCTAAGTATTTTAGTACTTGAATAAACTGCTCTTATTAAGCTAAATTTAGATCTGTTGTGTTTATGAACACATAAAAATATGCCTGTCTATTTTTCATGATTTGTCTGTAGTCAAGACAACTGTGAAATGTGCCCTATAATGCAGGGCAATCACTAAATAGACGAAAATAGATTAATAGCTTACGGAAACCTCTTAAAACATTCTCAGCTCATGTATTTGTGAAGAGTTTCTGATCTTAAAGGATGATATTCTGTGATTTACCAGTAAAGGAATTTGAATTGTGCCTTTATATTCCCATCCTGTAGCATGATGTGCTTATTTCTGGCCCGGGCTCTCACTGATGCAAACCCAGATACTGTTTTTCCTGGACTGAACAGCAATGCCACTGTATGAGGGGGAATTCCAGAGCTGAGAAAGAGGTTTTTCTCAGTTCTTCAGTTTATCCCATGCATATTATCACTGTATGCATCATAGGAAAAAATTGATCATTTAACAGCTTTCTTCCAAGCGTCGAAGTGACTTTGTGAGTTTACAAAGTCAGAGTTTTGGGACATTGGGCTTTCATCCTCAGGTCTTTTCAAAACACAGCCAGTTGTGGAAGTAGCAAGCAGCCGTGTATGAGCGCGCAGCAATATTGCACGCCCGGGAATGCCGTTTGCAGGGTCAGTGTGAAAGTAGAAGGCAGATTTCAGGTGGACTGGATTCAATGAATCAACCGCCATTTGTCCGGGACTCTAGAACAAGCAGTCGTGGGGCTTTTCTTTTGCTCTCAGTATGTGGAATTAGTGTTGCCCGGGATGAAGTTACAGTCATAGGCACAGATAGCAGGGAGATAACAAACTAATGCTTGAAAAAAAGAAGGAGATTTGATCGAGGTATGTTAATGAACTAGGCCAAGGATGGTACGTCTGGTTTAACAGTGTTGATACTGGTCGTGCTTGGGGAGTTTCTGTCAGCTGAGACTAAGGGCAGTTTTTTGTGCAGAGTTATAATGGTAGTGAAAAATATGTTACAAGTAAGTCCCATTAATTTGAATAGTCTAGTGTTAAAGAGAAATATACAATGACATCAGACTGGAGGAACTTTGAAAACACTGTGTATAAATAGGCTCTATCAGAGCACATCATTTGTCAGAATTGAAATACTCTGCAAAGTCAGGTGCTGCCAGCATGTCTGAAAATGTTTTGTCAGTGTCAAAAAATGTCTTTTGGAATGAACTGATGGTACTGGTTTGGTCCAACTTTTAATTTTTTTTTTTTTTTCAGTATTCTGTTCCATTGAAAGTTGAACAGAAGCTAAGTGTAATGAAACATCTATGTCTAAATTAGCGTAATTTTTCTCCTGTTACAGCACAAACAGTAGTTACAAGCTTATCTTGATAGAGGTATTTTACAACTATCTTCTATTTTCCATCTTCTATCTGCAGATAATTGAGAAAAGTACACAGAATTGTACTATTGAAAAGGCAGTATCTGAAAGCACCAAAAAAATGTGTTGCTGTATTAATCAAAGAATAATTTAATTCTGTACTAATAACAATTTAGAAAACACAAAATGAAGCTAGAACATTTGTGAAATTATCATCCATTACACATATTAATTGACAGTGCACTCCAGGAATTAATTGATATGAGCAAGGGATCTGGCAGTTATGGCAGATAGCGATGCTCTTCTCTGAGCAGAGGGAACATGCAGTGCTAGTGCGAGATGACAGCATTCTCGGGCTCCTCGGTGAGGGGTATGAATTGTTTTTCAAATGCATCATTTGCCCTCGCAAAGAGCCGCTGGAGATCCTTGGATCAGGCCTGAGAGCAATTAGGTATTCGCTGTCTCAATTTCAGCCCAAATATAAAGTGCAAGTGGAGGACTTCATTGGAAATGCATTTGGCAGCCCTGGGCCACCAGCTTTTCCCAAAATGAGAGCCTGTGGAAAGCTGTTTTCATCTTCCCAAGCCACTGGCCTTATGGACTTCAGTGCAAACAAGTTTCCAAATAATGAATCTGCAGTTCAGTTTCTGGCCAAGGCGAACGAGCACACGTTAACTCATTCAGAAAGGAGATGAAAAGCTCACATTCAGGATGCATTAATCTGAAAACAAGTGTACTTTTGTGTCTGGGGAGTATTATTTTCATTGCCATCAATTTAGAACATAGATAGACTGTGATTCTAGCTTCACTATCAGGTTGCCCCACAGCTGAGACCCCTCCCCAGGCCACTCTATTTAATTTAGCCTAATCTAAAGCTAAGTGAAACTTTGTACCCTCTCTGATTTCTCCCTATGATGGGGAGCACTCTGATTTCCCCTTCCCCGGTGACCTGCTTGGAGCAGCCGGAGAAACGGGGGAAGGAGAGGTACGCAGGAAAGTGACCCCCAGGTAAGGGGAATCGTTATTTGTGCTAGCTGACAACCTATTACCGGGCGGAAAAAGTGTTCAACCGCTTCTTCCCTAGCAGTTGTTCTGTTACTTTGAATTTTCCTTCGCTTTTACACTATCAATTTGAAGGTGGTCTTTGGTACTTGAATTTTTCAATGCGTTGCACATGTCCACAGAGATAAGTCTCCCGCAGAGTAGAATGAAATTCGGTACTTAATGCTGCTCTTACACGATCAATTTGAAGGTGGTCTTTGGTACTTTTCAATGCGTTGCACATGTCCACGGGGATAAATCTCCTGCAGAGTAGAATGAAATCCTGTACTTAATGCTGCTCTTACACAATTCTCATGCTCCTACATTTGCAGTGAAAGTTGCTGTGGCAGGAACTGGGCCCTGTATTTTTCATGTTGGTTGGTTGCGTTGGGTTTTTTTCCATGAAATAAAATTCTCACTGGGCTGAAGGAAGGAGTTGACCTGATTCCCATAGGCAGATGCGTGGAGGACAATATGCATCCCTCATTCTCAACTTTCTTTTAGAAGAATGTAACCCTGAAAGGGGAGAAGGGGTCTATGCGCATGTGTGTGACTTTGCACGGAGGTGCATAGTACACAGAGGAGCCCTCATCTTCACTGACACTTTCGTGAATCACGCAGTGAGCAAGGTATGGGTACGTCTTATAGTTGTTGCACAGTCTGATGAATTTTACAGCGTTTGCAATTTTTTTTCTAGACAAATTTTCATTTACTACTGCTGTGCAGCTCCTTGTGAGATTTAGTGACATCAATATCTACATGAGAATCTGCTTTGGGCACCACCTAATGTCAAGAAGAGTTCAGCAGCTTTGTTACATCTTTCCTTCTCGTCCTTTAAAATTTACAGATTTGTCCATACATGAGACCTCGCAGAAGTCTCTCTGACAGATTCTTGCTGTTATTTTGGATAATTGGGGTTGGTTTGTTTGCTTTTTTATTTTAACTTTTTTTTTTTTTTTGGTAACCTGCCATGATTACTTTTTGTGGATGAGCCAAGTGAAGAAAAAAGATTCTGCCCAATGATGGTCCTCAACTGGCAAGCACTCAGCAAGCAAATCAGCATGTTCCCACACATAAAGAGTCAGTCTGTCAGTCAGTTTGGGCTCTTAAATTCTTATTTGAAGAAGTAACGAGATGCAACTGCCTGTGGCTCTTAATCTTTTACAAAGCAAAATTTGGGGTCTCTGCTCATAGGCAAGAAAAAATGATCTGCAGCAGTCCTATGTTTAAATGTGTTCATAAGTAAATTTGAATTACTCCATCAATAACCAATGAAGAAACAAAAGTGAGCAAGAAATGAATGCTAGGCAGTGCTTGGGAAATATCTTAAAACACTACTTAAAATGGAACAATTTGGAAATATTCAGCAGGTCTTGAAAGGTACTGCTAAAGTATCAAATTTTTCCTGAAGTCTTTGACTTCAAAGTTTCCATGAAAAAGGTGTTAGATGTGATGAAATAATTAAACTTATTAGTTCTAATTGACCTTGAATTTTCATGACGCTACTCTCTCATAATTGCAGCTGGAGGAGTTCAGAGGGATGATTTCAAATTTAACAGGTTTCACCAGATTAGTGACAGAACTGATGAACTCCAGATCAAATGTGGAGGATGGAGGGTTCTGCTTTTCAACAGTGCAAGGAGGAGATATGCTAAGGGAAGAGAGGTCTTAAATTTATCTCCTGGGTGCTTCTGGGCTACAGCTCTCCTGGTGGTGTTTCTGACCATCGTTTCACAGCAAGAGAAGTACCTGGGGTGCAAATCTCTCGAGGCAGCTTGGATGCAAGGGACATTTGCAGTCCAGTTGTCTTTTTCTGTAGGTTGTTCAGACACTTTACCCAAACATGGCAGAAACACAAGTATAAACTGCACATCAGGAATTTTCTTCTTCCCTTCATCAGCTAGAGGACAAATGGAATTTTTATTGTCCTGTCTAATGTAACTGTGGGTCAGTCATCTCATTGTCCTCATAGATGATTAATTCACCTGTATTCTTTATCTCATTTTGGTCTAACGACAAAGATCATGGGCAGACAATTAACAGCAGCCATGCTGCTAATTAAAATGAAAGGGGCCTGATTATGTTTCTCAGGAACAATTGTGTTTTTCTGATTTAGAGATGCAATGCAAGAAAAGTCAGCAAAAAAAAATTATCTTATTTTTGTCTGGTGGCTCACAAAACTTGCACGAACAAGACTTTTATGTGTGTGAAACTGCCAAACTGGAGCCAGGGACGGAACTCTCAAGGGGCTGAATGTTGAGCAAAAGAGAGAAATGAAACAGCTGAGTTACTACACTGAGAAACATATGTGCTGTACTTACACATTTACCAGTGTTCAAAAGATTTTCTGATATGTAGTTGCCCTCTTGAAAATTGTCCACGTGGTTGTCTGGAGTTGTAACATATCTGCAGGAGCCATTTTGGCCTGTCAGGTGAATTATACAGCATTGCAAAGAAGTTTATAAATGGGTATTTATCCCTTAGACAGAAACCATTTCGGAGGAGCTCTATCAGCCTAATGGGTGAATAACAAGCTGTTTGAAAACTGTTTGTATGTAAATGTTCAGGACAGAAAAGCTGCCTTTCTGAAGTAGAGCATTTTAATTATCCTTCACATTTTTCTCTTTAAAAAAACCCAAGAAATTATTTTGAAACAATAATTTTGTCACACATATTAAGCCAGGAAATTCAAAGTTATGGCTGACACTGATCTGAATTCATGCAGCCGACAGCTCTTAGCCTAATCAACCATTTCGCCACTACCACCTCAATCATCTGAAATCTTTTATTTCAGTGAGTAATGTGTGCTTAAATTAATCAGGCATGCTGCACTGGCAAATCCTCCTGCATGTCCTCTCCACTCCTGCAGAAGTCAACAGACAGACATCAAACAGTCTTTCCTGGGGAAAGATTGGCTTCTCCATGGCAGAAACCATAAATAGTTCCTCCAACTTCAAGAGAATTAGCTGGGGTTTATAGTGGTGTGTTTGCAGAGATTTTGGCCTTTTATCTTGAAATGGAGAGTTCTGCGTTGTGGTGAGAAATAACTAGGACTGCTTAACTCTTCTCCCGTTTCATTTTCCCAGGTGTATCTACTTGATGAGTTTTTCATATTTAAGTATGCAGCATGTGTTTTACGTTGAGAGAAAACTACATTATTAAAGGATGGTAGAAGAAAACTAGTGTCAGAAACAAAGGAAACAAATATACTTGAATTATACTTTAAAGAGTACGAAGGGAATGTCTACAGATACACAGAGAAATGCGGCTGTCTAAAAAGTGCATTAAGGGTTGGTGAAAACATCGCTGATATCAAAGGAAATTGTTCACATTGACTTTGGTGTACGCTGAGTTTGACACTTGTTTTGCAGACTCCGAAAGATGCCAGGGTAGGGCTCTTGCACTTTTGTGCCTGTGGAAACCACTCCAGACCCTACAGATTCAGTGGCAGGTACAAGCGGTGAGGACACCAGCTCCCATCAGTGATCTCCCTCCCCATCCCTCCTGCTGTCCCCGGCGCTGCTGAGGCAGGATCCTCCAGGCTGGTTTAAAGACTCAGTGTAATCTATTTTGCAACAGACGGATGAGGCTCTGGAGCAACTTCTGCAGAGTCCTATGTCGCTGGCTCCTGGTAACATCTACGGGCTCTCCCAGTCTGTAACAGGGGCAGCTGGCCAGAACCAAGATTCACCCTTCTGGTAAGTGCTCCAAAGAGGAGCGAATGAGGCTTCCACCTTTCCATGCCTCCACGCCGTTTCCCTGTTGTCTCCTCTTCCACTGCCTTCTCTCTGGGGGTCAAGATGACACCTGAACCTTCTCTAATCGTGGCCTATCTCATTCCAAAAGGACAGTTTTGTGTTGTTTCTGTATTCTTCCTATCTGTCCTTTCCACTTTTCTTTCAGGTAGCTCTATTTGTTGCTATCACGTGTTTTTTTCCCATAAATATTCTCTTTCAGCTCTTGATACCTCTTTTTGTTACCAGTCATACATTCTGCCCCTTCTCACAGTAATCTCATGACCCTCAGGTAATATACAGTACTAAAGTAGATGAAGTCCTTTCTCTTCCCTCGGCCAGCACCTAGTTTCCAGCCCTGATAACATTTTATGCCTGCGGTCAAGTTAAGACGAGTTCCACAGAAAAAAATATTTCTTTCTCTTTGGTAATTTAAGATTGAGATTGAGAGCCAAGGGTACAATGCTTCAAGAACAGTGTTCCATGTAACAAATCCAGTTTGAAGTAACCTTCTAGCATTTTGTGAGAGATTCAAAAGTATTCTGAAAGCGTGAAAATGATGCTTCTAATGAGCAGAGTCTTAAAATACAAGCAGTTGACTTTCCTTTTCCTCTCCTTCTCTCCTTCTCTCTTTCTCTCCTTCTCTTTCTATGAATGGGCGTGTAAGGTGACTGAGCAAGAGCAGTATCTCTGATTTATAAATCAATAATAACTAATTTACCTATATGTAAAAAAATAAATTAATTAATTTGTCTCATAAGAGATAACCCATGGAGAAAAACATGTTTCTCTTCCTCATGACATGCAACAGCTTTAAAAGTTTGACTGTCTACTTGGTTCCCCACCATTCTATAACCCAAATGTGTGGTTGTACCTGCTTTCAGCCAAACTTTGTGTCCAAAGTCATTTTCCTCCACTGTGAAATAAAACTTATGTACCATACAAACAGAAGTTATACCACTGGAGGATCGTGTCCCCCTACCCTTTACCATTTTAAATAATCCAAAAGTTTAGATCTATCTCAAAAGTCTGAGAACAGCCTTAAATAATTTTCTGGCTTAATAGAGGCATATGGATTTTTTAAAGTCAAATAATATATTCTACCATTTTAGCTAAAATGCCAGCTGTTGTAGCGAAATAGGACAGTGACAGTTACATTCGGAAGACCTCTTTCTTAGCTCTCTTATTCGTCAAGCTGTTACTCCCGTGTTAGCCAGTGCTGTCATGACAGCTCCGAGTGGAAGATGTTCCAATGTGTCACAACTGGGTTTGTGTTAGTAAATAGCATATGCGTGTTATTTTCCATTTCCTAAGAAGGTCTAAGGGGAAGGAAAGTACTTGATGGAACTAATGTTTCGCCCTGAACTTAGCTTCACGCTGTGGAAGAATGAAAATTAAAGCTCACCTAAACATAGAAGGAAATGCAGCCAATCACAGCTGAAGGATTAGTAAAAAGTGTTAAAAATATTATATGAATGTTTTAATTACAGAGAAAAATTATAAAATGCCCAGTAATTACAGTATATTGATTCCATTTTTTTTCTTGAAATGCTAAAACTATTTCAACACACACAGAATCAATAAACATAATTAAAATATGAGCTCATCAAAACAGTAATTAAATGTACTTAACAGCTTTTGTGGCTTTTCTCCATATGGTTACTGTGGGAGTGTGAATCTGGCTTGCTAGATAAATGTAACAAAATAAAGTGAAAGCCTGGGAAAAGATTACTGTGGTATCATAAGCAAATACAATAAAGTCTAGCTCTATAATAAGTTCCAATAAATCAAAAAGTTGACAAAGGAAGCAGTGTTTACAATTATTAGAGAGAAATTCTGGATGTTTTATATTTTTATGGGATTAACACTATCATGGACTTAATATAGAAGCCAAATCAAATCTTTCTTCCGTCATTAAAGCTGTTCTCCTAGAAGACTTTCCATTCAATGGAAGATGTCTGGGAATGTTATGGGCTTGCTGGTGTTGGTGACAAATCACTTGACAGCTGTCATTCAGGGGGCTATTCAGCTCAAGGACCTAACACAGCTGCTTTGAGTTGCCCTTTGGAGCAGCAAATCTCTCTTCGGCGATTAGATAAAGCAATGGGACTGCCAAGCAGAAAGCAAATTAGGTGCTTAAAAGTGGGGTGTGTGAATACTTCTTCTCCACCCTTCTCCCTTCCTCCTCCCTGGGTACACGTGCGATGTCATGAATAATACAGAAAAATCAAGGGACGGTGCTTTAAAAAAAAAAAAAAACCCATACAACAACAAAGGAGATGCACATCTCTGGAACTGATTTCTTCAGAAATCACCACGGGCACCTATGGGCTACGTAGCTCTTCCTTCTCCTCCTCTGCTGCCTTTTCTGGAGTCCTCAGCATCACCCTCTGCCATGTCTTCCCCAGACCCTTGGGAAGAATGGCATTTAAATGCCCTTTTTGCATCGCTGCCATGCTTGGCACATGCAGATCACACGCGGTGCACGGACCTTATGTGTTGCCTGGATATAAAAAAAGGTTAGACAGGTGTTAAGGAAAGCCTTACCACTCTCTTCCCCTCTGATTGAACTGACGTTGTCACTGATTTAATAAGAAGATATGCAAGTAATCAAGGTAGATGTTGTGCAGTAAAAAAAAAAAAAAACAAACAAGAGTGTGAAGATGTGGTGACACACCTTGTCTGCAATTAAAAAAAAATAGATAAATGTATTTTTTGACTGCCTAATGCACATGCAGTATTGCTTACACTGGCTGTATAAAGAAAGTTAGTACTATCTCTTATTTTCCCTAACCACCTCTTGACCCCCAAAAAAACAACTGCTTTTCAAAATGTGATGCATAGAAGTGTATTGCAATGATATTCACAATTTTTTCAGTAGCTTATGGCCACCAGCATACCTCCCACCTTAGTGTTTTAAAAATTAGAACATTCATTTTAAAAGCTTTGTTTAAATCCACCCCCAAATCCCTAAAGCCAGCTAAACCCAGAGAAAGGAATAAGACAATATAGTGCAATTTCTTACACATTTTTCCCAAAAACAATCACTAGAGTCTTTTCCTCACCCAGATCAGGGCTCACCCTGCAATGAATATACTTCTCCATCACTCCATAGGCTGAGAAAAAAAAAATGCTTTAAGATAGTGAAGCAGAGCAAAAAGGAAAAATAACTCCTTCAAGTCAGTAACTCCTTTAAGAAACAGCAAGATTTGGTAGCTAAATGGGAGTTGTTAAGGAAAGAATCCTATTACAGTTGTAAATACCCTGTCTCTCCCTTCCTCCTAGAATAAGGCACAGAGAATAGGAACCTGTGGCACAGCAGGTCTGAATCCCCATCCCATTTTTAAGTCTTAGTACACTTCAGGAGTGCAGGAAGATATCACTGCTTGTGTATTTGCTGTCTTCAGTCCTCTCTTACTTACCAGCTTTCTTTCCATCTTTGTCATTGTTTACAGATGTTTAAAAAAAAAAAAAAAAAAGTCCCTCTTTGTTTTCTTCTAATGATTCATCATTTTTACCTGGTTCTTGAAAGCATGTAATCTTTCTATAAATAAGACCTGGTCCATAGCTCCTGAAATTCCAATTCCACTGACTTTTTCAAAGCTTTATGTAGGACTTAAATTGTGGGAAGAGAGTTAGTGTTATTCCCTAATGACAGAATTACATTGTATTAAATTCCTTTAATTTTATCACCCCAGCTAATGAAAAGGCCACTTCCCCCCCCCAAAGGCAGCTAATTGCTCTAAAGATGCGGATATAAATATACAGCTCTCACCCCAGAAGTACTTACACAAAATCAAAATCCTTCAGAATCCTATTATCAGAATAACGTCTATTGACTACTGTTTGAAAATTAGTCAATACATTTCTGTCTTTAGACAACTTTAGAAAATTCAAGCTAGTACTTTTACACCCAAAAAATGGGGTGCAATAATCTGTTACTGGGCCTTGATATAAATTGTTTCCTGCTTTTAACTGAATGTAGCATCCTATTGCCTCTTCTGGATGGTGCTACGAATTTATTAGACTCTGCATCCAGTTTCCTCATCTTGTATTATGTTGCCAAGTAGGAGACAAAATGTCTAGTAATTAAGGCTGCTTTTAAAGTTGAAGATGGCCTTTTAAAAGGCCAAGATTGAAATGGAAGATTGAAGACAAAAATATCTTTAACAAAAATAATCAAAAGGAAAAAAAAAATAAAAGGTTTATTTTAGACTTGGCCTGAATATTGGATTACAATTGATTTAAAATATTCAGCAGGCTATAATAGCTAGGAAACAAGTACCTGGCAAATTAGGCACTGCAATCTGTAGCAGGGAGTTTCACTACCCTTAGAAATAAGTTTTGTGGGCACATTGTTTTTTTTTTCTCCTGAATCAGGCAGCGAGGTATAAGACTACTTCATCTCACTACTCTATATTGTCATAGGAAAATCTGTTTAGTGGTCTGTGATATGTGAGTGTGTATGAACAAGTAGTAACTTTCAGTGTAGGATGTAAAAAGTTAATTAAAAAAAACCAACCCTTGCGGTATATTACTGTTTTGTGAGGGCGACGCAGTGAGATAGAGTCAATCTACCGCATTTAGCCATTCATAATTCTGTTTAATTTTGCACAGTCCCAATGACGTGGGCTGCAGATGCTGCTTTATTTGCAAATATCATGGATTCCCAGTAAGTTTTCCTGAAGTCCCCGCAGGGTAGGGCCTGCCTGACGGAAGATTTTAGTACACGCATGGATTTTTCATCGCTGCTGCCATTGACTCCAGTAGGGCTGTTCTGCCAACAACATGCTACGCTGAATTACGCCAAGGTTCAGAAATTTTAATTCAGGTATCTCATGATCCCATTTTCCTTTGTAAGGTAATTTCTTTGATAGGGCTACACGTCATCTGTTGCTGTGTAGTTTTGTCCCTGCAGGGATGCATCTTCTTGGCAGTTAAGAACAGGCTGAGCCCCTATTTTCATGGAACACTGAGGCACATCTTTTATCAGTATTTTTTCGCAACAAACAGAAATTAAGTGTTTAGATTCTGTAATGTTGCAATGACCTTTTGGTTAGGAATGCCAAAGTGAAATTTGATGCTTCCTAATTAGGAGGGTTTACACATTTTCCATTAAATGATATTTTTTTTTAAATATTACAAGTTGTTATTCCTTATTTGAGACAAAATGGTTAACTGTGGCATCGTTCATAGGACAATATTTTTTAGTATCTGAATTCTGTCCGTCTCTCAATGGTGCTGGTGACTGGCATAAACCTTGAAGCAAAAGGTTTAAATATAAATGAAGTTCATGCAGAGCTTAAGGCTGTCTTTTACAGAAGACAGAAATGGTGGAGAACAGTAGCTAATACCGGGGCAGGAAAGATGCAGATGTA
Source organism: Charadrius vociferus (assembly GCF_000708025.1). Lineage (NCBI taxonomy): Eukaryota > Metazoa > Chordata > Aves > Charadriiformes > Charadriidae > Charadrius > Charadrius vociferus. Next base: position 8,813,979 of record NW_009647731.1, on the reverse strand, counting down.
AAAACATACAGTGACTTTTCTGTGGGGGAATGAAAGTTGTTACAGTACACCACTGACTTTTTATGCCTATTTCCTATTTTCTAACAGTTTGAAGAGAACCTGGTTAGGCATTTCCAAGCCCAATGCCTTATAGCAAAATAAGTATTCTGTGTTTTTGAAACATTGATTTGTTTTCTTTTCTCTGAAAAACTGAAACCTGACTCTTTTTAAATCTGGCATATAGGTAACAAAAAAAAATGAAGAACAGCTGCCTATTTTAGAGAGGGGGAAAAAAATAATAACAGCAATAAAGCTATGAGATTTGGGAAAAGTGTAGTGAGCATGTATAGTACGTTAATGTCTTATGAATTTGAGGCACACACACACAGAGCTAAACGCAGGCCCAAATTTTGAACCTGGATGTCTTGCTGCAGAGCCGGCTTTCCACAATGTCCATACAAACGTGTGCTCCTCCATGCATGGCTGGTCCCATTGCCTTCAAAGACACTACTCATGGGAGTAAAGTTACTCATGCATTTAAGTGCTTACTGGATTCGGGCCAAAAGCTTAATCTTTTCCATTTAAAACCCTTTTCCTAAACTGATAACAGCCTTCGAGTTTTCAGTATCATGTGCAGCAGTTTAAATAATGTAGAACCAAAAGAAAAGAAAAAGCGAAATAACAGTATTGTAATTTGAGGAGTATCGTGAGATAAACGGCATAGCACAGGCCTGGTTTTATTGGTGGTAAGTAGTTATCTGCAAGGCAGCTGGATGTTACTGGTCTGAAGGCACTTCATGTCTCTCAGTTTCTGAAAAAGCGAGGCAGGGAGGATGGGCAGCTCTAAAAAGGCAGGTACAGAGTAAAGCAAAGTGCAAAAGATCATATTTTATCGGAATTGACAGAGAGGAAACAAAACTTGCACTGCTCTTGAAACTCAGTACAACAGGGTAAAAAATTTCGTTGAAAGTGTACAGAATTTTGGCAACAAAACCATAAATAGCCTTTTGATTGTTGTGGGGGGTTTTAATTGTTTTGATTTTCCATCAATGGCGGGGATGTCTAATCTCTTCCGGTTCTTGCACTAGTCTCCCAATGATCTTACCTTCCTTTTTCTTGTAGATGAGCTCTGAACAACTCCGCTAACCTCCGTTAGAGGTGTTTCATTCTTTCTCCCATTAGGTCCTTAAGAGGGTATTACATATCCAAGATGATGTTCCATTTTCTAGAAGGTGTTTGGTTGTGTATCATTATTTATATAAATGCTGTTCACGTACATGTTAGAGTAGGCAAAATCAAAGAAACGTGTTTTACATCTGGAATAGAAAATATGTAGGGTTTGTATGGTATTTATTTCCTTTGTCTTGAGTGGTCCTTCATGAGGCAAGACGTGGAGGGAGCTGCTCTCTGGGGTTCGGGTAAGATTTGATGAGGAGTTGAAAAGTTCCTAAGGAGTGGGAGTGCTGATAACCTCGTCCTGCAGCTTCTGAAGATCTTTCAGACACACTGGGCTTCTTCTACCTACAGACAAAGACCATGAATTTTACTAGATATTTTCTTTGAGAGGAGTCTAGAGAAGGAGAGATTTGATGGGCTTGCAGAAACCGATTCGTAGTAATAGTCAGAGATGGAGTTTCTTAAGGACTGATGGCTTTTTGCCCAGAAATGCTTCACTGATGTAGCCCAGACAGGGACTTTTCCCAAGGGAAAAAGAGCAGGAGCAAACAGAGGGGGAGGAGGTAGAGAAGAAAAGGGGGAGAAAAAAAAACTAGCGCTTTTTGAATTTTTTTGAGAATCAAAATGCATGACTCTGAATTTTCCTCAAGGAGAAGGAGAAAGTAAACAACGAAAGTAAGACGCTAGTTGAAATAATTATAATAGCAATTTCTCAATTTTAGCATCATTATTTATCCGCATTAAAAATCATGATACATCTTTGGGAGGAAAGAACTAGAGTAGGTACATTTTGAACATGTGTTAGCTGTATGAAAATTTTCAAGTCTATAAAGTACAATATTCATATCTTATCTTTTAAAAATATATTTGTGTTATTGTGCTGCATAGCTTTCAAGTAGATTAATTGACTTGTTCTTGCATAGTCACACCCTGAAGTATCATGTTAAAGAATATGAGGCTGAGCAGTTTCTCTCCGAACGAATACGGAGCTAGTGGAGTCTGAGGATGGGTAGTACAAGCATCTATGTGAGGAAAAACACGGTTAAGAGAGTCCATGGATGTGGGAATTTCCACAGTCACAGTGGAAGGAATGGATGAAAATCCCAGCAGAGCAGGCGTGGTGGAAATAGTCTCTGGGGACAAATTCTAGCATCTAAACGTGCCATGTTATTGCGCAAGCCAAAGCAAATATAAGTCAACAATATCTCTACTAGGTTTGCTATCAGACCTGCCTGTGTAAGGGAGAAGAGTGCTGAGATCCTGTGATATCCCAAAGGTGTTAGAAAAGGGAAACAATTGGTATAAATATAGAAATTCAACACCAGAAACAAAATACTGACCTAATCAGTGAAATGAGCATCAAAATCAGTCTTCATGCTAAAGCTTTAAGGGTCTGGCATATCAAATAGAGCATGAATATCTTCAGGAATATGCCAGAAGCTAATTGGTTTAAGAAATCTGGCTGTATATAGAGACAATTACTCATAGATATCACGTTTTTCTGTTGCACAAATTATCTACAGTGCTCATGGTGTCTGCTCAAGGAAAAGTTTATTTTCATTCAGTCTTTTCTTTCCCTCTGACCTCAAAGGACTAATTAACAAAGTATTAGCATGTTTCTAAAATATGACTGAATTCATCTTCTTAAGAAAATGCACTGAAGAATGTACCCTATTATTAGAAATGACAGGATGTATATAGGGCCATATGTTTTCAAAGGGTTTTCTGTCAGTGTTAATCAAAACGTTGGAGAACTTATGAACATACTGAGCAGCACGTCAACCATATGGATAATATCTTCTCTTTAATAGTGAGAATTTGAATTAATAATAAACACTGGAGAGTAACCTAAAATGAGACAGAAACAATAATATTAAGACCAGCAAAGGCATAATATCACATCAGCCTGAAGACTCTTGGGTATTTTAAAAAAAATCCTATTGTGTGTTAAATCCTGGTCACGGAACTACATTCATTAATTTTTCTTAGTTTAGCTTGGAAAGGTAACTCCAAAGACGCAGTTTATTTTTACTGGGTTTTGTACAGGACAGAGTTTGGTTCTTATAGCATGCTATAGCATGCATCAGTATCACGTGCTTGTCTGACTGGTAGATGTACATTCATTATCACAGTCCATTTGTTATCAAAAGGCATTGGAATATTTGTCCCGTGACACATATGTGCGCAAATCATTTCATGGGCTATGCAAACAGCTGCAGGAAGATAACAGTCTGTTTCTAAGATTGCTAACCTGGAAAACGGATTGAGACGACATTATTTCGAAGAAACCTCCAAGGGCTCAACTTCACAAACTTACCTGCTTTTACAGATGGTGAACTCGCTGAACTAAATATTGAGAAATCTGCTTGAGAGAAAATTAATGTTGTGAGTGCAGTTGTATGCTTCTACATCACTTAAGCACGTAAGAGAGAAATCCATCAAAAATGCAAAAATTTTCATTATTAAGTACACTAAGAAGTCCTGCCTTTATGCTCACAGCTGCCTGCAAGCACACAGCCGCATACACATTACAGCTTTCTCTCAAAATCAAGCCCTTTGACCAAAGGCAGCTCTGCAGACGGGGGCCGAGCCATGACCAGGACAGGGATGCTCTGTGAGATGGGAATTCTCCTTCCCCGATATGGGAACTGAGTACTCGCTCCTTGGCATCGCCCAGAGCTGCTGGGTGCCACCGAACACCAACGCAACAAACACAGGCAATGAATTGCGTTGCCAGAAGACACTGGGAGGTTTAAGCTTGCTGCCCCACCACCTTGGTCCCTGTCCCCCGGCTGCCTCCAGAAGTTGCACAGCTGGTGACAGGACCGCGGTCTTTCTCACCGCCCGATCTCAACTGGGAAGTTTTTATTTGCGCTGATACCAGCCCTGGTTTATTTTCTCCTTAGTTGAATACGAAGTTACATTTAGCCATTTGACTACTGGCACTGCGACATAAAGCCTTGAGCTGCTGATAAGCACAATGCAGCCTCGGCAGGGTGAAAACCTGAATCTTCTAACAGAGATAGAGAGAAGAGGAAATACAACTTTAAGTCTTTGAAGCTATAAAGTGAGATCTCCCTATTATATAGTGATGGCTTTTGTTGGTAACTATCCATCTGCATCAGTTCCCAGCTTAGGAGTATTTTCCT
>NW_009647731.1:8742832-8809630 GCF_000708025.1 Charadrius vociferus | reverse complement strand
GAAAAGCACGCTATTACGGATAGCACGTTCTGACAGGTAGATAGTCTTGCACCTGCTCTTAGCTTTGTTTTCGGAGTAGCCACCGAGGACCCTGTGACAAGGAGCAGAGTTCATCCCTCCCTTCCCCTCTGCGCTATTCCATCAGCTTCTGTAATTTTTCTGCCAGCATTTGTTCTGCTGCTCAACAGCCTGCGACTCTCCTGCAGATCCCAGGGGAGTTTCTCCTGCACCTGGGAATCAGTATCCACCTGCAATTTATTGGTAGAAAATATATATCAGCTTCATATTTTTTTTACCCTGTTGCAGATGAAGATTAAGTACCAGAACCCCTGCACATAACGTACCAAAAGTCTTCATTTCACCATGAGACCTCCATTGCTTACCACTGAGAGGTGGAGGAAATGCAACCCCTAATCCACCTACTGAGGATACCGTACCTGCAGGGCGTAGCTGCTCTAGTAACTTGTGTTTCAAAGCTGGTTCACAGGGCACCTTCCCACCACACTGGGATCCAGCCACTTGCCCAGCTCTTGAGAGCTGCCTGCAGCAATACTGTTCTCCTTATAGCCAAAGATTTTAGCTTCCCAGGCCCCTTTTTTTCCTAGCTTCTCCCTTTTTCTTATACACTTCCTTGAAACATCATGGACGATGGCGTCTCTCTCTGGCGGAGCACCACTTTCCTCTTCCAGATGGTCCATTTCTTTGAGACAATCTCTCCACTGAAGTTTTAGCTGCTGGGCACAAACTTTGAAGGTCTTTCTTATATCTTTAGAAGACACCTCTCTGGCTCTTCTGCATATCTTCTGCAGCAAGCACAGTCAGCAGCATCATCTGAAGGCTGTAAACTGTCCTGAGGCCAGGCCAGCATCCCTGGGTGGCATGAGCCTTCAGGTGGTCTCACCAGGCTGCATAGATGTTGGTAGAGTTTTTGTACAGACAGCTTGTGCATCTTCACATATCCCTGTTCTCTGCTGTGTCCCACGAGTCTTTAAATACTTTAAATACTTTACTTCTGCCACACAAACTATGAGAAAGAGTCCCCAAACTGGCATGTCGCTCCCATCAGCCTTCTGCCTAGCAGATGTTCAGCTATAGGAGTGTTGCATGAGGCATTGTACTGACGCTGAAACGAATTCCTCCTGCCTCCAAATCACAAGAGAGGTGTTAAAACCTAAATAAATAAATAAAATATAAGCACCAGTCAAAAGAGAGAAGGGGGAAGGGGAGGAAACATGCTTGTTAAAACTTCCAGGCACCCTGGCAATTAGTCTCACAATGGCATAATCCTGGTGAGCTTTCACATCTCCTGTTTCATTTGGTACGTAGTGTTTATTAGCATTTTACTCCATCTGCTTCTATACAATCTCCATGAGCTGAAGAAGGATATGGTTACTCCAGTCATTAAATGTTGATGTTCTCTGTTGCTTGTAGTAGGTATCTGTTATGTTAACCGTTACTTTTCCTCCTCACTCTTGGAGGTGTTTTTTCCCCCACTGGCACCCAGGCTTTTGCTAATAATAAAATTACTGCTCGTTTTATTACCATGTTGAAGATGTTGACACCGGCATGACTTGCAAGTTCGGTAAAATATGTTGGTTAGTCTTCATTACACTTTTCCTGAATGAAATAAACAATTTTTTTCCTAGTATGATATTCAATTTTTTTTAAATGCATTAACTTCTGGATTTACTAATCAACTATCCCTCATTAGAAGGGATATCTCTTGCTTTCAGACCAAATCTACTCTTATTCTTCTAAAAGGAAATAATATGCTTTCATTTTCCTTAAAGCCAGTTAGTAATAGATTTAAGTGGATAAATAAATTTGACATTCTTTGCCTTTCCATTTCCCTTTTGCCAGCAACGCCAAACAGACTGTGAAAAAGAAAATTAATTCATTATCCCAAGATATTCATGAAGTTCTCTAAGCTTCTGATTCTTGGACTGTAGATCATTAGCAATCATTAATTTTTAAAGCTACGGATGACGTCCTCTGAAGCAGATATCATATGAAATAAACACATATCTTAATGTGGTGGTAGGATGAAGCTCGGGAAGATGTAAGTGTATGGAAAAGCAGAATTTTAGCTATGCAAAGATTTTTAACATAAACTGAGGCAGTGCTTGGTTTAGGCAGCTCTACTGCTGTATGGCATAACACGGGGTATGAGGATTATCACTATTGATTCTAAAGACCGACAAGGTGGTCTTCTGCGTCCTTCTAGTTCTGCACTCCAAGCAGCCACAAAGTGATAGTTACCTTTTATACAACTTTTGTCCAGTCACGTCGTGGTCAGGGAGAGCCTACAGCTGTCTGCAAGAGGTCCTGCAGACAGATACCCTCATCACCTGATATCCTTTTTGTTGTGTTTGCGCGTGGAACATTTTGTGGGTTTCATTTTTCCTTCCTAACAAATACACACGTCCCTCCCCATTTAAGAGTTAAACACGCCCAGACTACCCCAATAATGACTTTCCTTTTGAAGTTTCTATAGAATGATTAACCCGTATTAATATGTAGTGCTCCTAACCTGAGAAAAAATATGAGAGCTCAGGATTGTTTGAATGCTGACTAGGATATCTGTGTTAATAGTCAAACCATATGTCCTCCTAGAAGTATGATGTTGATCGTGACCTCAGAAGAAATCAGGCCTGCTTATGGCAAATATATGGAATTGATTAAATGAATAAATAACCCTATTATTTAGTTTTGCATAAAAATATGTGGGACCCAGGTCAAAGATAATCCCTAATTTTTCTATGCATAATAGATTCCAAAGTGTAAACATTACCAGTAGCATGAACCAGACTAGATGCTTTAAGTCAACAGTCAAAGGTGCGAGTGTAAACTCAGAAATATTGATAATGTTTGTGAATAACTTCAGACTAAATTATACTGGAGTTCCCAAACTGGTATGAGTGCCTCTGTTGTTTTAATACTCCGGTGTCTGTTATATGTATGAGTTCAAAGACTGACCACAGTATTCATGTTGGAAGTTTCTTTGTAATATTTGGCGTCTTCGCTTAATTTCAGAGCCTCAGCTTCTGTGTCAGAATGGCATAATTTATTGAGGCATTGAAGTATATTCCTTCAGCCCCTGCCCAGGCACTCTGTATTTTCTGATCATGATCCTTTCCATCCTTAATTTTCTTAATTTTTTAGCTTTGGTGCAGAGGTTCTGGACCATAAAAATTACAGTCTGCAGATCTGATCTTTCTTGCTCTGCCCCACGCCGTGCTGGGCAGCGTGTGGAGAGGAAGGTCCTGCTCATAAGGGCGCGCAGAGCAGGACTGGAGGGCAGCAGAGCTTACAGGAGGTTAAAGCGCCTTCTTAAAAATAGCAGTCCAAATAACTGTCTTGTCTGAAAACACAAGCCGGGCATAGTGACACGCTGCCTTTTGTGGGTTGCACTGCATTTGCTTGTGTTTTGCTCCATGTACCACAGGCTGAATTACAAATAAAACATGAAACTTTGGGTTTGCTATGAAGCCCCTAAGAGATCTTCAGTCAAATTCTCCACTTCTCAGATTAATTATGAGCATAATAGGTGTAAGACTAGCAGAGCACCCACAAATTATCCTGCTTGGAAGAATTTTGTTGCTAAGCTGTGCATGCTGCAAGTGGTTCATCCCCGGACCCCGTTGCGCTCTGCTGAGTCTGAGACACAAATCCAAACTTCCCAGCTGCTTTCTATACGTATAATGATCTCCAAGTCAACCCTCACACTGCAACGTTGTGTTTGATGAAGTTCAGGTTTGAATTCCGAACGGAGCGGCTCTTCCCAGTTGGATCTTTTATCTGCTGGATGCCATGGGGTGAAAAGAGAGCCGTGCATCTGGTAAGGCACACAAAGCAGACCTCATCTAATAACACACAGGCTCCCAATTCACATGTGTATGGAACGCAACCCACTGTGCCTGGGATATGGGAGGGATCCAAAGTCCACTGAAACCACTGGGAGCCTCTCCATTGGCGTCAAATGATTTTTAGATCAGGTGCACAATATACAGGACTATCTCTGATCATGAAGGCAGGATAGAGGAGGTGACAGAGGTCAAGAGCATCACTCATGTACAGAAGTCCAACTGATACGCACAACACAATGTAAAACGTTGCCTAACTGGGTGAGAAGGGAATAAGAGCAGCTCCACCACCCATTAAATTTTAATTTGAGAAAAGTCAAGAAGTTGTTGCATTTTAAACACTCTTCCTAGCAAATGATAGTGAGTATCAGAATTGATATTCAAGAATTTGGATCAGTTGATGAATAGCTATTTTGGGTATTTAGCCATTTCTTTAAATTCAGTGTTTAAATATGATTTCATTTCTGTCTCCCTCCAGCACAACTTCAGGCAATATTTTTAAACTGTAATTTAATACATGCAAATATAATAATTCTTTTCAGTAGACATTTGGGTTGTTTTACTTTATGCAATTCTCTAATTAACACAGTCATCCTGTATTCTGTAGGTACCCATGGTTTAGTTTTTGCAGCATCTTCTAGCAAATTATGGTGTTTGGTCTGAAAAATTATATGACTTGGATTATGTATTTACAGTTCCCCAAAATGTGCACTGTGTGCTTTACAAACAAACAAACAAAAAAAAAAGATTAAAAGAACCCAGGGTAATAGCTGAGAAATTCTTTTTGCTATCAGCAAAAATGAGCACTGCTTTGATAAATTAATTCAGCCACTCCTCCACCAAAGATAGGACGTATACTTACATGGTATCTACATAAATACAATTTGTGTGTGTGAAATACAACCCAGTGTGTTGGCGAGATGGACCAGATCCAAAACCCACTGAAGGTAATGAGAGAACGTAAGACACCATATTTTATGCATACAACTATGTAAATAAGTGCTGGGTAGGTATACAGGTGTGGGAGCGTGGGCAGAAGCACGTGTCCTACCTGCGCATCTGCATACGTGTGCACACATACACAGCACTTGTGTGCGCACGCGGTTTGTGCACAGGGCTGGCACCACGTCATCGCAGGATATTTCAGCTTGCTCTGAATTTAACCCACTGCCCGATGCATTTAGAGCCTGTTCGTCACGATTCTGGTGCTGAGGAGGAAATGTGGAAGCTCTCGGTTCGGTGTTAGGTGATTTGTGCTCTGGTGGGGAGAGGGGATCGGTGACCCCAAGTGGGACCACTTAAAGTCCTACAAGGAAAGGGACGCGGCAGGAAGTCACCATCTTGTTTGTTTTCCTTTTTCAGAAGCCAACAAGCCTGGAGGAATCACATCACCTTGAAGCCACCGCACGGTCATGAAAAACAGATGAAAACGTAACTCAGCCTCCTCAGAGAGCACCTGGCTGTGGAACAAACTGCAGTCTTTCCCTGACCCAGAGGAGACTGCAAAAACCCCAGTAAGTGACCTCTTCAGCAAAGGTTCGCATTGGCTTCTCCTCTCCCCACATATCACTTACACTATGTACACACTCTCGGTCCCATCACCTCCCGCCTGTGTCATTGTACCCGCCTTCTAACCTCGTGTTTAAATTCTGCAAAGGCCTTCAGGGGGCGGTCAGCATGTGGAGATGGTGTGAGCTTACAGCACGTTGGCTGCTGTGTGCTGATTCCCCGTGGGGATACTTTCAGCCCATGTTAAAGGACCTTCCGTGGGCAGCAGTTTCAAAGCCGAGTACGATGCCTTGCGTGTCTGTGAGCACCCAAGGGTTCGGTGTAGAGACACTAGTCTGCACCCTAGAAAGGTAATTACCTTTTTGTACAGAGGACACGCCCTTGGTAACATCACCTCAGTTAGTTACACAGAATTTATAACCCTACCTGACCTGCCTTTTTAAGCAGAAATCCTAGAAAACAGGGGTACGGATGAGTGGAGGCTTTCTTTATCATCAGTGAGTCATTGCTTGAAGCAAATTTTGTCTGTCTGGTTCCATAGCATACCTGGGAGTTGCCCACATATAACTGATGTATTGATTTCAGCCCCAATAAGTACATTTAAAATGCAGCTGAGCAAATGGATCAGAACAACTAAAACCGTATGAGTCTGGAAACTTTTGTTGCTTGCAGTTGTTTATTTTTTTGGTGGTGATCTTTGACTTGAGAGCTAAATTACTGTCTGAGATAAAAGCTTACGGTGCAAAGAGACAGTTTCTCCCAATGATTTTGCTATGAGAGGGTAAAAAGTCCTTGTTATAAATAAGTTTTTCTAGGTGGGATGATGTAATACGCAGTATGAGATGCTCAAACACCATTGATTGCATTCTTTCTTGTGTTATCCTGCGTATAAATCACCAATGCTCCAAACACAATGCATTAGAAGGTAAGAATAGGTCTAATCAATAATTTACTACATTATTGATAGTTTTTGTAATGCAGACTTAATCCTCTGCAGTAATGTCTTTAAGACATTTGAACAATACATACAGTATCCTGGCTAACAACCAGTCTGCACAGAGGACAAAAACCCACCGCTGTAACCTTCATATCCTTTGCTCAAGTGCCAGACGTCTCTGCTTAGAGAGCAGTGGAACTTCTGGAGATGATGAATGTGAGCAACCAGCCCGCAGGTCCCCTTCTGAGCGCCCCAGGCCTGCTGAATACCTGCACATTTTCCGTGGCATTCGACCCCTTGCCATGGAGAAGGGTGACCATCCAGGCATCCCCTCCGTGACGGCACAGCAATATATTTGTTGCAAGGTAAATGATATCTTAATGCGACATTCAGAGTTGTCTCTCTGCGGGTATCTGGAGGAGGGAGCATGCTCAGCACCGGTAAGAAGGGAGTTCATGTGACTGAGCTCCTGTTGTAGCAGGGGGTAGAAGGTGGCGGCACCACCACCATTGCCTCAGAGCCGCACTGTTTTCAATATGCAATTATACCATCCCTAAAGGTAAACAGAAGGTTTGCGTGTGAGAAATATTTCTGTAAAATAGTTTGCAGCTGAAAAGATAACACTATTCCCTGCCTCCTACTTGGCTGTACAATTTTAATTATGTCAGGGAATCTCTCCTATTTTATATTCCATATATATTTATGGAATAAGCTGTTGGCAAATAGGACATTATTTCAAATAATTTAATGTATTTATTAAAAGAGATTACAAATCTATCCAGGCTATAGTCATTGCACTTAGGGCAACTATTATGGCTATATTATTGTTCCATTTATTTCAAAATATCTTTGGCAAGGACTGCTCCTCCATGAACAGTGTAAGAAAGAGACTCTCTGTCTGATGATATGCCCTTCTGTGTGGCAGAGGGCTCTGCCGTCCCCTTTTCCCTCCTGGCCCCATCCAGATAACCGCGCTCCGTAGACTCAGAGTAAGGCCAGGGCAAAGAGGAAGAGCCTGATACACCCTGGCTTGGTTAATTTATTTGTGCAGCTCGATTTTAGCCTGTAGCAGAACAGAGATACAGAGACAGCCCCCGAGACGTAGTCAGCGAGAAGCCACAGAGCTGCTGAGGGACACGGGGGTCCCTGTACATCCCCTGCGGTCTGATGGAGGAATCCACGGATGCCAAAACTGGTCCCTTCAGCAAGGCCAGTTTTCCTCCCCTCACTCAATTAGAGGGGTCTCTGAGAGATTCCCCTTCACAGCAGAGGTACAATCCACCCCAAACACGATTGACTCTTGTCACTGGTGAGAAACTAGGTGAATTTTTGACAGCACGATGGTTGTTGCAGATGCCGCATGTCTACCTGCTTATACTCAGATCCTTGCTCCTTGGATGTGGGGCTTCTTGAACTCCCTTTGAATGGTCTGCAAAAGACCAGGCTTGTCAGTGGGTTTAACTTCACAAAAAGAGTCCAAATCCCCATTTGAAAAATGTCTCGCCCTGCAAAGCTGGAAAAGGAGAGAACTGCTGGACACACACAGTTGCAGAGCTACAGCAAGAGTAGTGGAAGAAAAAAACCTCCCTCTGGCACAGCAGCCGTATGGGTGCAAGGTTAAGAGGTGGGAGCAAAATCCAACGTGTTGTAGGATATGATGCAACACAATCCTAGCTGCTGGGGGGGATGGGGGGGAGTTGAATACTGCACACAGTCACTCACATACACACACACACACACACACACGTAGTGGGGAGAGTCAGACACAGTTGTCCCCCTGAGCGCCACGCAGAGCCTCGCCTGAGCCCTGATGGGGATCTGCCCTTAGTGATGGTCTACAAAGCCCATCGCCCTACCGTACACAACACCAATGAGCCTGTGTTGCCGTCTACCCCAAATAGAAGGGCTGGTCCACGCTCGTCATTTTCATCATTATTGTTGTTATTATTGTTGATATTATTATTTCTGCAGCACTTTTACTCTGTTGGGGAAAACAGAGTTGTCATTCCTAATGTGCAGCCCCCACATAGCAACCTGTATGAACTGTTATAAAGCTGCTCATGTACCTGAGGGCACCTCACAGGTGATATAAGCACTTTTACCTACGAGGGAGTAAGAGAGAGGACTGTATCCACTGTTAACGACTGCAAAACATTATTTGGACCCCGAGCTGTAAGTGAACCTTGTGCTTTCAAAAAACAAAGGGCAAATGTGACCAGTGTCTGACATCTCTAGAGCAGCTCTGGAAGCATCCCATGCTGAACTACAATTACTGCCAATGACTAAGGTATCATTTGCTGGTGTTTAATCAGTATCTAGAGCCTTCTAGTATTTTTCACAGGTTTAACGTGTTACGGTCAAATAATTAACTGTATCTGGTGGTTTTATTTAATGCAATAGATTCTGGGTAATAAGTTCATCAACGGGTACAGATCTTAAGAAAAGCATGGATTAAGTAAACCCCACATGTATGAGATTAACAATACATCCCGCTGTCATATCTCTCCCTCTACTCGGCACTGGTGAGGCCACAACTGGAATACTGTGTCCAGTTTTGGGCTCCCCAGTTCAAGAGGGACAGGGAACTGCTGGAGAGAGTCCAGCGAAGGGCAACCAAGATGATTGAGGGATTGGAGCATCTCCCTTACGAGGAAAGGCTGAGAGAGCTGGGATTCTTTAGCCTGGAGAGTGAAGGCTGAAGGGAGACCTTATTATTGTTTACAAATATCTAAAGGGTGGTTTGAAGGAGGATGGAGCCAGACTCTTCTCGGTGGTTCCCAGTGACAGGACGAGGGGCAATGGGCACAAGTTGGAACATAGGAAGTTCCGTTCCAACACACGGAAAAACTTCTTTACAGTTGGGGTGACAGAGCAGTGGCACAGGCTGCCCAGGGAGGGGGGGGAGTCCCCTTCTCTGGAGATTTTCAAGACCCGCCTGGATGCAGTCCTGAGTAATGTGCTCTGGGCAGTCCTGCTTTAGCAGGGGAGTGGGACTAGATGATCTCTAGAGGTCCCTTCCAACTCTGAAAATGCTGTGATTCTGTGATTCTATTATAAGCACCTGTGTGCCGTACTCCAGTCACTGTGCTCTGTGGCCATCGCAGCCTCCCCAAAACGCTTGCTCCCTCACATGATATGGCCCCAGCCCTGTGAGCGCTTACAAACCCACTCATGTGCACTACACTGTTGGTTTCACTGGAATAGTCAAGGTCATAAAATTATACATCTTTGTAACTGTTAGTAGGATTAGAGCTGTAATACTATTCTGGGTGCTTCCCACCGTCCTGAATTGCTGCCACTGCTGCTGGCTTGACACAACGTAACCCGTAACATATTTTATAGGTTTCCAACCTTTGAGCAGAATGGATTAGAAAGGAGGTTAATTATGCATAAGATAGAAAAATTTATGCAAATATAAACCCAATATAATGCATTATTTACGTACAGCCTGTACTTACTCTAAGTAACTTCTGGAGAAGTCTTGGCTACCACGAACTGCTCGCACCTCATTTCTGAATCTTAGTCCAGAAAAGAGTGGAGGATTCTGGCTACCTTCAATTGCTGCTAATATTTTCTAGACTAGAGCATATTTGTATAAGAACATAACTCAGCATAACTCCACACAGATGGACAACAAACAGGATAAATCTCTATCATTTATTACATTTGCCTAGCGATCAAAGGTGGCTAACTAGACGTTTTTCCTCATTGGTTGTTTGCATTAGATATGCAAATCTTCTTTCTTGCAGAGCCATTTCCGAATATATTTGCAAGGCTATTGATGTCCATTACTTCACTTAAATATAGATCAGAAATACTGACAAATATTTTCATTCAAAGAGTTTGATCATTTTCAGATTACTCTCCATGCTAGTAATTAACCTCAGTCAACACCCTTCCATAGCACTTTCAAACACAGTTCCTAGCAAACATAAAGTTTCATAAATATGTACTAAATAACCTTAAAGCCCTTTATGAATAATTATGAGTTTTTAAGTTTTTGTGAATCTGCATATTAATTCCATTCCATAAATAATACATGAAGCAAAAATCCAGCTTGTTTGGTGTCTGGGGACAGAGGAAGAAAAGGAGGGGATAATTATCAGTTTAATGTGGGAAAATACTTAACCTAAAAGATTATCTTCAAAACTGATGACTCCATAGGTTTGTATATATGTGTGTATAAACACACATATATAAAAAAATATGTTTAAAGACGAGTATAGCTGCAGACACAGCTGAGATGTGCATCCACTCTGAAAGAATGCTTTCATTTGAAGCACGTTACGCTTCTGCCTCTGCTGTGCCATGCTGAGCTCTTTAAGTGAAAAGCAATGTGATGAGCTTAGCCTCCATATAGCCCCTCTTTCTATAAATGTACGTTCCCCCAAAGGTAGAAAATTAATGAGAGGCTGCTGACTGAAATGACTACATTTTGCCTTCTGTGGGACATTATGGATTTAAAAGATAAGAGAGAGTGCAGCAAGTCCAAAAACAATTTCATTTCATTAATCCCTTAAGTGCCTCGGGATGAGCAGCCCATGTCCAGCAAAGGTGATGTTACACCAGCTTTTGCCTGCCTATTGCGCGGCATCCGAGCAGGGAACCTCAGCGCCTTGTGTGCTCTGCTTCTCGTCTCTGGATGGAAGACGTCCAATAAAAAGATGGAGTGGGAATGATGTATGGCTGAATGGTCTTAGACTGACGCTTCCTGGATGCACGCTGACAATAATAGGAAACGTAAGGGGTTTGCGGAGCCAGCTCTCCGCTGGTGCGGTGCTTGGGATTTTCACAGGGTTTACGGTAAAGAAAAGGTATTTTCTCGTCAGCTGGGGTTTTTTTCCACATAGCAAAATGGAAACTATTATTTTTAAAAACAGAACCCAGGAAGATATTACATGTGTGCCTCCGTCACAGGACCGTAACTGTGTATGTTTGGTAGAAGTGTATTGATTACTGCATCTTTTATAGCAACAATTGTTTAAGAATATAAACACAGCAAGATTTGTCAGATAAAGTACAGCAGATGTGCTTGGAAAACACACATGGATTTTGGGCAGTTGAAACAGGATTTGTGTGTGTGAAACCCTGTCTGTACCCTACCGCCAGCTATTTACAGTTCGTAGAGTCCTTTAAGAGAAAATTATCACATTCAAATTTTCTATTTTTAAATAAAGAACTCCATTAGTTTTTTACATATTAATCCACCTACAAAACGAAAATAGATTTCACGTCTTTTAGATCTCTTTCACTTCATGGTCCTGTTCAGCAGTCGGTTTGAAACATGAACGGCGGTATTTAAACCTTTTAATAAAAATGAGCAACTAAATAGCAAGTTTGTTCTCTTGGGCTTAGCACAAACAGAAAGAAAAAAGGGAAAAGTAGACTTTAACAAGAATTTTGAGAGATGCGAGTGCCCCATTGTTGCTGTGGCTCTTTTCTAGCCCTGCAGCATCACTGGGAGGAATGCCTCATCATGCAGCGTGGGTGGCAGAGAAGCTGGCCGGGAAGGTGCTTTATACACAAGGTGATGGGAGCTGGTAGCACAAGCGGTTGAACAACAGCCTCAAGAGACTGGTACGAGTCTATCCCTGCTGAAGGACTGTCCCAGTCCATGGGTGAGTCCTCCTGTAAATCACTGCACCTCTTTCCCCACACAGGAGTGTCCACCAGGCAGCAGGAGGAGAGCCCTTGGCAGCTGGGTCACGGCGCTCACTGAAAGGGAGCAGTGCGAATGCCCTCTACCTCTCACTCAAAGTGACCCATGGTAGCAAAGATCTGCTATTTAACCTGTTTAAACATATTTAACCTGTTTAAACCTATTTAACCAGCTTGATTCATGCAGTTGGTCATAAAAGCAATGAGGTGAGTAGCTGTACCACCATATCGGAATGGTTGATAACCTCTGTCTGGAGAGTGGTAAGAAATAGGAGAATATAACCCACCCTGCACACGCAGGAAGCGTGCACACACACAGAGGAAATCACCGTATTTCACTCGTACACCAGCCCATCCTTTAGCGTGTACACAGAAGAAGCAGAGGGAAAAGAACCCCCCAGAAGTGGCTGAATTAAAAGCTCAACCTGAAGCCGCTCTAAAATTTCCTGGGAGAGAGGGAGGGACTTGTGGAAATTTTGGTAGTACTACGTCTCTTCACTGAAAGCCTGTTAATTAATCATAAAGACTCAGCTGGAAATAGTTGCTGGGAAAAAAAAAAATGGACCTCCCTAAATTTGTTTTCTATTAGAAATGGGACATGGAGCTGAACGAACTATTTTAGAGGCCAGTATTGCAGTTATTTGGGAATCTGTCTCCCTTGTAAACTGAGAGGTCATTAGGAATTTGTAAAATAACTATTTTTATTGCACAGGGGGAAAAAAAACCCAAAAACATCAGCCTATAAAACATTTAATTGTTGTTGCTGTGTCTCACGGAAGGCAAGACTTCTTGCCTCTGAAATGCTTTATGTGGATAGAAACCTGTTGATGAGTAGTTTAAGCTAATTCTTATGTGTGCTGGACTTATATATTCATAGACTTTAGTATGAACTCAGCTGCAGCCTATATTATTGGTTAAACTGTTTTCATCTCAAACCCACTCTGAATCCCCAACAAAAATAGTAGGCCAGATGCCCAGACTGCAGCTAGAGACCCTCATTAGGCATCATTTGCATCCTATTAACCACTGAGCTGTGGGTCATTCGCTGCCTGTCAACCATTCAAGTCATTCCTTTTGTGTTAATTAGTAGAGAAATAAGGAGTTAATGAAGATCTTATGATCTGTGATGATTCATCTTTGTTGTTTCAAACGAATCCCTGCTCTCTGAGCACTCCAATGAGCTCCTACACACTGAATAATAGAGAAATAGTCAGAGGGAGCTTACGGCGGCCTTTGGAGTGTTGTTCTCCAGGGACCTTTTGCATGGTGGGCTTTGTTAGCTAAAGATTAGAAGGAGTTAATTGCTTCAAGATTGCTAGCAGATTAGGTTACAGGGTGTGTTGTATCTATGTAAGCATATGTCAGGTCTAGTTAAAAGATAGAAGATGCTTATTTTAATAAAATTATGAAAGAAAGAATTAATTTGTCATTATAGCAAAAATCTTATTTCTACTCTTAATTTGAGCACTCACAGATAAAAACAGTGCTGGTTTTGCTCTCACTGTCCTTCTCCAAAGGGGAGAGGGTGGCTCTTTGACGGCCAGCATGGCTCCCTAGGCTGGTCCCCAGCATTCGGCTGACTTTCCATCCCTGTTTGCAGAGGGCAGAGCAGATCTGGGCTACGCCAGGGGCAGCAGCTCACATCTCCTGTGGTTCCTCTTCCTCTCACTCCGAGGGAAGGAGGGCTCGTGGGCTGACTGAGTGGTTTGCCAGTTCTCCTCCCTGGAAAGGCTGTTTTTTCCTGGGATGGACCGGAAGGCTCAACCCCCTCCCACAAGGAGAGCGATATCGCTTCCATGGGCAGGATTTGCTGTGGAGTCAACAAAGAGAAGCAGCTCCTCCAACCTGAGGTGGACACCTTGGGGTTTGCTCGCTCTTTGGTGCCCGCTGATCCCTGTCGCTCCGGGCAGCCGCCGGGGCCAGACCTTTCCCAGGCAGCACCCACCAGCAGGTACTGTTGGTGGCATCTAGAGGTGACTGGAAACTCCTCTTTTTAAGACTCTTAATTTCAAAAATAACAAACAAACAAACAAAAACTCCACAGCCCCTTTCCCCAAAGCAATTTCCTCAAAGCTTGAAGAAGAGATAGTTCCTTCATCCACACCGGCTCTGATCGTCAGGTGTATTCATTTTTACAACTGCCAAGTATAGTTGAAAGATTTGTTTCTTCATCTCCTATTTTCTTCCTCCGGAGCAGAGACACTGGCTCAGGGTCCAGGTGCAAAAGACTGGCACAGCTGGAGAGGTTAATGCCTCTTCTCCACCCAGCACCTTGCTGTGGGCTGCCGCTTCCAACAGCAGGAACTTTGGAACACTCATGGACCGTCATCATTTATGGCCTGGATTTATACTAAAATAAACCCCAAATTTAATATTCTGGGCTGTAAACCAAAATAGGTCAATAAAGAAGAGCTTCTTGATGTGGAGGATTGTTGCTGCTCTTCTTGCCAGGGTGGGAATAACTTCTGGAGAGAAGCTGAGCTGCTCTGTAAATTGTGCAGAGGCTCTGCTGAACTTCACAGCAGCTTTCCAAATTCCCATAATGGGTGTGATATGGACCAAAGGCATCAGGAGCTGATTCAGGACAAGTGATTATCGCTCCTCCTCGTTGCAATTGTGAATGGTATTTTAGTTCTTTTAGCAAACTAGTGTCTTGCTTTTATTAAAAAAAAAAAAAAAAAAAAAAAAAAAGCCCAGAATGGAAATTAATTATTTAGGTTTGCCAAATATTGTGAAAGTTTATTATTTAGACCTTTTTTTCCCCCTGTACGTCTATCAGGTGGAAAATAAAATTAATTATTTGTTCAGCACTTTATTAAGTTGTTTGTGAATGTTGAGGTGCATCTTAGAAATGAACAATATCCCAAAAGAACTCAGGATCTGTCGAAAATGTCGCTTCTCATTCTTCTCCATTTTAGCTCTCACAAATATCTTGTCAGTTAGAAATGGCTATTTTCTTGTTTGTGAAGAAACACTGTGCAAATTGCAAAGGTATATATGGTGGCTACTTTTTTACATCCTATTGTACAAATTGCAAAGATTTATCTGGTGAATACTTTTTTACGTCCTATTGTGAAAATCGTATATAATTGATGTCTTCCTGTCTAGAAAAAATAAAAGGCAAGTTAGGTATCTTATGGTTGGACTCAATGATCTTAAAGGTCTCTTCCAACCTAGAAGATTCTGTGATTTTATGATCGTATGATTCTAGGATTTGGTTCTTCTTAAATAGTATTTTCCTCATTTCATGGGTAAAGGCGTGGGGATAGGCTTGGTGAGGCAGGAGAGCAGCATGGATTAGTCCCATCTTCTATGGCTCGTACAGGTCCTTAGCACTGCCCAGCGAGTCGGAGGGTGGACGCAGGACCCGGCACCCTCGTGCGCTGCGTGAACTGAGCCGCGCTTCTCCGGGCATGGGGATCCCGCTGGTACCTGGAAGAAGGAGATGTCTTGCAGACGCTTTGCCAGGACTAGGGCTGGAAATAATTCCCTGGCTGATTCATTATCTTAGAGTCCCTCTCAACTTTAATTGCTCTAAATGAAAAGAGTTCTCACGCCACTTAGATGTTAAGGGGAAAAAAGCCTACCCTGCCCCTGCACCCGCACACACAAGAGGAAAACAGGGAGGCCAGTGCGAGTGATAAGGGAAATGCGGCCATGACCCTTGTGCGACTTCGGAGAGCTGGAGGAGATGGGAATGTAACTGGCAGCGGCTCAGGCGCTGGAGGAATCACAGAGATGGGGTGGGAGCCGCTCAGCCCAGCTCCTCTTACAGAATCACAGAATGGTCAGGGTTGGAAGGGACCTCTGGAGATCATCTAGTCCAACTCCCCCGCCAGAGCAGGGTCACCTACGGCAGGTTGCACAGGATGGCGTCCAGGCAGGTTTTGAATGTCTGCAGAGGGGAGACGCCACAGCCTCTCTGGGCAGCCTCTTCAGACAACAAAAGCTGAAGCCGAGCAAGTGTGGGGCCACTGCTGAAGCATCCCCTTAAGCGTAGCCCAGGTTTCACTGCCTGCAGTAGCAGAGTGGCAGAAATAGATATTTTTTTTTTCTTCTCCTGCGACATCAGTCAGAAAGAGATGGCTTCTGTGTGGGGGTGGGAGCAGGGGAAGAGGCAGAGAGAGAGAAGAGGGAAAAAAAAATAAGCAGAAGTAATTTATTCGGGATCTTTGAGAGGATAATAGCCAATTATTTGTTTATAACACTGGTTAAATTTTCATTAGGCAGATTAATGGAATATCATGTACTGTCAACATTGGACTGAGGGGTGGTCTGTAAGAGATAAACGGGCAAACAGTCGATGTGTCTCCCTGAGTAAATTAGTTTTTGCTTTCCTGTTTTTCATATGAAAATGGAAAGGTGGACAAGGTGGTGCATTTTAAAACAGGTCTCAAGATGGGCCAAATCAGTTAAATATGAAAGCAATTCCGGTAATAAATACATTATAATAACTTAGCATCGTGCCTATCATTTTGATTTCATGAAAGTCCGGGATAATGTAGATTTTTAACCTGCTCTCTTAATACACATTTCCTCTTCCTGAACTTCAACGTTTCTTGCTGTGAGGTGAAAGCATATTACTTTTTTTTGCCTGATTTTTCTGTGTAATCTGTTCAGTATTACAGCTGGTAAGTGCTAGAGGCTCACAGCTCTTTCTTGTGAATTCTGGTATTATCATACTGGATAGCATGAGCAGTCCCCTCTAAGTACTGTATTATCAGCATCAGAACCCCTGAGTGGTTATGGTTGCATATCGTCCTCTTTTGAAGTCAGAATATTTCTTAACGTATTAGCCTGGGATTTGCAGAGAAGCCACGGAGAGGCAGGCACCCAACTTTCAGTGGGAGTCGGGCCCATAAGTCCATTTAACTCCTTTGAAAAATCTCAAGAGATTTTACAGAAGAGCAAAGCCACACACAGGGTCTCCTGAGCCTCATCACCTTAATTTGACTACACAGCTCTGCTGCTCTCAGTGCTGCGCGGGCAGGTGGAGAAGAGAGGTCCTCTCCAGCCAACACACAGCTCTCTAATACACAACAGGTTTAAAACAGCCCCAAGCCATTTCGTTCAGACTTAACCATTAATAATTACAGAGCATAAAAATGGCCTCTTGATATTAGGAATGGCAAAATATTTATTTCTGATGACATATTATTACGACAGTGCCATGTAGGTTTCCAGTTACAGACAGCACTTGGTGACATTTGCTGTTTTAGGTCATGTCTGCTCAGTTTTGAGCCTGTATAATCCTTCCAAGAATAATATTCATTCTTACGCTTCTTAAAATCACAATTTTAATATCCTTCTTTACCAAAATGATCTGATATTTTGTATACAAAATCCCCAAGTGCTTACATAACGTGTTAATAAAAATTTTAGACATGGTGAGGGGACAACTCATACTTCTCACGTGTTACCTGACCTCATCAAAACATCTGTAAAGAAAATGGAAATGAGAATTAAGTACTGATGTATGGCATTGGTCTAAAATAATATTCCTTGGATTTGTTGTTGCAGCCTCCTTAAAAGTCCCCCTCTTGTGTGATCATAGACCTACCTTTGGAGGTCAATTTTCTCTATTTTCATCAACCAGGAGGTTCACTATGCTCTTCTTCTGCCACACAACACAGTACCTTGCCACACGTCAATAGAAGGAGTGGCAGTGCCACACCAGCTTCTTCATACTGGTCTCGAGGGATAAGAAAGTTCACTCCAGATCCTTAAATTAATTTACCTCTTAAGTATTGCTAGTGCGGACAGTTTTTCCAAGTAGAAGGTGTCTATTGGTATGTATAAGGTGTTTCTCAACATGCATAAGGTGTTTCTCATCTATAAGTGGTTTCTACATGCTCAATAGCTTTAACTGTGATTTAGCCTCTTCCTGAAAACGTGCCAGTCCAGCGAGGCAGGGACCCCGCCACACGTGAGTAGTCAGGTGTACGTTTGTAAATCAGTCTGAAATCAGCCTGAAATATCGACAGCTGTCGATAAACATCACACACTGAGTTATGTGTGTGACAAAAAGGTAGAGCTGATGGCTTTGGCTTTCGGAAACCGAAAGGAAATTCAGTTTTCAAAGCAACCAAGGTTTCAGCTGCGATGCTTCAGATGGACTTGTATAGATCCAGTTGCCCTGGTCCTGCAAGTGTATGATGTATGGAAATGGTTTTCACTTTAAATCGGGAAAAGGTAAAAATTGAGACATGTTCAGGAGTGTCATTTTTAAAAATATTTTATTTTTAAGGCAGTGAAATGACTATTTTAAAACATTCCATTTTGATTATGTCAAAATGTTACAATAAAAGCAGACATATTTTAAAATTTCTCTGAAGAAATTGAATTGAATCAAAACAAAACCAGAACGGCTAGTAAAACATTCCTCTTGAACGTGAACCTCTTTTTATCAAAATCAAGACATCCCTGAAAAAAACCCAAAATTTTATGATAGGAAAGTCACTCTGACAAAAAAAAAAAATAATCAGCAAATGTTACTGAATTGTTGGGTGCACAGTGCTGAGGAAACATGCACTGATATGACCAGACGCACTGTGATAACCCGCCCATTTCAAGGGATTCTATTTCCCTTTGACCAGTTTAAATCTTGCCTACTTCCATGAAGAAGCTTTTAATTGCACCCCTATCTAAGTGGTGCGAGATCAGAACAGATCCCTGACAGCAATGCCTTATGAACTATGCCAAGTGCTGTCGTGAAGTATATTTTCTATTTTCCATTCTGTTTTCGACTGAAAGTTGTTGCTGTGACACAGGATCTATGCTGGCATCTTCAAGGAGTTAAAATGTTTGCTAGCAAAGTTATGGACATCTGTAATGAATGGGATTATCTGTACTACTCATCAGTGCAGAAAGAATAGCACTAATAATGCAAGTAAATTCTCATCTTGCAGATGTTTTTCTGTTTCATCTTGGAAATGAATCTGTTCACTCATAAATCTTGCTTTGGTTTAAAAAAAAAAACAAAACAAAGAAAGAATTAATATTCTAACAAGTCCTCTACACAGAATGACATTCATCATCTTCAATGTAAATGAAATATTGGAAGAACTGATAGGCTCTATTTTTCTTGTATGAATTTAAAAGGTATGTGAATTTTGGAGGGGACAAAAAGAGCATTAATATGTATTTGATTTCAAATGCTGCGAAGTATGAAGTCCATCCTGCAAACAGTTCCTAAGAGGCAAGGTAACAACTAGCAAAGGTGTTACTCCAAAACTGCCAGCAGGAGTTTAGCTATAGTTCCATGGAAGACAAATATGCGCTAAGAAAGGAATTAATTTGCTTCCTGTCTCCATCCAGAGATTCTCCGTTTGGGTGAAGGGAAGATACACGTGTGTATATGGAGGTATCTTTTTTCCTAACAAATAGACCAGATGATAAGCTCATAAGGGTTTTGCGGAATGTTTGTATTTCCCTTGGTTACTGTGAGCCAGGCTTCTCTCACAAGAGATATAATTAGCAAAAGCATCAAAGCAGACATATTTTTAGCAAATATCCTTCATTTCCACAGCATTCTTCCAAAACCCTTCCATTTTGAAAAAAAAAAAAGAAATAATTAAAAATCCCACCCATAAGGATGAGGCAAAATGTAAGATTCAATTTGTGCGCACAGATATCTGCCATTTCAGAGGACGGCAAGTTTCCACTTCCCTAAACGAGCAGGTCTGCTTTCACCAAAGAACTAATGAAGTCTGACCCTCTATTAACTATAAAAGGAGCCTCAGTTTAGCCGGGTTTTTTAATCATGTTAATGCAATTTATCTACCGCATAGGGAGACTAATCTCCACATTTCAATACATTAGTTAAAATGAGGTGGACTCTATACCATTTCGGGATTAGTAAATCTACTAGAGACTTGCCTTTTTCCCGGATGTAATTTTTCCTTTTCAGGCCATCATCATTAGTGCCCCTTACCTGCAGTACTCAAAATTACCAGCAACAAACTGTATGCAAGCTGAGGCTTTTAAAGGAGACTAAATCAGTTAGGCTCCCAAATACCATCAAAGGACAGTTGTGCTCAGTCCCTCATCAATCTTAAATCCCTTTGGAAATCCCAACATTAATTCACGCTAAAGGATCAAATATGTCCTATAAAGCAAGGGGTTCAGTGGCTGCTCTGTTAGCAGAGCAGAAAGAATAAAGTCCCTCTCTGGTGACTCCCAAAAATACCTTCCTTCGGAAATGGCCTCGTGAGATCTCCTGGCGCACTATCATACATTACTTTCATTTAAAGCAACTAATAATATCCTGAGACACACAGATATGATCTCTGCTTCCAGTTATATTCGAGCCTCTGGCGGCAAAATTTGGCCAACTCAGTTTTAAATACAACACCTAGGATGTTAACAAAATATGTTTCACGTGGCTGGTAAAGTGGCTGCTTTTTATTTCAAAGTCATTGACTTCAAAGACTGCTTGGATTGTACGTGTGTGTGTGTGTGTTTTCTTTTAAAAATCTTCATACTGTTTCTGTCTTTTTTTCTCACTATCAAATAGATCATTACATTTTCAACACTTAAGGACAAAAATTCTTCTCTCAGATCTGCACGGCAGATCTTGACAGTAATATTCAGCTCTTCCCCACATGCAGGGAACTCCTGTCGACATCAAGGAGAGAAATGGAGACATGTGCAGGTAGGTCTATGGAGAATGCCGCCACCGAGACCTCCCGGCCGAGGTCTGGTGGGAAATCTGACCCCCATTTTCCGAATACCCTAGGGCCTTGGGGTTTTGGTGCCCAGTTTCCCTTACGTTTCAGCAGCTGATCTCCAGGAGCTGTTGAACACCCGTTTTCTGTTACCATCCGCGCTCAGAAGTGCAGCTACAGTGTCCAGGGCCAGACTGACACTCCCTCACATTCACCTGCTGTTATTCCCTTGCTGCCGGGGTTATTGCTGATAAACCGCGGATTTGATTACCCCCGTCACCCACTTAGTTGGCTGTGCATTTGGGAACAACCTCCGATTTTTGCTCCTCTTTCTTAGCACTATATTCTGTGCTGCATGTCTGCCATGAACCTTGGAACTGGTAAGTTTATGTTCGGTTTTATGTTTATTCCTACCCCACAAACTCACTAATAACACAAACTCCATAGCAAGTGCCAGTCAACGGCCAAGGGAGGGGATGTTTATTTGTTTATTGGGTTTGGCTGGGGTTTAAGTCATCTTTGTTGATGTTAATAAAGTATTTGAAACAGAAGAAGCTTGGAGAGAGAGGTGCTTATTACAGTCCAAAATGCCAGGAGGTTGGTGCTGCTCTCTGCTAACATGTAAGGCTTTGATTCATTTCTCTTTTGACTTTTTCCTTGAATGTATTCTCAGAACTTTTCTAAGCATCTTCTTCTACCATCTCTTCAAACAATGAAGACAAATCCAGTGCCAAAATAGGCCAAATATGAAAAGGAATGTCTCGGCCATGTTAAATGTCTTCCCCAAAACCCCAGCTACCATGGAGCCATTTAAATGGGCACATTTAAAAAAAAAAAAAAAAAAAAAAAGCAACGAAAAAAAAAAAAGCCATTAGGATAGGTTTGTTCCTTCACTTCTCATTTCAATCTTCCATTGTGTATGTTTAATGAATAGCACAAGGAGGGTGAATAAGTTAAATAAGGCAAATAAGGCCATGGTTAACTTAACTAGTTATATGATTAATTCTTTGCTCTAGCTATTTTACTCATGCGGGAGTGTTTGTGTGTGTTATGAAACATATATTCTAAATCAGTGGTTCAGTTATTTAAAATTGTAAGGTTTTTGTTTATATAAACATACATCTCTTGTTAAACAGAGCAGCTTAAAGGGAATCTTACTGTGAACAAAATTGAGACCAAGATCCAGGATGATGGAGAATCAGTCCTTAAATAACAAGAGACTTTTTGCTGGTGCAAACGTTTCCGAGATATATCTTACCTGATCTTGTAAAAGGCTTTTGTGGAGAATAACTGTACAGAACATTGCCTTCAGTACCATCTGTTGCAGCCATCCCTCCATGATGGGTTGGGTCCATGGTCTCCTCTGCACATTGAAGGGAGAACAGAGCAGAGCACACTCATGAGAAAGTTCATCAAAAGCTGTCCTCCGGTGAACACAAAAACCCTCTCTGAAGCTTTGCAAGAACCACTCCTGAGCAACAGGTCCACACTGGAGCCATCGTCCGATCAGTAGAAGCGTAAATCACAGAGTATGAGCTTCCACCTTTGCCCACGACTCAGAGGACATGTCAAAGTGGAAATATTACTGCACTGCCTGCAGCGCCCCAAGCCCACAGCCAGACCAGAAAGGAATGAAGGGGACTTGAGACACAGCCAGTGCTGACTTATATCTCCTAAGTTCAGTCTCATAGTTGAAGCTTCCAAAATTCAAAATTTGGAGAGCACTTTTGGTGGGACACAGGGTCTTGTGGTATTCCCTCCTGGCACGAGCAATGCTTTTACCACCAAGCCAGCTTTCAGTGCCTGTAGCATGGGCTCCAGTTCTGATGGGATCTTTAAAACATTTGCATAAAACTCACTGGTCTACAATAAAAAGAAAATAACAAAGAGTGAATACAAATGTTGTGTGAATAAATGCACCTAAAGTTTCAATTCATGACTTCGTTGGCCGTTTATTTCATTCACTCTCATCCAGTGGAACCCAGTGCTTGAACTGTCCTTTCACTCTGCCTTGCCAATCTCTGCTATTTGAGAAGCCTCCTTAGATACCCTCAGCCCACGTTTAAATCCAGGAGCTGAATGGACCCCGGCAATAATGATTTCACATGGGTCTTCTCAATCTTTGCCATAGCAGAGAGCGAAGTGACAGGAATAGGATTCAGTCTGTTAAACTGTTTTTGGCCCAGCTCAGAAAAAGAAAATTTACATCATTCTGTCTAATCCACCATTCGGGTGTCTTTTCCCAACAGGCCAAGGTGGGCTTCTGAAGAAGGAGCTACACCTCCAATGGGCTGTGGATGTCCCTTCTCAGGGAAGGCATACAGGATTCAATCTCTGAGCTTATTGTTTTTATTTTAATTTTGGAACTTGGTTGTATTTTTTGTTGTTACTGCTGCCTGTCACAATTCTTCAGAAATGCACACACACACCAGAGCTTTAGGATCAAATGGAAAACTGAATAAATCAACGTATTATTGATGGCGGATTAAAGCTATTTCCGGCAGAGCAATCTCTCACGGTGCATCTGTTGAGGAGGACTCTGTTATCCTTTTGGGTATCTTTTAGGTGTATTAATTACTACCAGCTGTAACCAGTACCAGCTGTAATGGCTTCAACTCTGAGAGCTGCTGAAGGGAGCCCCCGCAGGCATTCGCACAGCCCCTTGGGGTGAACGTGCTCTCCCCGACGGGCGTTAGGGCTGCAGGAGGAGGACACGTGCTGGGATGATCAAACGCTCCGTGTGACTGCAGACTGGGTGCGTGAGGTGGGATATGGCCATAACCCCTTTCATGACATACATGCTATCATACCATATTAAAGTATACATTACCACTAAACATGAGAAACATCGCTTTCCATGTTAGTGTTTCATGCATTTCATTTATAATTTAAGGCTTATGAACTAGACTGATAATCAGTCGGAGTTCTTGAATTGTTCTTGAACTGTTGCAAAAATAAAATATTACAGGACTATTTCAACTTGCTCCGATGCTATCTTCCTTCGTACAGCTGGTACTGCCTTTTCATTCTGCAGCAAAGTGTCTGAGGTCAGGGAGTGCCTTCCTCTTTGTCTGGTCTCTATTAACTCTCTCTGGAAAAAGTTGTCCTCTAACAGATTTTTTCCCCCAGCATGCCTTTTTGGGACCGATCCTTTAAATTGCACAGAAACAAGCTGCTACAGCTTTTGAATGAACTTGCTGCTATTTGCTCTCGCTCTCTCCCTTTTCCAGCTGGTAAGTGTTAACTCACATTGCCTTTCCTTGCAGGTTTTCATTTCTTATTCCTGGGAAGTACATTTTCACATAGGGGAAAAAAAAATAAAATCCCATAAGTCCTAGCAAATCCATTTAAACACAGATGTAGCCATTTTACGGTTGTTGCTATGACAGTTTGGCAAAGGTTATGCATACTGTGAAACCTATCTTCCGAGGAGAGAGAGACCCATGTATGAGCAAAGGCGGAAGGTGGAACCCAGCCTCAGCCATGCTGTTTGTTTGGTAGGAAAAGGAAAATGTGGAATGAAACTCTGCCCATCATGATAGCTCTTCCATTAGACCCTCCAGCGTATAAGCGGAGCTCAGGGTCAGTGGAATAACACAATCAGAAGACTGGTCATGGGAATGAGAAGATGAAAAGAAGATTTTTTTTTTTCCCTGGTTATTCAATCAGAATTTAGCCCAGACTAGTAGAGAAGAGGGACAAGTCTACCAGAGAACACCTCCTGTCGGAAAGTAACATGTTTTAATCCATGTAATGCTGCATATGGTCCAGCCCTTAATATAGATATGGACATGGCATGTTTAAAAATATTTTTATATCTCATATAGCACTGCTATCAATAAGAGTAAAGCCATATTTAGTGCACAGTGAGGCAACTCCTGCAAAAATTCATTTTCTAATATGATGAATTTCTCTGTATAAATAAAGCCCAAGAGGAATCAAAGGTCCCTTTCAGAATTCCTAGGGAAGCATCATTAATACCTTAAAAAAATCTTCACTGAAAATCAGAAGTGACATGCACCAACTAAAAAACAACCAAAAAATCCATAAAAGAGTTGTAAAAGTAGAGTAGATGTGCTTCAAGTTCATTGCAATAAATCCATCTACCATGATTACTTTGTTCCCTGTGGAAAAAGTCTGTTAATTTTTTAGTCTTAAAATGGATTTACATTAAATCTCACTTTGACATAAATTCTAAATTTTAGTTAAAAGCTAAAAAAATGTAAGACAAAGCACCAGCTAAAATATGAGTTGGAACCAAATTAAATATTTAGTTAATTTTTTTAAGCCACCTTAGGGAATAGTCACTGGATATAAATTTACCTCATTATTTACAATATAGAAAATACTTAAATACAGAGAATAAATGTTTAAACTAATCCTTGTTTAAACCAAGTTATTCCAGGGCTGAATTTGGCCCAGCAGGGTTTATGCTATTCTTAATACAATCAGAATATCAGAAGTCTTTTTTTAGCAACATTCGTCTCATAAATGGACAATTTTGATACTGTAGGATTTATAATTACTTTGTACATTTCATACATATAGCACAAAAGATCCAAATGCAGCATTTCCTTTGATAGCCTATTATGCCTGACACGAATTCCCTATCACATCTTGTTAGGGAAATTTATCTTATGTGGGAGATTTTCAAATTACATTTGCAAAATATACAAACACCAAATGAGTCTGTAGCTTAAAAATAAAGATAAACTAAGGAACAGACAGTTACTAAGGAACACACAATTACAATAATTTCGAAAAGTATTTGACAGTATTTCAGGATATTTAGGCTGGAATTAGTCCTCTCTCTGCAAGGACTAGAGCACAAGAGATTCAGCTCCCTGCACTGAGGAGCACAGCACAGCCCTGAAGCAATGCAATGGACGCAGTGATGGTGTTTGAAGGTGTGAGATGTTTAACACGGCATGAAAAATTGTGGGGAAAGGGAGGGACAACATTACCTTTACAGCGGCCATTCCTTGGTCACTAATTTCTCATGATCCTTCTGGTCCCTGCATCCACCCACGTCCCAGTGCATCCTCCAGCATCCCAGTGCCTGGGTGCACAGCTCAGGGATAGTAGGACATCTTTCTCTTCCTGCCTGGGAGGAACATTTTCAGCATCTCAAACCCACCACCACTCCTTGACCCCCTTCCCCACCCAGGTGTGCTGAGGAATGGGAAGGAATAGGGGAATCAGCTGATTACTGACAGGTGAAGTGATGAAGTTACCCAACCTTGGTAGCACAAACAAATCCCCGTACTCATCCAAAAGCTCCTTTGGGATTGTTGGTTCTAGGGAGGACCAAGAATACCTTAATCCCAGCCCTCTCTGGTATGAATCTCACCCTGGTAAGAGCAGAGGCCAGAGAGGAGTGGTGTGGGAAGCGGTGGTGGTACCTGCCACACAGGTGTAGCCCCGCATCTCTGCCCGTCCCCCTCCCTGTGCCGCCAGCGCTATCACTCCTTTCAAAGGCAGCATAGCTCCAGGCAAATCTGCTCTGCAGATTTTTTCCATCCTGTGTTCCCCATGGTTCTGGCTCTGTCTGTGCCTTGTAGATATAGTAACTTTGCAGCTTGTAAAGATTTGTCTGCTCTCCCACCCCCTCCCCCCACCTCACTCCTTAAATCAGTGACTGGGAGAAGTTCGTTCATGTTATAGGTATCAGGGACTGTAGTTATGCACCAAAGACTTCAGTGTGCCAGAGCCTCCAGCAAGACTGAGTACAAGAGCCTACCCTCCTGATGGTGAGTTCTAGCAACCAGTCCTTACAAAGGACCTGGCCATGGGAAGTCACACTGAATCCCGACATCCAAAGGTTGCGTGTTGCTGATGTTCAGCCATTGAGGGGCTCGGCTGAGATAAAAAAGTGATGGAGAAACAGCCAGTACCTGGCTGGCACCTCCAGACATTACCACTGTATAAATGTTTACTAACAATAAATGGTAATAATGAGATTTTATTACTTCCTGACTCCTAGTCTTACCTACAGTCCCCCAAGAAAAAAGCCACGTGTCTTGGAAGAGCTCCAGTGGGAAACAGCGCAGCTGCTAAGCAGAGGGTCCCTTGGAGCCCATTACCTGCTGTACCAACCTCCGCAGTGGCTTACGCTAAGCACAGGCTCCAGTTTAATGCAGCCATTTTCCGACTTCTCACGCTCCAGCTGTCTAAAAAGAAGCTAAACAAACAAAAAAACCCCAAAAAACAAAAAAAAAACCTTCTCCCTCTCCCACCATGCACTTGCATGACAGCTGTATTTCCCTGTGGTCCCTGTGCTCGGACAGTGCGTTGCGGTAGAACCAGACCCATGGTCTGAAACTCCTTTTTGTGAGAAACCAGGCTGCTCCCCCCACTGTCAGCTCTCTGCAAAACTAATTTCTTTCTTCAGTTTTTCCCCCTGGATTTCTCCCACTTTTTTCTCAAACACACAGTCCTGCAAAAATGTGCATTTTTGTGTTACTAGCGATTTCTCACCGTGAAGGAATGAACACCAGAGGTGAGTTTGGGGCTGGTTTTCAGAAAAATGCCTCACACAAACATCTCCTGGTACCCAACTCCATGTACAGTTCCCCTGGTTACTCTTCAGCATGAGTTCTGCAAAGAGATAGAGATTTGGAACTAGACTTCGGTCAACCATATCTGGGATCATCAGATCCCTTACACATGCCCGTGTTGGTTTTTCAGACTGAATTTCAGCGAACACCTACGAGCAAGCAAACAGACCCGTTCCTCCTGCAGCAGAGAGGGAATATTAAAGCTCAAGGGCTGCAGCTCTCCGGCTGATACCTTCTTATGCCAAGTTGGAGCACGGAGTAAATTTCTTACAGCCAAGTTATAAACCCCCTGAAAATAGGTTTTATTATGGAAATGCAAACACAACCATGGCTATAGCAACATGAAAGGCTCTGCTATAATAACGCTTAGATCCAACTCTTTGTGCACAATTGGCATAGAAAAGTATTTGATTTATGTCGTTTTTTTGCTGGTACATGTCAGTGTCACTTTGCAGTTGGTCTCAGTTTATAACAAAATGCATAAAAATTGTTAGTAATCCTCATTTATAGCTAGGGTCTGAGAAGCACCATCTCAGACATTACTTTAGGTATCAAACATGGCTAAAACAGCTATTGACATTTGGAACCGTTATTCCTGGAAAGAAAGATGTGATGTTCGCAGTTAACTAAACAGAGTGTCTATTGAGTTGAGTGTCTCTCACACACTGTAAAGCATTAGGCTCACCAACTGAGCTTTGAAATTCAGTTTGTTTCAGATGAGAAGGAAAAAAAAAAGACAGGAGAAGGGGAGGAAACCATGAAGACCCTCAGTCTGAGATACTCTGCTTTGCTGCATATTTTCAGAATCCTGAGATTTCCCTAAAAATATCCTCATGTTTATATTTTTGGCTTTTAGTTAAAAAGAAGAAGGAGGGGAAAAAAAAGAGAAGGATTTCATTGTACTCCTGTAGATTTCACCATACAAAGAAAGTCAGGCTCTTATGGAAAGCTGTAGTCTATTCTGATCCGTTAGGTGGGGGGACAATTCAAACTCTAATACAGAAATATCTTGCAAATCAGAGGAAAAAACCTGCTCTCCTCAAATTTTTTAGTACATTGTGTTGAGTCACCCTGCCCTAAAATCTCCAAATGTAACAATTTCATTTCTACGGGTGGAAAGTGCTTTGGAAAGATCCAATGGAATGATGCAATGTTTTGCTTAAATTACTCAAATGAGTAGTGCTGCTCAGTTCAGTACATTAAGCCCCTCCATGAGAGCAAGGTTATCACTATTCAGCCACATACTTCCATGAAAGCAATCCCTCACCTGTGCCTAACTATTTTCCTAAAGTATTCTTAACGATCAGAAGCATGAATCTCTATTTCACAGGGTCAGACACTCAGCCATCCCTCTCCCCAAATTCTCTGTAGCAACTTTAGCAATTTTATTTTGACTGCCATGGTCCTGGCACCTCAATTCACTAAGCATCAGCATTCCAAAAATGGTTAAGATAACAGAATACTTAAAGACCAGGTTTGTTTGTTTGTTCTTAACTGAATATCCCTTCCACTCAATAGTTTAATTAATGATTACTTGTGAATTAAATAACGTTAAATGGCTGGTTTACAGATGAGGTAGTTGGGCATGGCACAGGAAAAATGGGGCACGTTCTGAAAAACCGAAATAAATGTGAAAATGTACCCTTTTAAGATTCCAAATATTTTTATTTTTTTTTCCCCTTCTTACCCGCCCCATACACCTCAGGATGTATCTCCAGCTGGGGAAAGCCATGCAAGTGCCATGTGTTTGTAATACACGTATAACTGTATTGGCTCTTCTGCTGCTATTGTGGTGCTCTTGGAGATACTCTGCATAAAATATAAGCCTCTACAGAGGAACATAACATTTAAATGTAAACTTTGTGGTGAGCTCATATTGCCCAGGCCAATTTAGATTACCTTCTCATTTTGATGCTCTGCTTCCATAAGAGCTATCTAGGAACAACTACTATATTTTATCCCGTTTTTAAAACTTCACATCATATTTACAGTATTATTACTTTTTCATACATGCTGGTGGAACTAAGAGGCACCGTTGGCTTAGTCTCCTGACCAGGGAGAGAAAAACTAAGGTCTCACATTTTCAGAAGGGAATAACCTTTACTGGGTATAAAATGCACAGCTATAGTGAAGTTAAAATCAGGAAGGATTTGCCTCTGGTGGGCATCTGGCCCCCAACCAGCCTCACTCAAAGCTATTTACAGAGGCTTAGAGGAATTTCCAGCAGTCTTTTCACACATAGATAGTTTGTAATAGTTTGTTGTTTGGGATCCTGGATTGTGTATTCATCAGTTTCCAATGATTTGTTGTGACAGTACTTAAAGGACTCACGAGTGATACTCTCCAGGCAACTAAATGAATAGCATATTGCTATGAGCAAAGGTATTTTTACTGTTCTTTTACTGACTTTTATGTTTACCCTACAACTGTGTTATTTAATATGCAGATTCTTTTCCTTATTTTTTTTTTCAATTGGAATAACTGGTTCTGTCAATTATTGAAACCTCCCAAAGGAAGGTGATAATGTGGAGCCTAAGTGGGAACAGTGTTTTATTTGGTGTTGGAAGTTTTGTCTGCTTGTGATCTACAGGGATTTGCCTATTGTGGAGGTTTTGGTTTTAGTTTTTGGTTTTTTTAACTTTCCATTATTTGACTTATGTCAATGGTGAAGCAATTAATTTTTGTCTGAAAACTTTCCATTAAAATTATCCCTTTTTTTCATTCCTAACATTTTCTAGACGCTCAGCCAGTCTGTTTCCTGATTTTTATAGTCTAGTTTATTGTCATTTGCCTAAGAATCTGTCATTTTTTTCTGATGCTTATTGGTCGCTGATAATTTTTAATTTATTGCCACTTCCTTGTTTTTTCATCATATTTGTCAATGTAGTTACAGCTGGAGTTATATGCACACAGTCACTAACGCAGTTAGGGAATACTTTGTCTTTTGGCTAACCAAAAAAGTCCCTTCGAATGATTAATGGATGAAATGTAGAAAGTGTAGCATTTCAAAGTTGCCAAAACTTGTGGAATATTTTACATTTCAGTGGAGTCATCTGTTTAACAGCCCCTGTTTTGTTTTGTGTATTACTCTCCCGTACATATGCTTTTGGTTTTGAATCTTTATTGGTTTTGTCCTTTATTTCCGCTCTTTCCTTAGTACAGACACATAGGAAATCATAACTGAAATAATATTCATAGTTTGGTGTACGGTGTGAATAGAAGCAAATACTCTCTGTTTCCATCTGAGAAGCAGACCAGGATTAAAAAAAAAAAAAAAATTAATAAATTTGTATCAGACCTGGTGCAGTGATGCTTAAAATGGAAGCATTTTTAATAAAAGAAATAGGTTAGGCCTGAGAAGAAAAAACAAATACAACTAGCTGAAATATTGTTGTAGTGAATTATTATCAAATCCTTGAAGCTGTTTCACCCATTACGTTGTCAGGTAAAGCTCCCCATGGGATTTGAAAGTGTATTTATTTATTTTGTTATTAAGAAATATATTTGGAAGTTTAAAAAGTATGGATCAAATTCTGCTTTATGCAGAGTATTAAATTTATACTGTTGGAGCTGGAAGTAAAATATGGTCCATGGTTTGTAAACCCTAAAACGTTTTTGGCACTTTGGGAGGAAGCGAAGAACGACTGTTTAAAATCTATTTCCTTTTAGCCTCATCGCTATATGTCATCTGTTAGCAAATATCCACTAGAGCTATTAATAGCTAAGAGAAATATATATTTTAAGATTTTGTTTCAGGGGGGTGGAAGGGGGCAAAAATCCACAAAAACAGTGCTTTCAGAGCTGCTACAAACTGTAATTAGTGGTTCTAGGTTTTTTAATCCTATTTGAAGGGAAAAAAACATCCATGTAAAAATATAAGAATATGCATACAAACTAGTTGCATCACCTGTATAGTCAGATGTCACATGTCAGTGTACTGATATGGGCAATATCCTTAACTGAACTTCAAAACTATTTAATTAGCTCCAAAACTACCAAATAAAATTTGCACTCCATGAGGTAACGAATGCTCATTGTGTCAACAAACGTCAAGAAGAACAGAGGTAGTACCTGAGCAGTGAGATATTGGCTGAACTCCTCATCTCAGCAAGACTTATAAGCCCCCTTGTAATTTTAAACATAAAAGTGAGGGCCAGAAAGGGGACACTTAGATGCTTAGCACACATCTGCTAAGATGCTTTGCTGACTCGGGGCCTTAAAACTTGCCTCTTCTGTTGCTTAAATCCTGCAGCATTTTTTAACTGATGGCAGGAGTTCTACTGGCTGCTGGAGACAGAGCTGGGATGCAAGTGAATCATTTATACCGGGGAAAATACAATCCGCAGCCAATGCTGTCTTGTTCGGGAACGGCGCCCGGGGCTTGAGGATCAGAGGGCTAGGAGGGAAAGGAGGAAAAGAGAAAGAAAAGATTGCCTCATCCATACTCTCAGAGCAACTTTATCGCTCATTATCTAAGGGAGGAAACTGTCGCTTGGCTCTCGATAACTTTAATCACAGTGTTTTGCAGGGTTTTTTCTTGAATCCACATCTCCTGGAGTCATGTCATTATGGGAGGTTTCCCAGTTTATTGAAGTTTAACTTTCACTGCAACCAGCAGGGCTAGAATTTTGGACATGAAAAGCCTCAAACACAGAAAAACAAAATAAAAAGATTCCTGAATTTGTCATTAAAAACAAAAAAAGAATCAAGGGCCTGGCTCATAATCTTTGTAGTCCAAAGGAGAGGACTCCTTTTAAACACATGGTACACTCAGACTCACCTGACCCAAGAGAGCACAGTCAAAGCCCAAGTACATGAGCTGCAGCAGCCAACAAATACCAACTGCAAAAGCATGCAACCCACCTTTGAAACGTCTTCTCTTCTCAACTGCCCCGCTGCCTCTTTTCCTCCTGCCTGGCACCTGGCTGAACGTCTCTGCCCCACAGCGGCCAAGTTCTTCCTTTCACCCTGAAAAGCAGAGATATGAAGAACGAGATGGGTCCTTGGTTCATTTAAGATGACTGCGGTGAAATGAAGTTATCCAGAATTGATGCCTTGCTCATGCACCTCTCAAAATCTCACTGAACATTCTCATTTCGGAGATGAACAACAGCTTTCTGCCATGCAACCTAAAGCACATCAAATTGTCATGTTGTTTCTCTTCCCCATAACTCCTATCTTCATCTTAGCTTGCAAGCCCCTAGATGCAAGTGATGCCTGGATGTGAGAGAAGCACCAAGCACTTTACAGGCTTGGTGCTGTAAATAAATTTAAATGTGGTGAAGGGAAGAAAGATTATTTAGAATCATAGAATAATTTGGGTTGGAATAGACCTTTAGAGGTCATCTAGTCCAACCCCTCCTTCAATGAGTCAGGACATCTTCAGTCAGTGCAGATCAGGACCATTCCTACTTCGTGTGCAAAAATACAAACACACAGTCAGTTTCTTCTTTTTTGTCTTTCCCTTTTTGTTATTGCTTCTGCAATGCAATGGCCCAGTTAAGGTGAGGCTTTTCAAACTTATAAGCTTTGTGGCCAAAAGCATATGCAGATTGCTTATGCCTTTTTACAAAAAACCCAAACAAACAAATAAAATCGAAAAAACCAAAACAACAACAACAAAAAAAACCAAAACAAAACCCCCACTCAAGCAAAAACAACAAAAAGCCTCGAAAAACAAACCACTTAAAAAAAAAAAATCTTAACACAAGATCTTGTGTCAGCCAGTCTCATCCAGAGACCATTCTGGGTATGGAATGAGGCAGGACTGACCCTGTGCTTTTCAGTATTTGAAAGCAGGTGTGCATACTTCTGGCTGGTATTTTGGATTTGCTACTCTCTAGAAAAAAAAAACCCACAACTATTAAATCCTTTTAAATGTTTCAAAGCAGCTGGGCAGATTTGTCCATCTTTCTCCAACCCCCTGCTTTTATTTAAAAAAAAAAAAAAAAAACAACACCAACAAAACCAACCTGAACTCTCCCAAGCTCCCCAAGGAAATTAACTACAAAAAACTATGCTAATGGAACATTAAAGTTGTAATGTAAAACCATAAAAGTCAGGAAATTCAGAGTTAGGGCTCCCATGGTACCTCTAAGTCTGTCACCTCATGCACATGCACTATGATAGGACTCTCAGAAATGAACAATTGGGGTAAATGCAAGCATCTTGCTATCTGCTCAGGTTATTTTATTTATTCCTAAGGTCGTTTTGTTGCTGGTAACCTTGCTCGGGCACTGCACTAATGCAAGCGGTGCTCAGCACAGGACCGTGACGACCGAGTGCTCGCAGAACAGCATCACTGCGCAGGCAGCTATTCAGGGTGCCTGTCTAAACTGAAAAGCAGCGGAGATGCACAGATTTGTATTTCTTTTATGTGTAACTTTAGCATAAGGTTAGTTAATCTCAAGCAGCAGCAATACAAGAGCCGCAGTTTTGTTCAGGCAAGAGATCAAGTTCTTGGTAGAACGATTTTAGAAAGAAAAAAAAAAAGAAAAAAAAAAAAGAGGAGGGGGAACTGGGGCAGCTGTGCACGAGCGATGGCAGATACCTTATTCTGTGATTCTGTAAAAATAATATTGTAGCGATAGCATTTATGAGGGGGATTTATAGGACAATTTTGCAGCCCACATGTGTATAAGAGTCACCAAAGCAATTCATATCAAGGAAAGAGGGCAACACATTTCAGCAAAGCAATTTTTAACAAATATCCTTCCCGATATGCAATATATATATTTATATAATCGAAGGTCTGCACACAATAAACCAAGCAGATCGGTATCTTTCCCAAGTTTTACCTTTTGACACCCTCCTCAGCCCTAAGCATGAACAATGAGCCGCATCTCAACAAGCACAACTGACCGGAAGAATCAAAACAATTCTTGGGAAAAAAAAATTAGGTTATCATTCATTAGCTCTCTATCATTTGGCCACCAGTAGGCTGCAGGATATGAGGGCCATTTAATTAGGCCCTGCACTACTCTCTGGTGTGAAAAAGGCTCTCAAAAGCTTTGATTCCCCACAGCTTCACAGCAGGAAGTTGTTGGCGATAATTGACACAGGATTTCCTTGTTAACCAGCAGCAGACATGCTGGATTAAAGCGACAGAGATCTAGAGAAGAAAGTGAAAAGAGATAAGAAGCTCGGAAAGACTTCTGCTTATTTTGCACTTGAGGATGATGAGCAAATAGCAATAACAAACTGGAGTGCTGCTCCCTGTGAGTAAGGCCTCCACTTATCAGACCCATTTCAGCTTGACTGATCAAAGATTGACTTCCCTTAAAATAACATAGGCCTGGGGTTTGTTAGTTTATTAAGCTGCAGGTTTTATGAATTATCACAGTTTTAAAGATGGATTGCCGTTTAT
The DNA here is from genome assembly GCF_000708025.1 of Charadrius vociferus. Classification (NCBI taxonomy): domain Eukaryota; kingdom Metazoa; phylum Chordata; class Aves; order Charadriiformes; family Charadriidae; genus Charadrius; species Charadrius vociferus. Next base: position 8,775,074 of record NW_009647731.1, on the reverse strand, counting down.
GTGAAGGAGTAGAGGATTATCAGGTTTTCATCTAAACAATTATAAAATATCACAGCTGAAAGCTTGCTTGCAAATGACATAATTTTCTCCTGCAAACTAAACAGGTCATTGTATGCCTTCATGTAAGCATTTCCAGCAAGTGCACAAATACAGTAAAATTAACTCTGCAGCTGAGATGATAGCCTGGTAAAATACGTATTTTAACTTCCAAAGCACATGCAAACCCCACATTCCCTTATGCTGCTCCAAAGGTAATTGTATTTAATTTTTGACCGGGACCTTTTAGGTCTAGTTACGTTAAAGAAAGGAAAGAGAGAAATGGCCTATTGAAATGTTTCTTAAAATGTGGTCATGATAAATGGTACTGAAACAGATCCACATGAGTATAGTTAAATGAAACGTCCACTTTAGAGCAGAGACAATTATTGGATATCACTTAATAACTTAACCTTACAACAGCACATGTGGCATTAATAAAGAACTGAGAGTAATAAAAGCTACTACTACTACTATGCTCGGTGCGTGCAGGCAGACGTGTGTACGTATGGGTAGGAGCCAGGGGAAAACCAGGGCACTTGGGGGGAGAAGGAGGAGGGAAAGGACAGAGGACCAAGGCAAGAGCCAGGTAGGAGATAATAGGCTAGCAGTGGTGGTGGACGAGGTGGAAAGGGAGAGGCAGGTGCAGTCAGGGACAGGACGGTGGCAGGCAGGGTCAGTACCTGTTATTCTGAGCCATATCTACAGCTCTTTGCTGGCTGCTGGGTACCTGTGAGCTCCCCCACCCCAGCAAAGTCCCATCTCCCTCTCCTTCGAGGCATCCCTGCGGGGATCTGCACAGTCTTGGGCCACTGGTGGCGTCACCACAAAAGCCAAATTAATTCCCAAGGTGCATTCCCTCTTCTGGGAAGGGGGAGAGATGGTGTGACTGCTGCTACATCCAGGACTCTGCAGCTAAACTGTGCAATCTCTGGAAATCTCTACAGGGTGGAAAGATCCAGGAAAACCCTGTCCATAGGGGTACATGCTACACCTAAAACGTCAAGAGCCTTAGGTGGTTTTGGCTGGAAAGTAGCAGTTCAACTGTGTGAAAAAAGTGCGAGTACCAGTAATTATTTTTATTCCAGTGTAGAAACTGCTGTTAACAATTTTTTAAAACAATGACAAAACACTTCAATTCTCTCATCTCTGTTTTTAAGGTCTTGAATAACTCATTTTGACCATTTTAATAGGTTCTGAGCCCAGAAACTTCTGTCCTTGCAACTGAAGCCAAGAGAACAGGAAACCAGACACAAAAACAGTCTCAACAATGTGGGGTTTTTTAAATCCTGAAAGGAAGACAGTAATGTTCTCTGCCATGAATATAGCACACGCACCATGCAGAACTGCTGTGCCTCATGGCAGTAGCAGCACCACTGCATTTTGGTTCACCATTGACTTCAACACATCTGAGTAATGCCACCATCCCAAATTCACACCAGGAAGTTCTCCTGGAAACCCCATAATGATGTACCAGGCACTTCCATACACACTCTTATAGTCTAATGGTCTTCTTCAGAGTATTTGAGAAGCATTAGCCATGAATTATCATTTACTGTGCAGCAGCTTTTCCTAGCAAGACCAAATCAGCAAATCATTTGTGTGATTGCATCTTCTCCTTCCTGAAGTTGCCATTCTGCCCAAAGAAGAGACATGAAGCCCAGGCAGCCAGCTATGCACACTGGGCACCAGTGACGCTGCTCAGGCTACGATCGATCTCAGTGTCTTTTTAGCCTTAGCTTTCTTTTTCGATGTGAATGAATTGTTTTGCAAAGTGGTGGGGTGTTACAATGTAGATTCTATAATGTAAACTGATGAACTAAAGGCTGGTTGTGTTAGACTTAGGTGGGCATTCACAGGAGATGAACTGGAATCAAAGATCTGGTTATCAGCAATCCTATATGTCAGAGAGGGGAGAGGCTGAAACCCAGAGCCACACTTTTCATCTCGTTCAAATCTCTGTCATGGATTACATTAAAATTTTAGGTTAAAACACCTTAGACTAGGCTGAAAGGTCTCCTCCTTTCCAGTCCTGTGCATCTATTGTCCTTCAACAAATGAAGTTAAAAATCTGTATCTTAATTATGTGGTTTGCCATGTCCTTCTTTTTATTTCCTTTCCTACATGCTTTATAATTGCCCTATCATGCTTACCTCTCCTTATTTTAAATCGGTTGCATATGAATTAATTACCATGTTCTCCTCTGTACTGGCATCATCCTTTTCAGCAAGGACACCCAGCTGGTAAATTACCATGTGTTTTAATTACAACTATACAGCACCAAATTCCAGAGGCACTGCAAACATAGAAGTTTTTAAGTTCAGTGGCAGTTTTACATACAGAGGATCTGCTGAATTAGGCCCAGAGTGCGGTACCTGTTCAAAACCAGTGAGAATTTATTTTCATTGGCAGATAAAGGCCTCATATTTAGTCCTGCAGTTCCTTTGCATTTGTACTAAGATAGCTAACATGCACACACAAAAACTCACTTACTATTGCATGATCAAAGTAAGTAATATTTGTTCTCATTTAACATCATTTCTAGCTTACAGCAAAACTGTTGTCTCAAGCTACTTCCTAAGTGCCTGATACAAGTCTCACTGTAACCATTGACAGGCTTCATGTCGACTCAAGTGTATCATGTGCAATATTGATCTGTCTCATCACAAAAAAGTAGGGTCAACAGAAAAAAAATGATGCTCTGGTTCAGTATTTTAGGATGCTTGAGCAACCTTGTCTTACTCTGCACAGAGCAGGGAGAGTTGTCAGCAACCTCGTGCCAGTATTGGACCCTTGTGAAGGATTACTACCATAACATGTAATGATGCTAGGCATTATTTTTTGTTTTGAAATATAGAATGCCAAGATATTTCAAAATAGCCAGTTCTGCACATTTTGAAGAATGTGCACACAAAGTAGTGTGTTTCTTGCTATTTTTAATATTTATTGCCATTGATAGTTCTTGCAGTTTCTAATGGTAAAGAGCAGAATTAAATTACAACTAAACTTCTCTGAGTTCCTTTAGTTCCAATGCTTAATGTATTTTGGTCAAAGCTAGGATTACCTCAGTGGACATATAAGCAGAATAAAAAAAACATTTCTTTTTTATATAATGTAAACAAAGACTCTATTCTATTTTCGTTTTGACACAGCAAATAGAGATTTGTGGTCAACTAGTAACCGGCTTCACAGACTAATCCATCTTAATGCTAGCAAAAGAGTTTGTTAATTTTCCTGGGAAAGAAGGTTTCTTTAATTCACATATCTACATATGGTAGATATGATTCTTTCATTTACAATGGCATTTGATAAAATCCTACTTTTATAAATGATGCATCTGCTTTTAATGTCTTAAATCCTGTGATTGAATAGACAAATCTTCCCCCTTGTCTTGTTTTTTTTTTAATATTTAAAAGGCCTTACTGCCTTAAAACATACATCAAGCAACATTGTAATAGAGAAATACACTTTTAAGACAAAGTGACAGATTTACATATCTGTGTGATGTGACTCTCTTGACAACCAATAAATGTATTATATTGATGAAGTGAATATGTCCTCTATCTGGTCATTTTCAACTGGAAACTAATAACCAGCATCACCATATCAGGCATGCAATAACCTGGGTTAAAACTAGGTTCATCAAATAAATCACTCAGGAATTTTTCTATTTCTTTCCCAAGACACGTTGCACATCTGCTTAGTGAAAGGAGGAAAGAAGCAATATTTCTTTGATCAAAGTCTTTTTTAATATCCTTGTATCTGTCCTTTGGGAATGCTATCTCTGGACTTAGGCCTGGGAGAGACACTCAGCATCTCCTGAAAGGTGCTAAGCACCCTTTTACTGCCATTGACTGGCAGAATATTCTGTTCCTTGCAAGATAGGACATTTTTGGAACAGTTGCTGATGCTACATCACTTTCTAATGATCCAGGGAATGACATAAATTCAAGATTTCTAAAAACAAAACACAAGGTGTTTTTAATGAGTCCCAGTTTATATCAACAGCTTTCAGGAGGAAAAAGAATAAAAAATTCTTAGGCAGAAATGTATACTGCATTAAATTTACCCCAAGCCTCTATCTCATAGACATGAAACACCTATGCATATGTAGAGATCTCTAAGAAACACTTTGAAAAGCTACATTGTGCTTTTAACTTTTTATAAAGTCTTATTAATATCATTTAGAGTTGCCATGTGGCTGGCTTCCTGCCTGGCTTCTTTTACTATAGACTTGGCAGTTGTTATCCCAAGCACCGCACATGTGCGGATGAAGCTGAGCGTGGGTAGCAGCCATTTGTCTGAGGCGGCTGGGTTTTGTCATATTTCAAACTGGCAACCCTAATGCCTGTTCTTACGGGATACAAATCTGGTATGAAATTCCCAGAGTTGAGTCAAGGCCTGGCCTGGCACACGCGAATCATTTTTTTCACGTGAGGATGACGGCAGGAGCTTATGGATGACGGGGAAGTTTTTCATCTGCTTCTGTGTCTGCCGGAGCCTTGGTGGAGCCACTGAGAGCTGGGGCAGGACTTGAGGATTTGCAGGATCAAGCTGTTAAAAGGCACCCCCTTCCCACACTTCTGGCTGTGGATGTAGGTCTCGTCCTTGGTTAGGAAGCAGAAGACATAAATGTGTCATACGCAGCCAGACTTGCCCTGATTTCAGGTCAGAAGCATTCTGAAAAGGTGGTGATAACACAGAGAAAGGCAGCTACCTTGCTTTTCTTTATCCTGGAGCTTGGTAGCTGGTAAATGTGGCAGAGAAGGACATGGAAGTGGCTCAGAGAGAAGCCTTTCAGCATTCTGATGTACCCTGGACTCACAGATCGCCAGGAGTCTAGACCCCCTCTGCCCCTCCATGCTGCCATGAAAGAGGCAAAGCCCTGCTGGTGGAGACTCCTGGGTTTCTACAACCTCTTTCCCATTTTATGGTGGGGTAGAACAATACAGAAACAAACAAACAAAAAAAAGTGCACAGGAGTTGGTTTCACACACTTGAGGCCAAATACTCAAATAACATTTAAATTAGAAAGTATGAGCTTAGGGTCACTTTTCTTGCCTGTTCTCTAGGTGTTACCCGAGAATCAGGTCTCATGCAAACTACAGTGAGATCCGTTACGGGCCCATCGCTATATTTCTAGGCAAGGCCTGTGGCCCTAAAGTCACCCTGCACTTTTTGTTGTAGAGCACCATTTCCATCAACTGCATAGGCAGGCTTTTTTCCACATTGTGTGTCTTGGGCTTGGATTTTTGGGTAAGACTAAAGTAGAAAATATTCAACAGGGATTTCTTTCTATAGTAAGGGATGCGCCACCTGCAATTTTGTGTAAATCTATGTCCATTCAGCTCTGGCATAGCTGTAAACCTCTTAGCTCTTGCTTACCAGAGCCTTGTTAGTACTTCAGTTTGCACCAAGAATGCTCCCTTCCTGTATAGCATCTCACTTGCGGCTGGACCATGTTATGAAATAAGGAGGGTACTGTAAGAGAAGGGGAGATGTTAGGGGACAGCAGCAAACAGATCTTTAACCATCTTTCTGCTAGATCCTGCTTTTGTATGTAGGAATAAACCTGCAGATCTACTCTGCTGGCAACAAATAGGTGGGAAACCCACCTGCTGCTGTCGCAGCCCTCTCTGAAGGCTGCGCCATAGATGGAATAATGACCTACTGGTGCTATTTATTGGTCTAGTTAGAGAATTGACAAAACACGCAATCTAAAATAAAAGTAAATCCACTCAGTTTTTATAGTAATAATCATATAGGATACAAATAATGCACAAAAAACAATAAATTTACCCCAAAATGACAGTAATCTATATTTTCACTCAAACAGTACTTAATTGGGAGCCTTTTAATGACAGTAAAATTCCCCAAATAAGCTGTTAGATAACATATCCACGGCAAAGTAGACATGCACTTCTGTAAATGTGTGTCCAACCATGACTTTTTTTTTTGTCTTGCATTTGTATGTGTGTTTCATGCCTCTTCACCAGAATATGTACCATTTAAGGCACCAATACCCAAGTGTAAGTTGTTTGGGTGATCTGGTTGGAATAATTTGTGATACCGTGTTTACTACCACAAAATGAAATTCAGCGGTGCTCACTAGAGATTGCCACCCCATCTAAGATCTGAAGTTAAATCCCAGTGCTACTGATTCCACAGAGCTTCTATCTTTGTTCAGCAGATAAGTGGGATTGAAAAGCTTCTGACAACTTGACATGGGCCTAGCGGACTTGGATTAATTTCACTCAAAGATTTTCCTTAACTGGATGTCATACAACTTTTAAGAAGTCATTTGCTACCAAAAAAGGTGTGCAGGATTGATGAACTAACTTGGCATTTAAAAGAAAAGGAGAGAAATCTACTTATTCTGATCTGGAAGCAAAAGCTGTTTCTTTTGGCATCATGGTGAAAATATCTGCATGCATCTTAATAAGTAGGAGAATTCTCTGCTCAGAGCTTTCTTTGAAGATAATGCACCTGCCTAAATGGGTCTACCTTTTCCTTCCACTACACTGAAGGCTTGTATCCTGTGAATCAGCAGTCCCAGGACTGCACTGCTGTGTTGTTTACATTGTCACTCAGTGTGGAATGGTTAAAACAGGCAAATCTGGACTAGCTGTCACCAGGCAGGTGGGTTTGGATGCAGGTATACAAGGGGGAAGTCACTGCAGGTCTGTGTATCTCCCTTCCTCCAGAGCAGGAGTGGCAGGGAAGAAAGTTAAAAGTGAGGGATCCCAGCTCTAGGTTCCTTTTTTCCAAACTTTCTCCAGTAGCAAGGAAGAAATAGTGATGGGTGGAAGACATCTCTGAGGAGCAGTGGCTCTGAAGGCAATGGGGTGGATGGAGGGTGTGCAGTTTACACATCACGCCATGTTAGAGCTGTACCTGAAAATACAAATATCATCTTACATACTGAAACTCTAAATTCTGAACTGCAGTTACGTGAGGAGTGAAAAAATGTGAAAGTTTGCCTATCTTTTGATAGCAATATCTCATGACAGAGGCAGCTTTCGTCAGTGCTCCGAGCTTATGTTGTCTTTATTAAAAAGTAGTAGTTGTACTAGTAGCTTGCTTTGTTTTTTACCTCCTAAACATGAAAAGAAAATGTGAATCAGCCTCTTTAAATTAAATATGAGAAACAATTACATTTTGACAGTTTAATTGCATTCTTCCTCCAACATGGCATTCTAAACAAGATACCACATGTATTTAGCATGCTGATTATATTTTTAGATTGTTTTGCAATTAAGAAACTATCCCTAAAAGAGATAAAATAATTGGTTGACTAAATCACTATTTCTTGAGGGAACAATATTAAGAAATGAATGTTGAATGGCTATATCCATAATAATTAGCTTTTAAATCACTGCTTAAAGGTTTTAGGTTTTTAGCCTTCAAAATTGTATCTGTCATTCAATTTGCTGCATATTATTCAAATTTGCTTCTATAAAAAAAAGGAAAAAAAAACCCAACCACTGCTAACAAAACAGCCTTGAGTATAACTGACGGGATCTCATGACTTTCAATGGCCAAAAAAAATCCCAGGCACCCAAAATGTCTTTCACTGGGAAAGCTCTAGTCCATGTCTCTGATGGGCATTGTGCTATTGATATTGCAAATAGAGAAAAGGATACTAATTTATTTCAAAATCACTGAGTATTCAAGAACAGTCCAACTTCCCAGGAGTGCTGGATGACCTTTACATTGCTTTTATTATTTTGCACAAAGCTGTTTCTTACTTTTCTTGAGAAAAAATAAAGATTAAATACCAAAAAGTTTCATGAGTTTCTGTTATTTTCCTTAACATTTGATTTAAATGGGATGGTGGGATCTGAGTTTGAAAAAGAACACGCTCATTCTCCAGGTTAAAACCAGCTCTGGATGACAATCATCTTCTGAATCTTCTTTATTTTAAAAATAGAAGAATCTATGTAAAATATGCAAGCTGGAAACAAACTTTCAATTCTGTTGAAACAAAATTGTGATTTTAATTATCATTTCAATCCACACACATCTCCCAAACATTTTTTTTTTATTTTGACAAAATATTTTCATTCGACTTTTCATACTGACAACAAGCTAAAAGAAATCTCAACTTCTTCCAGAGAAGTCAATGCAAGTTTTTATTCTGATTATTTTCTATGTAAATTTGTGCAAAGCCAAGTCAGTATTTGGAGAAGAGACACAGTAGACTTATGATTCACAACAAGACCAGATGGAATTTCCTGGAACTTGTTTTTAAGACACCAAATAAAATCATATTTAGAAGGAAGAAAGTGAGAGGCTGAATTGCAGCTGAGTATGAAGCAACATTGTTAAGACTTTTCATTAGGAATATAAAGTTTGACCTGCTTGTGATGCTCTTTAAGGCACGTTGATTTCATACATTTCCTACTGAGGTGCATACAAAAATATGTGGGTAGAGATGCCAGTAGTTCACAGAGGAATGATTTCTAAGGGGAAAGGAAGGTTAGCCCAAACATATGGGACAAAGTGAAGAAGACATGCTGGTGAGAACCAGAGTGCAACAATGCTGAATGGTGTAATCAGCTGAAAATGTTCTCAGGCCCCAGGAGCAGTGCTAGCACAGAGAGGGCCTGCTTTAGCAGGTTTAAGAACAGGACCAGATAGGAAGGGAGGGAGAATTGGGAATGCTCAGTGGACACAGCTGGAATAAGCACACAGACATTTCAACACACAAGCTCACAGCATCACACATTACCTATTCTTCTGTAAAAGGCCTGAGAATGCATGATCTACACTGGTTGTTGAAATAAATGCCTTTTAAATATTCTAGTGCAATGTAGTTTCATAAAAGTAACTGGCAAACCTGAAATACAGGGTAATAAGTGACCTTTATTTCATCCACAGTCCTGACTACAAGGTCCCAAACAAACAACAGAATAACAAGACGTACCTCATCATGGGCAGGAGATGATTTCAGAATGGTTTCCAAGCTGGAGTTTGGAAAGAAAGTGGTGCAAGGTATAGCAATGAACTATTTCCACCCAGCGTTCCTGGACTGTGAAGATTGTGAAGAAAGTCAAGATAGAAACATGAACGAAGGCTGCGTGCCTTGTAGATATTGTTGTTTTTTCAATGGTAACTGTACCTGTGGAGGATACTGCTTCCCCATAGACCTTGCCAAGCTCGATACGATGCTTCTGTGTTTTACAGGCTGAGAACTGACCCATCTCCTTTTGAAGTCAACGGGTGTCTCCTGATTGTAAGTTGTCAAACGCATCATCAACATCACAGAGGCTGGAGCTGGAACAGTTACACCCAAATGAGCTTGTAGCTAACAGGTTTTGATAGCAGCTTATCAATAGCTGACAGCTGGTGTATTGATAGAAAGGAGCTGAGCAAATTCCAGCTGCTAGGTGACAGCACAGATACCCAATTCACATGGAGCTATATGGCTAGCAAACCCCAAAGTCATCTCATTTAGCTGTAGCTTAGGTATGTCTGCCAGTGAAGTAGCCAATGTCTCAGTTCACTATCACTGAACATGTCTACCTTGCCCTTGCCTTGTCCTGGCTCCAAGCTCCTCCACGTACCTTGTGCTGCTGCAGCCTTGCTGGTCTTTCTGCCAGGTTAGCAGGTTGCATGAGTCAAGAAATGGCCTGAAAAAACTTAGCACAGGGATGGGGAGACTCATCAGGCTGGGAGTCCAATGAAAGACAGAAGAGTAGGGAAGGGGAAAAGCAAGAAGTCACTATTTCAGCAACAGCAAAGTGTTAGATGAGATCAACAAGCCCTCCGTAAGTTGTATCCACTGCAACATGGACTCTAAGTCAGAAGGTATTCTTTCTATTAAAAGATAGGTGTATAAGATAGGAGAGCAGCAGGTTCAAGTTATGTCAGTTGCTGAAGAGACTTCTATACCTTTTTTTATATGAAGAGCCATTAATGCTACTTGTACGTTTTTGTAAAGACACGATGGTCACTCCTAGCACGTCACTTACTAATGGCATCTCCCTACCGAAAGCAGCAAAGTTGGCCCAATCAACTGTGAACTTATTCAGCTGAGTTTGGCAGGGAGGGGAAGATCAGATATTTGTCACAAATATTCCCGTATATATGATAACTGCTGTGACTCAGTCTTGTGCTCCTGAGAGCCTGCTAAGACAGACAGCAGAGTATCAGACAAAACATTCAGTGCAGTTCAGATGAGCTAGTTATGACAAATGTGTAAAAGCAGTGAGGTGCAGAACTGCTTAAAAGTTGAGTTCCAACTGTTTCTGGGATACTCAGTCCAATAGGTTGATTAATGGACAAATTTATTTCTTATGACAAACAGTCAATGTTCATAAACCAGATCCCAGCATCTCAAGAGTCCTATCACCAAGCTCCCTCTATGGAGTGGAGACAGGAGGGGCAGCTCAGGTAAGATTTCTCTCTCTGTGCATTGCCTGCAGGAACCAGGCTACCAGTTTCTTAACACAGGTGCTTAAGTTAAGGGTCTAAGGAGAGGGGGAATGAGCTTGGGCCCCAGTGACCACTCAGAGATGCAGGAACAGCAAGCTGATGGTTTCATAGACCTGCTCCTTCCTACTGCAGCAATAAAATTGAATAAATTTATGGATCTGTAGCATGTTGCTGAGATTCCTTCCCCAGCTGTCTTAATTCAACTATCTGATTTAGGTACGCTGATGATGCTGTCTAAGAAAAAGACATGGGGAACCTCTAGTTCAGAATTAGACTTTGGACTTAAACGATAGCCAGTTTTTGGCACAGGGGACAGACTTTAAATGAGCACAAATTGGTGAGTTACAGACTTAGAAAAGGGGATAATTATTTAGATTCAGGCCAGACATTTTGGGGGAAACAGACCAAAAGTAATATCTATTCTAAGGAGAAATACTGATAGGCTGTGGAATTACAGGCCAGCTCTTTCTTCTTTTTCCTTACAGTCTGGAGTATGCCTTATAGCTCATCATATTTTTGGCTTCTGGCACATATTTTATTAACTTCCATTATATATAGAAACAAAACAGACCACTATTTAAAAAAAATGCTGTGAGTAAAAAAAGAAATGTAATGGCATATTCAAAGAGTAATTAAAGACTCTCTTATGAAAGTTAAAAGCCAAGAAGAGTTTGAGAAACTTTCACACACACACACACAAAATGTTGCACAAAAATTATATGAACCCATTTGCATCCACATTTGTGAGCCATGTGACTCCCCCTGAGATTTAGTTTGGCTTCTCTGTTTAAAGCATTACAGATACTGAAAACTCAGGACTAAAAATTTGGCTTGCTATCAAACCCAAGCTTCAGTTTAGATGATGCAGGAGAAACCAACGGAATCGGACCTCACTTAACTCATTCCAGTCTGCTCAATTACTGTCACCATTAGAAAAGACTTCATATGCCAAAACCTTTTAAGCCCTATAGAGCCTGATAAAGATGCCTGCAAACCTAAAAAACTGTAAAACTATCAGCATACTGTGCATAGGTTGAATGCCATAAAGGACGAAAGATATCCAGGAATACAGGTTTGTTTTTCTTTTCTGTTCTTGCTGTTCCAGAGATCTGGTCTTATCTCAGATGCTTTTAAGTAGCATGAAGATCACAAAGAGCATTACCATGAAATATGCTATCAACTGCCTTGTGATCATGGAGCTACACTACAGGCAAGGTAAAGCTACTCCTGTTCTTCTTTCATAGCAAGCATTTTGCTGCACACTAAAAGCCCTATCTGCTCCTCAGTTTAGGTGTAATATAGGTTTAGGATATTCTGGAGAATATGCAAGAGAGCCCCCAGTAATTCTAGCCATGTCCCGTGGAAGAAATTTGCCCAAAAGAAAAGGCCTGGTTTAGATTGTCACTGTTTCATGGAGATTAATGAAAAAGATGGAGAGGGTGCTGAGGAGTTTGTTCACTCTTCTGTGCGCTGCAGAAATAGGTATTGCAGCAGCTCCAAAGACTTCTCCTCAGCTGCAACAATTGCAGACTGACAGGAAAAAGCTGAAGCTGGAAGAAAAAGGTCCACAGAAATTACAGGTAGGTATTTTTTTAACCATCACAAAAACACCTTAAATTAGTTAGGCAGTAAAGAGGAGAATGAATGCAGGCTAAATTGTTACTAAGTTGAGCTTCCCTGAAAAATACAGTTTATAATTACACTTGAATGAAACTTGCTGTGAAATCTGCAACAACACTGAACTCACTTGGTAACTGATTTCATGATGTGTTGAGGTTCAGTTTCCAGGTCAAATTGTCAGCTGATGTAAACAGATGGAGTTTCCATGAAGTAAATGGGCCTCTGGCAACTCATGCCTGCTAAAGGTTGGTCCTAATATTTGTTAAAAAATTTCTTAATCTGCAGGTCTCTTAAATGAATATGCACCTTGTCCCTAACAAAATCTCACAGATCTATAATTCTGCTGCAAACTCACTGAAAACCTACCCTTCTAATGTGGTTTTCAGCTGAAACCTTTTGTACTTTCCAGAATTTTGTTTTGATTGAGACTTAGGGCTCATTTGAACTTAAGAATCAAAGTGAAAATTTAAAAGGAGGGGAAAGCACACAAACTGAAAATAAAAATGCAGGTATAACCAGGCATGAATCCAGATCATAACCTCAGCCCGGCAGACAGCGAAATGTCGGGAGGCTCCTGACCCCATGCCAGCCGTGGGACCCTCTGCCTCTGTACCACCTGGGCCAGCATCAGGCCCTGGGGTTTGGCTGTATCGACTAATTTTGTGTAAGATTTTCTTACGTATATGTCCTCTACCTCACAGCTACAGGCTGTTGGGAAGTTATTAAATAACATGACACAAGAATTTATGTGGATGATGTGGCGAGGGGGTGACTGGTTTTCCTCCTGTCCCTCCCCAGTTCATTCCAGTGCGCAAGATAAAGGAGGACCGGACTGAAACCTGAAAGTGTATTGCATAAATAAAGGCACAATATAATACCCCATAGAAATAAATTATCTTCTCATATAAAAATCTTCTAAGGCCCATTTCCAGAAGAGTAATAGAGCTGCCAGTCCAACACCTGCAGGGTTGGAAATAATTTACCTAGCCTCGCTGACTTTTAGGCAGGTTCTTCGTTTGACGAATGGCCCAATTAAACATCTGTTAAGGGCGACGTTATCTCATCCCGAGGTGGAATATCCTACCTTGGGAGATCACACTGGAGAACCCCCCCCCGGGTTCCGCGAGGCTGATGGCGGAGAGGAGCTGGCCGGGGCGCAGGGCCCGGGGCCGCCCGCCCTGGGGAAGCCGCTGGGAGGCCTGTGCCTCGCGCGGCCCACCCTCCCCCTCACACAACCTTCCCGTAACCTCGGGCTCCTGAACCCTCCGTGTACGTTTTAGGCCTTGATAATAAAGCAACATCTGCAAACTTACAAGTGCTTTACTCGAGTTAATTGAGTAAATTGAAGCAAGATGCGGGGCAGGGGTGATCTATGATCCCAGGTTGCGGGCCTAGAAGGGAGACAACAGATTTACTGCAAAGACAGTGGGCGGCCTTTTGTTCAGGCCCTGGTTCACGGGAAGTTTGAGGTCACGAGGGATTAAAATATCTTTAGAAACAAATGGAATAATTTGGCTGAAATATAAGGCACACAGTGCCAGCTCATGCCAGGAAACCAGGGGTGATTTATGCGCCTTCAATCCAACACATTTTTCTGATATCTGCCCCATTAGGCTGAATTTATAGATTATTGGGAGAATATGTATCCTCATCTCCCCTCTTCTGACATGTTTGTACCCTGGGGAGCGGTTCCAAGCATTGCAAAACAAATAAAACGTCACATTACCTTGTGTTTGCAAGGGCGAAGGCCCGCTCCACTTAAAACTCCAGGGGGGAAATAAAAATTAAAAAAAAAAGAAACAAACCGAAACAAAACCCTAACCTCCCATTCACTATACTTGTTTGGGAATTACTTATTAAAAAAGACATTAAACAGGTAATGCTCCTTCTCCTATAATCTGTACAAGTCATTAAGTTTAAGCACAATTCGCCACCTTGAAGCAATTGGATACATTGTAATTTGTTTTATGGTCTCGCAGATGCAAGGTATTTGCCGAGCTATAAATACATAAAAGTGGTTTATACGAGCAGCCCGTACCCGGCGTGAGTTAGGAAAGGAGAACCTCTCCTGGTTTCCCTATTCACATGCACACTCACACACACGGGCCCTCATGCACTGTATCTGTTTATATTATTTTTTTAAAGCCTGGCTCACTTTTAGTGGGATATATTGTCCCTTTTGTAGTTTCTCTGCTGCTTTATTAAATCCCAAATTCCTTACAAAACTGTACAATTTTAATAACACAAATCCATGCAGGTCATAAAGCTGTCGAAATGTACATAGCACCAGCCGTGATCAGCTGCAGTGATATCATCAACCCTGATTAGCTAGAGCCGGTCACACGACAAGGTTTTATTACAAGTGTCATTTACATTTTTGACAGTTTTACAAGGCTTAATGGCTTTGTATTAAATACATTGTGTTTCAAGGAAACTGACAGTTCAGGGTATCTTGTAAATACAATGCTATGGCATTTCCTCAGAAGCAATCATCAGGAAAATGAAACATCTAGTATTCCTATTGTAAACAGGGACATTTCACCCAAAAAAAAAAGTTCACCCAAGCCAAAGTTTAAGTCCGAGAACCAAAAAAGCTAAGAAAAAATGTTTTCTTTTGTCAAGTTTTTTTATATATATATATACATATGTCTTGTAACATACTAAAACTTTTTTGTAGCGAAAGCATTAGCAATCACTGAAGAACCCGAGGCATGTTCCCCACAAAATTAATGGGAAAAGGCTCTTTGCAAAAGTTTCCTACGAAAACCCGATTTATTGTTTGGTTTTCTTACAAACAAAAACCACTACCTGGGGGCATTAAAGTATTTCTGAGCTTTTTTACCAGGCCGGTGTCTATTTTTAATCTCTTGAAGAAACCTTGCTGAAACTGATAGTTTTTCACGTGGTTTTAATCAGAAAGGTGGATGAAATCGGCTATATCAGCTCTGTCTACTTGGACTTTGAGTTTCATTTGGGCCTAAAATAGAGATGTTCAGAAGGAAACCTCTTGTGCTTTGAATAGCAGTAAGTCAAAATCCAAATCAGAATCTGTGCTTTTTGATATGGGCCAGTTATTTCAGAAATTAAAATGAATCCCCCAACCTGAAAACCACCTCGACTTGAAACAAATAGGCAATTTCACAACAAAATCCAGAGCAGACTGATCATTTAAGTCCTGTCCATCCAAGCTAAGTTTCCCCACACATAGAATATCTACTTACGCATGTAATAGTTCTCCAACTGATTAAATTTGTGCAACCTATTATTTACTATATGAATTAGGTTCTTATTCCCAGATGTATTACATTCGCTGCTGTTCCTGTGCCAATTTCTCAACAACATGGCACTAATATCCCTTATCATTTACACACACAGGTTTTATTATTTTTATTATATCAGCATAATAAAAATGGTACAGTCTCTTTATGTTAGAGCTTTTTTTTTTTTTTCATATGGTAACCAGTATGAATTTACTCACACCAGTAAAAATTCTACCATTACCAGTATAAGGAAGACTTTTGCTGATATGGCTGAAGACAAACTACAGATTGACTATTTTGCTTAGAAATAACGAACTGTAACAAAACAGTACTCCCAAATTAAACTGTAGCACCAGCATAAATAATTATTTTACCCTGAGCTTTAAATGTTAAAAGACTGATGTTGCTTCTTTCTCCAGCTTGATCTGAGTAAAACATTAAATCCACTCCAGTGCGTTTTGAGTCTATAGTTCCTTTAAAGTCTTTATTCATTAAGAAAAAATAATTCAATATATGATAACTTACCATCTTTGCTGATACCAAGGACCAGTAAGGGAGCTGCTGTCTTGTTTTGCCACACACACACACATTAGTTTAGACTTTAGACAGTTTCTAGAGATGATTCTGGCGTGTCCCTGCATTAATTATCAAGAACTTTTCAACCACCATACTGATTACTTAAAAGAAGGTCAGCCATTTGATTAATCCTGGTTCTATGTATGTTACTTCAGTGGTGTCTGTAGCCCATACGTAGGTCATCTACTGAACAGATAGTTCCCAATGCAAAAGTGCTACAGTGTCTATAGAAACTATCCCCAAATGCTATAAAAGTACAAGAGGGAGACAGGTATTTGGGATAAATCATGGCAGAGTACTTTTAGTAAAGTAAATCTGTCATCGCTTGCCCAGCAGAGCTTGCAGGCTGTTGTGTCTCCTGTTCCTTCCTTCCAGGCAGTGCTTCCTCCTAGAAGTAACCACAGAAAGACTGAACGTAATTCATGTCATTCCTGAAGGCTCTCTCCTTGCGTCACGCGCTCCATGGAGCCCACTACCACTCATCACCTTCCCAAGGCATCTCCTCCCTAGCCGATGTCTGGCCAGCCACAGGACAGCTAAGGGGTATTCACCTTTCCAACCTGTCACTGAATCCTTTGTTGGTGCTGCAAAAAAGCCACTCTGACCTAATACCAGTGATTTTCTCGATGGACACCTGCAAGAAAGTTACTGGCATAGGTTCTTCCGGCCCACTGCCTACGGTAGCTCCATCACTTTTAGGTTGGTGATAGGGAATGGAGCAGCCAGACCCGAAACGCTGTTGGGTGGCATATGGGATGCAGGGGAACCAATTGCAGGAGCGTGTTGCTCTTCTCCTCACTCCCACCTTCTCTGCCAGCCCATTGGTGTTGTGGCTAAGGGACCCCTTTCATGGGTTGCCCCACCAAGGAGACAGTCCTTCCTCCTGCCCGTGGCTGCACTACCCAGAGCCAGCATCCCTGGCCTCCGCTGCCTCAGCAGCAGGTTGTGGATGGGCTGTTCTGTATTAAAGTTTGGAAATGAAAGTGAAAGCACATGTGAGCCCTGCTAAACAGAACAGCAGAACCGGAGACTTAGCTGTATGCCAGAAGCCACAACCAGATAGAAATCACAGGTTAGTCAGGAAATTACTTGCATTTAATTTGGGGCCATGTCTCCTGGGAGGAGGCTGGCCTTTTCCTGTTGTGCAGCGATGTTGCCCCTGGGTATAATTTGCCTTTTTCATAAGCAAGGGTGCTATCTCCTCCTTCCTCAAAGAGACCTTTCAAAGCCAGCTGAGGAGAATCAAATGTGGCACATTAGCAACAGGACAATGGCAAAGTCATTATAAATTGACTTCCTTACTGTGAGCTTCAGTAATCTGGATGTATTACTAGCGTGATTCTGCAATAAAACTGAAGTAGCTAGTTCCTCCACTTGAATTAAAAACACCCTCTCCTTACCACTTCAGAGAGGTAAGGCATGCTCCCATCTTCTGGGGATGAGGTGAGGTGCCCAGCAGATAAGTCTTCTGCTTCTTTTGCATGTGCCCAAGGGAAGGATCCTTTCCAAGCAGGTGTGGACATGGCCACAGCACGTAGACTGCTCTGCAGGTCTCACAAGAAGCAGCAGAAGACTCTGTCTTCCTTCCTCCCACCTCTGCGTCCCCAGCGCATTGCAGTAAGGGATGGCAGTACAACTGTCACCTCGCCTCACTGCCTTGCTCCCAAAAGGAGCCTGCCTCAGCGATTCAAAAGGTCATCTCTGAAAAGTGTAACTAAGAGCTGGAGCAAAAGCTGATGCCCTGCTCCAGCCCCCAAATTTCCCAAGTGCTGCAGCCTGAGGTCCTTAGACACATGCTGACTGACATCAGCGAGGCTGCTTCTGCCAGTGACTGAAGCCAGGGCTGGGTAAGCCATCTTAAAAATGGCTAGGATGCTCTAAGGTAAAGCATCTGCCAATTTTCCCCTTGTGTTTTTTTCTTTTCCTTCCGCTTTCCACACAAACAATGGCAACTTTTACGAGCACGTGTCTGCCATAAAATGAGGACTCACTGTAAAAATAATGTTTTGTTCAGAGCAAATAGGTTTTTAAAAGTGCATTTTCTGCAGGGCAAGGTTTTTTAGCAGTTTTTGGCTCATGCTTCCAGAGAATTCATTAAAAATGTTACTCTGGATCAAATGAACAAATTCTTAATGTAGTTATGTGTTTTGCCCACTTCTTAACTTAAATTTAAAAATTAATGGTTGTGCTCAAGTACAATTGCTATTCCCATTCAAGATGTTTTGCTACCACATCTGTATTCTCTGTACAATTTGTCACCAATTATTCAGCGTCAGCAACTTCATTTTTTGCAGCCTTTCAGCAATTAATGTTTCTCAGTGTCCCTTTCATAGAGCATCACTCCTTTACATCAGCTGTGCGTGAGGTACGTGCAGAGCTCATTTACTGGAAACGGACAAATCTCAAAGGTCTGATACGAATACCTCAGTATCCATAAACTGTGGTAAGACTCTATATGATCATCACGTTACCAAAGTATGAGAAGGATTAGTCACACGAGACTCCAAAATTGGTGACTTGCATTGTATCTGCAAAGTTTGTTATTCCTTAAGCTTTCCAGTAGCACCAATTGTGGGCACCAGCTCTTTCCATTTTGCACAACCTGAGCTATCCAGCAGCTCATCCTCATGGACACGGCATGTCCACCCTGAAGCATCAGCATTTCTCTGTTCCCCAGACTTGTCAGAGCATCAAAGTAAATAATAAACTAATAAAATAAATGAAACAGAAGAAAACAAAACAAACCTGCCAGTGCAGGAACTGCAGCCTGGCATGCCTTGAAGGGGTTAATGAATTCCAGTTTGGTATAAGTTTGGATAACTAAGACTTTCCCATGGCTGTAAAAGTTCATATTAAACTCAACTGGTCTTGGTTCCTCAGGCCTCACACAATCTCTTTTTCAAGCAAATCTATGGGATGCTGGTGGGAGTTTTGCCACAACGAGGGAGTAAGGAGAGCCCTTGATAGATGTCATCCCATCTCAGGGGACAGGGAGTTGCCATGCCAGAGCCAGCTGCAGGATCGGGCCTCCCTTGGGTTGCCAGGATTGGGCTCAGGTAACTTGAGCCAGATAGGTTGGGAAGCAATATGTACTCCTTCTTGTATTTCATAAGTTGTGTTTTTTGCATATGCTTAAGAAAATCTATTTACAGTGCTAAAACAATGTAGACCATAAAAATGGTTTAGTGGGCTACTAAAAGATTTAGTTAAGCCCTCATCTAATTAAAAATATCCCGTTAGCTGTGAATCTGTGGGGGGCAATTTAAAATAATTCTGGAAAGTAGTGTTTCCTGGAGTCATAATGTGGAGGCGGTTTTTTTTTTCTTTTTTCTTTTCTTTTTCTTTTTTGGTTTTGTTTTCTATAAAGGGTGAATTAACATCTGACTGCAGGCTTCAGTGTTGGCTTGCTTTTAATACCATATACTGTCACTTCTATTAAAAAGGAAAAAAAAGAAAGATCCCGATGGGTTTTTTTTATTTTCCCCCTTTGTCTACAATGTGTGTAAAGAAAAGTGACCGAAAGGAGAGGTTAAGAATAGTTCCTTTTTTCAAATCTATGTTGATTGAATTAAAATGTTTGAATTTTATTGAACAGGGAAAAAGAGATTTTTAAAAGCCTATCTGTAGCCCCCTATAAAAGCATTTTTTTTAATAAAACTTCTGTTTAGAAAGTATGTTATTAGCAGTATATCCTGTGCTGCATATTAATAAAACAATGGAATTTTGTATTTCTTTTTCTCATAAATTACATAATTCAAACCTTAAAACACCTTTAATGAACACTGACTCGGCATGTGGCACTTAATAAAACTGGGCTAAACTCGTTTTCTGCCTGACAGGCTACCAGTGGAGAATGTGCCCTACAAGTAAATGATTAAGAGGCAGAAATCTTTTCTGGACTACTATTAAACACTTCAAAGATTTTCAAAGTCAGATAAAATGAAAAGCAAATGTGTTTCACTGCCTCTCAAATACCTCAAATGTTTTAGCAGGTGCAAGCAATGAAACCTTCTGTAGTGACAGCACTTTAGGGTCTGCAAAGTGCACCCTACTGAATTATGGGAAAGCAGGGCTTACTTCATAAAAATTCATGATTGTAGATGAGGAGATGCATGTCCTTAATACCCATCTACATATGTAGCACAGAAGGAGAGTCCCGTTGTGTCTCCCAGTGTCACAGGCTTGTCTTAACCCTGGCTGGAACTGCCGGACTGTTTAATGTTGAGTTTCATAGCCTTTAACCCTTACAAGCTTTGCCTTTATTTTAACGCATCGACAGAAGAGCGGGCAGAAGGTCTGTCCTCTGCGTTCTTTGCACCCCAGCAGATATTGCAGTCCGGGAGAGGAAAGTCCAGCCGGCTGGCGACATCAGTCCCTGGGAACCAGCCTGACCTGGGCGTTTGTCCTGACAGCAAAGTGCAGCTAACTCTTGTGTGGCTTTTGCTGCATCGTTCAGCCTCCCCGTGCCTCAGTTTCCCCCACGCACTATGTGAGCGATGATACTTCTTGCCTCATGGGGTGTGATATGTACGTGAAGCCATGAAGCCCACAAGTATTAAGGGAACAGAGCTGATAGTCCGGCTGGGTTTTAAATGGCGCTTGCAGACCAAGAAGACTGAGGAAATTTCTTTAGTATTAATTTCTCTGGCATATAAAGGAAAGTCTACACATATTAAATAGTTGTAGCTGCTTTGAACTTTCTCTTCTAGAAAACTGTAAATGAAAGTAGGGCTTATAAAAGCAAAGATAGGTACCATCTGGGCAGGTGCTGGTAACTGCTCTCAGGCTCTGCCAATTTACCAGACCATATACCTCAATCTCGGGCTGAAACTACTTGAATTTGGATGCAGGAGGATTTTATCAGATGGTTGCGTGGGTTTTGAGAGTCGGACCAACAGTCTCTAGTCTCTTTCTTGTGCAAGTTTGTTGCATTTCCTTTGATCGTGCTTTATTTTAACGTTTAACTGACAAATATTTTCTTGAGGATTAATAAATGACTAACACGAGCTAAACATGCTACAGACCAGAATGTTACGGGTTACACGCAATCAGAGAAAAAGCAGGAGAAAGTTGTAGGATGGTTTTTAAGCAAACTATTTTTGGATTCTGTGATGATTCTGTATTTATTAGAACACCTATTTAATTCTTTATACATTCTCTATAAATGCAATGTAAATAAGTTGTATTTGCTTGCACCCTAAATGGGATTGTGTAGCTGGAAAGATAGATCACTTCTTCCCAGTCTGCGGAGAGTATGTTTCCCTGCCTGCATGTCCAGCCACCCCGTGCCAAGCCTGGCTGGACGGTGTGTGTCCTGCCCCAAAGAGGCTCTGTGGAAGTGGCTGCACACCTTCCCACACACGTCCCAGGGGCTTAGCAATGAAAGGCCTGAGTGTATTCACTAACCCCATAATAAACCCAAACCCTGTGCGTTGTACGTAGGAGACAAAGCTATTGCAAACAAAATACTGCACAGAAAAGGGGACCTGCTGTAAGAGCCATTACAGGAGGGGAAGATCACAGATTTAATAAAATCTCATTATCCCACTACTTGGCATCCGTGGAATCTATTTACCTTTGTGTCAAAGTGCTAAGTGAAGTGTCCGGCATAAATTCCCTGATGAATAATAACATGCATGATTAATTTTAAAACCCCACTAACATAACTACATGCAAAGAACTACACTTACCATAGTGTTATGGTGGAATTTTTTACATGACCAACAGCTTGACATGCAGTGCTACGTTTCCCACAGTAGCCGCGGCTTCACTCTTTCACGACAATATTCCTACAGATAGATGGAGTGATAGTAATTCTTCTGTTAGGATGTTTGTGTGCGGGTAGAAGGAAGGATGTGCAGTGAAATCAAGTCATGAGCACAAATGTATTCAGTTGTGCAATAATAGAACCACACAAATAGTCCCACATTAAAATTAATTCACATAGCCTGACATTATGGAAGCTGAGAACAAATGTTGTGCCATGTAATCTATAAAGAAAATTCCTATAATATATAAAATAATCCAGATCAACTGAAAATATTTATGGGCCAGCCATGCAGCTGGTGTAAATCAGCATAGCTGCACTGAAGTCAATGGAGCGACACCAGTTTTAGGCATATGAAGATTTGGCACCCAAGTAATTTGGATTTTCAGCAAGAAAACCCAGAGCTACTTCTCCTGTGGATTTGATGATTGAACCTCTGTTTAAAAGGTTGTGTTTTGAAATTCTGAATCAAGAAAATCATATATTACATTTTGGGTTTCGAACAGCTTTGCTGGCTGTGGAAACGTTTAATTCATCACAGTTGGCACTGAGTATTATCTGAGATAGTGTAATGGAAACTTTCAAGGATTGATGAGGTTTTTAACATTTTACATGTGTATTTACCCTTTCTATTTTTTAATACATGAGCAGGATTGTAGGGCATTGGACTCTGATCCATATTCCATTACATTCAGGAACAGTCTTTTCATTGGCGTCCAAGAGCTCTGGGTCATTCTGTTGGTCAGCCAGACACTTCTAAGCTGTACATATATGTATATCTCATGTATTGTCTATATTTATTTTGTGAGATGGGAAAAATTAACATGCCTACCATTTACTGAGATGTTTGCACATGAACATTACATCACACATTTAAATAAATACAGATGCATTTATTTCAGCATGTGGATATCCAGACGTCTATGCTTGCCTGGCATACATCTGGATAACTGAAGCATACTATTTCCACTTGTTTATAACTCCTTTCTTTCTGAACCAATTTTTTTTCCAACTTATCCAAGCCCACATTTCTCGCTGGAGACTACATGCCAAGTTTGAACTGTTTTCAGTTACCCAAGCACAAGTTAAACATCTGAAACAATTCTTTAAGCATGCTCAAAACCAACCATATGGATTTTTACCAAACTTTCCAAAAGCTACAAAAGTATCAGCCTAAAGGAGTAATTTTTTTTCTGGAAACTCATAAAGGGGCTTAGAAAGGAAGTACCTCTTTAACTAGCAAGGAACACTCAACTACCAAAGAATTATATTCAAGAAGGCCTAAAAGTCTATTTCTGGGCAAACACATGTCCTGCGCTGTACTCCTATGTCAGCCAGGTCGGGTAAATTTTGAGTTCAGTCCCAACACAGATAAGATCCACGACTGTCTTTATAAGCTTATGTTGAAACTGTAAGTTGGGAATTTGGTCTCAACTTCTGCCACTCTCTCAGTAACGTCTTTCTACCTGGGAGACCCTACCAGTAAGTTCAGTGATGTGTCCACTTGTGCTCCTGAAGAAGCAAGATTAGGACACACGTGCTTCCCGACTGCTCAAAATCTGGAACAAGAGATCAGATCTGCCATAGCAGGAGACCTGGGGATTGGCTCTGAATTCCCCCCTCTGTGTTACAGAGTATCTTGCAGCATGGCAGGAAAAAAGTAGTTGGTGTTCAGGCTCAGCTAAGAGGGAAGTGCAAACGGAGGAGCCTGAGCGGGCAAGTCTGTTAACCTGAGCACGTCCACTGGATCCTAACAGAAGCAATGTAGATAATTTCCATATGGTAAGTTCCTATTCTAACAGGCTTCAAGTGTCAAATTTTTGGAGCTCTCTTTTCTTTTAAGATATGAAACTCTTTTTTTAATCAAGTAGTAGAAATTAGGGTATCTCTATCTTTAACATGTGACAGCAGCAGATAGTGCAAAGTCATTAGGAACTAGTAAAGGACACTTTACAGAGTTAGGGCTGCACCACCGCTCCTGTCCAAACAGGTCTACACATCAAAAATCACTGAGGATTGGGCTGCTGAGCATGAAGAAGGATGACACACAGTCCCCCCGTGTTGAAACGTACTCTAAACTGGTGATGGTCAAGCAAGGTAACGGTATGTCAGGGCTCTGCTCTCTGCGTAGCTTTTGCTGGCTTCGCTTTTGTGAGCCTTAAGTTGTCAGTGTTCCCATGAGAAACTACACAGACAGCAAATGTAATGGCAAGCGTAAGCAGTATTTTAAGGACATAGGTGATGGTGAAACACTATCCTGGCTTTCCTCCCCATTTAGTCATGCTTTTCATTCCACCCTTGCTTGCAGGTGACATGAATTTGATTAGCCCAGCTACTCAATCACCCAATGAAAAACAGCAGCTCCCATCCAGAAACAAATCAGCATGAAATCAGACAGTTGACAGTGGTTTCTCAGAGACCCCCTTTAATGTAGTTACACTGGGGACTGGGTTACCTATTCAAACCAAGCTGAACTGACACATCTGACCCAACCGAGCATCACTGTGTTTGCGTTCATCCCATCCAGTCCTTTCATGTTTTCAGATTACAGTGACGGTGGGAGGGAAACCTGACGTGTTTAGCAAATACTATTATTTTATAAGCTTCTGTTAAACAGTTAGACAAATATTCTGTAATCCTTCAGGCTCATCTTAGGTCAACCACATAGTTAATGAACAATGATAACAAATGAGTAAGTTGAAATTGAAGCTTTGGGGAAAACGCCCCATCCCTCCATCACACGCTTGTGTGCACATATGCACAGAGTCTGTTAAGCATTTACATTTTGGTTGAAACTTACTTGCCACACTCAAGGAAAATAAATTTGCTGCTTTTAATAAGAGGATTGAAACCAAAGGGCATTTAATCTTTTATGATCAACAATAATATTTAAATGCTAGACTATATTAAATCTACTTATAGCAATCCCTCATTACATGAGCTGTGTTTTCTTTGCTAATGAATTGCATGTTTAAAAATACAATGTTACAAAAATGTTTGTAAAAATCTGCTTTACTTTTCAAATATTTCACAGTATAAACTGAAGGTGTTTTACATTTTACAATTCAAGCTTTAAAATTATGCAAATATGTCTTAGCTGAAACACAGAATTCCTGCATTTGGAATTACAAGACAATAGCAGAGCAGTCCCTGTTTTTCTGTAACCTCTGTTTTTCCCACCAAAGGCTAAAATTTATGGCAAAGTATGCAAGCACAGTACTGCAGAGACACCGAATAGTCTATGTCTTGATGCACGTATTACACAGAACACCTAGAAAATGTAAATGACTGGATTTCCATGCTAGTATTGTAGTGATTAGTTCTTGTTTTGTACCGTGCTAAAAGAATGACAGGCACCATAAAGAAGAAGAAATACAAGTCGCTGTCATGAATCTCTTACAAAAGCCCCAGTCCTGCAGATGCAAGTCTAAATTGTGCAGATTTATTCAGGTGAGTCCCTTTGTATGTTGCCTTCCCCAAAATAACCTGCATGTAGATCGTGATAGCAGAAACAGGAGAGAAACCTGTGGGGTGATCATTCAAGAAGGGCTTTTTCCCCTTCCTTTTGCATATTTCCTTCTTCATTTTGGCATATTGACTTGGTATCTTTTTATGCAGATGGGGTCACTTTTTCCTAGAATTGTGTAGGATTTTAGGCACCTAAACTGTTGCCATCTTCCTGTCATCTTTTCATTGTCAAGAGACAAAGCCCTATGCAGCCCTGGAAAAATTTAAGGGAAATATTTCTCAGCGAGGCCCTGATGCTCTAAGGTGCTTAGCATCAGATAGGACTGGACCCGCAGACAGAACCTATTCTGTTTTTAAGTGGTCTGCGAGGGACACACTTTGCCTGAAATTCATTCCAGCCCAAGATTGTGAACATAGCATACAATAGATGGATTGGTGTAAAACTATCCCAGATAACTGCTCATACATCTTTCCTCTGTCAGTGAAATTTGCCATGATGTGTTCAAAGCCAAGAGGCATTATTTGTGCTGTCCTGGATCTGTTAAGGAATGGCAGGGGGAGGACAGAGATACTTAGGGATTTAAAAGCAGAGAGAACTCTATGAAAGAGATAAAAGGAGTCAAATGCACAAACCCTATTTGAAGTCCTTAAAGCATAAGAAAAGAAAGTATTAGACTTACCACATAGGGAGAGCTGGAATTTGTGTAGCTCTGGCCCCTGTGAACTGTAGCTGCTATTTTAGGGGTGGTCTGAATGTTTGAAAAGCTAGCCTGAATTCACACAACTTTTCTCCAGTACTTATAATGCTCTTTTTTCTTCTATAAAAGTTGGTTCTTTTCACTGTTGTTGTTTTTATGAACTACATCATAGCTGATGTATCTGTTGTCATGTTAGATATCAGAAAGAGGAGAGAATTCTATGGAAGCTGGGCAACAGAAAGGAGCGAAATATATTTTATAGCGTAGCTATCCGCATCTAGAAGTATTTTCTCTTCTCCATCGTGCCAACACACTAGGTCTCAGATAGCAATGTTTGACTAATAATTTTCCCTGCAAATATTCTCTGCATCTTTACTACCTCCTCTCTCATATAATATGTTTCTATTGTCAAAGCGTCTTTTTGTTCTTTTTCCCCCACTTTCTCTCAGAGGCAAGACCAAGCCCAATATTGATGAAGATTTCAAAGCTAATGGGTTCCAGTGAGTTTGTACTTTGGCATCATAATTTTCTCCTTTATTCAGTGTATCTAACATTTAAAGGATCTTTTTTGATTTAACATCCACACCGAGGTCCTCACAACAGTATCGTTCCTTTCGGGTTGCCACCGTTATAGATCAGGAAAGAGCTCAAAAGATATTGTTTTCTGAGCTGCCTTTCAGAGGCCTGTCTTAACCCTACTATTGTATAATAAGCAAATCCAAATTACTCTGTTCCCTGGACTTTGCAACGTTGTGCTCGAAATGTGACGATAAGATGCTGACCAAGTAGACTCTGTGTGTTTCCTTTCTCCTGTTGGCTAAAAATGTGTTGAGGAAAAACCTTTTATTTACAGCAGTTTGTCAACTGTACTGTGTGTCCCAGTCCATGGTGTTGGAAAACCTGCAGAGATGGAAATAAGAGATGAGAGAGGGTTACTCGGACCTTTCCGATATCCCATGTATTCCCAGCTCTCTAAGCCAGTTTCCCAGTTCCCTGCCACAAATGTATTAAGAGAATCGTACAAACAAGGGTGTCTCTAAGTGTCAGAAGGGTGGCATTGTGGCCATCGTCTGAATAGAAAAAATCAGAGTCTATGCTCTATAGGTACTGGCTGTGTAGCCATGCTGACATAAAACCATCTGTATTTCCAGAATCAATGTAAATTCCTTATTTTTTATTATTCAGGAGGAGTTTATGCTGAATAAATTTTGAAACTCCTAGTGGTGTTCCACATTCAGTACACATTGTGTGGAGTTCACGTGGTTTCCTCCTTCTTTAGTATTTTAATTTATTAATCAAATTTTGAATGTAAAATTGGATTAAAATATACATGAGGTCTTCACTGGTCAAGGATCTAGAGAAGACGTCCTATGAGGAACAGCTGAGGGAACTGGGGTTGTTCAGCCTGGAGAAAAGGAGGCTGAGGGGAGACCTGATTGCTCTCTACAACTACCTGAAAGGAGGTTGTAACAAGGTGGAGGTCAGTCTCTTCTCCTGACTAACAAGTGATAGAACAAGAGGAAATGGCTACAAGTTGCACGTGGGGAGGTTTAGATTGGATATGAGGAAAAATTTCTTAACTGAAAGGGTTGTGAAATGTTTGAACAGGCTGCCCAGGGCAGTGATTGAGTCACCATCCCTGGAGGTATTTTAAAGATGTGTAGATGTAGTGCTGAGGGACGTGGTTTAGTGGTGGACTTGTCAGTGTTAGGTTAAAGGTTGGACTCGTTGATGTGAAAGGTCTTTTCCATACTAAATGATTCTATGATTTTATGTTTCATGCCTTTCAGTATTGCGCAGAAAAAGAGCCAAGTTCACAAGATTCACTTCCAAAACAGAACAACAGCCAGTTCCTAAGATAATTCACGCCACTAGCCTGTTCACAATCATCTCTCGCGTGCCTGTCTTCTATCAATACTATAAGCTTTTTGTATGAAGTTGAAGGCAAATATATTTCTTTGCCCCTGTATTGACTGTGTAGGGTTGAGCATTTGAGTGTTTGGCTCCTTGAGTTATTGTCTCAAAGCTGCGCACAACTTCTTTCTCAGGACTGTGAATTTAATACGCTCTTTGCCTCATCAGAAGCTTTACTCTGCATAGTTATCTTAAAGAAAAATAGCAGGTGGCTTGCATCCACTGATGGATATGGTGAATCTCTTCTTGGATGTAATATCTGTGACTCACAGGTATTTTTAATATCATCCAAAGAATGCAGTTATCCCTTTTGATTATAGTTACTGTTATTATTTCCACTGTGCCACACGGAAGCACTGATACTATAAGGCCACGTTGTTTTGATGTTGGAGATTTATATAGGTTAAATCTTAACAGTGAGAAAATTAAAAGCAAAATATTCTTTTATAGTTTTGCTGGACTTTATTTCTAAATTAAATGGGCACTGGAAGTATAACGTCATTCCTCAACCAATGTAGGCACCTCAAGCAAAAGTCCGAGCATGATGAGTGTGCCCTACTATAAAGGAGGCAGAGCAACATAATTGATTGCACTTTTCATGACCCATCATGTTGGCCCTTTCCTGAGTCTCAAGGTATACATTTATATGTATATTTGTATATTCATAATGCCACAGCAGTATTCAAAAGCAAACGTGCATAGAAAAGTAGACCCATCAGGAGGTATGATAAGTCTGCTGCTGGAAAGAATTTCTGGTACACTGAGGGCAGTTTGTCATATTTGGGAGACTTTGCAAAATCTCTTTCCAACATTTTTCCACACAACCAGCGTGTTCACTGTATGAGCTACTGAAGTGACATCTAAGCAATAGTCTACCTTTTGCAGAAGTAAAAGTTATTTCAGTAGCAATCACGTTAACTCAGTATTTCTGTAATGAACAGATCTCAACCATTCAAGTATGGCCAATACAAAAAGACTCAAGGGAAACCTTTAGCTGTTTTCTTACAGCGCATAACTGAATAGGTAGAAAGAACAGTAAAAGGGCAAGACGACCGCAGTGTGTTGCTGGACCAGTGTTAGAAATGTAGTTTTAGCACATACACCAGCAAATCAGGTGCCGTAGGCAGATCTTCATGACTGTGACTCCTGTAATAAGACAAATATCTTTCAGGGGAGATGATCATCCTAAGAAAGAGGTTTGGCGGTAGTCATCTTGCAGACACATCATCTGAACCCTGCAGCTGCATCTGCCATGACTCAGGATGTGCATAACAGATAGCTGAGAGCTGAATCTGAACACATTGTGGCCCAAAGACTGCCCGTGATCAGAGCAAGCTCTGCAACTCCCAACCAGAACTATTCGTAATTACTCACATATGAGGATATTTTCCTTTGGGAAGACTTGGTTTTGAGGAGATTGCTCATGGACCTCAATGCTATCAATCTAAGTGACTGTCTAAGAGTCAGACCCATATGTTCTTTGACACACCTTTAAAAAGCGACTTACTGGATCATTTGAGCCGTTGAACCACATGAATAAAAAAAAAAAATCAAATAAAGAACACGGCCATTCTTTTTTAACACCTACTTTGTATCTCTTACAATATTTTTGTTTTGAAAATCCATTAGGGCTGTAAATCCAGCTATACCCTTATGCAACTGCAGCAGTGAATAGAGTTGCCCATAGGAGGACCAAACAAAACAGCACTTGTCTATCAAACCCACCACAAAGCAAAGGTACCACAAGAGATCCCACAAAGAAGCAACCACCTTTAACCGTCACCTGCTGGTCCCCAGCCAAAGGTTCTCCTGACCCAGCTGCAATGTCAGAACTGAGCTGTTGATCACATGCAGTCCATTCAGAGACACTTGCTTAAATCACATCTAGAGATCTTGTTTAATGTAGCTAGGCAGGTAGTTACCATGAGTTTGAAGTAGCTTCTCTTCAGTGCATAGTCAAATTAATAATAATTTTTAGATATGAAATCGGTGGATGAATACAAGCCCATGCTTAGAGAGGACGATATTGTTATGCTCATTTATATCTCATTAGCTTCATTGACCACTAGTCACATTTTATCTAGGATTCATAGAAAGTTTTTTTAATGACTAATCCAAGATCAAGTAATTTTTAAAAGAGGGAATTCTATTTAATTTCCAGGAACGTGAGGTTCATGGGAAAGTCTTGATTCGGAAACTCACAATTTCACTGAGTGATCGCACTGGAATCTCATGTCTTCTCACCCAGGTGGTATTTGTCAAGAGGCATAGCTGTGGTCACAGATGTAATCAAGCAGGCTTCCTTACAGGCATACAGTTCAAGTTCCAGCTCTGTCTCCTTCATTTACCAGAAACTGTATTGTCTGGAAGTCAACGCACAGGGACAACTAGCCAATAAACACTATATCCAAGTAAATCTGCCACAGAAGGCTTTTGAAATTCAATCTCATAGTGTTTTTCTGATGTGACTGAGTGCTACTCAACAGGTATCGCGAGTCAAATTTGAGTCTTTGCCCTTTTAGTTGCCATGAGCAGGATCGATAAAAGGTTCTGCAAAAACACTAGATTATAGGCTGAGCGGGCTGGATGCAGAAGCCAAATTAACAACCTGCCATGGTGTAGAAAGCTGCAGATTTGCTCTGATGAATGGACCTCAGAGTAATTTTTTTTTTCGGAGTGCGAATTGAAACATTATTGTACAACTATTAGTTTCCAGGAAAAAAAAAATGTAATTGCTTCTAGATGCTGCTCGCTGTTTTCAAGAGCTCTTTAACCTTTAACTTTTTCAGTACAAAGGAAGCCTTGCTGTGCGGTGAATCTAACAAGACCATCATTTATAGTTGGCAGAGTTCATTAGTCAGTCGTAACAGTTTAATTATTAGCATTTTAATGCATGAGTGTTTAACTAGATAGAGCAACAGTCTTTTAGGTATGGCATGAGCCTTCTTAAAAGAAAATGAATTAATTGGTGCTGTTGTTTATACTGTGGCTCATTACTAAAATTAGACAGCTAAAATTCAAGAAATTTTGAGTCAGATTTTGTCACCCATTAAATTAATGTTATATTTGATGACCTTTTCAGTACATTTCAGCTTTAATGAAAATATTTTTCTTTATGGGAATAAAAACTATTTCGTGTTTTGTGTCTTAAAAAACAGTTGTGGTGAACAGGGCAAAGCCAATTTCTTCAGTTCAATCCCTGTCTCAGAATCTGTTTTTGCTGTAAGTTGATCTCTCTGAGTTACTTCTGCTTCAGAACTGGTAATTAAACAACAGTGTCAGCCATGAGACAGGTTACTAGGTATCTGAGGTAAATAAATAGTCTGAAAATTAAAAAGCTGCGTATCTTTTAAAAGCCAAATATTTTACAAAGAATATAATTTTTTCCATTAAAATATTTGCAGTAGTCCTTTTCCCATTTTTTAGAAAAGGTTTGATGAAAGTTTCTCCTCTACAATTGAAAATAATTCTTTAGGATGTTATTTATTTTCTATATTGCACTCCTGACTTAATCCTTGTAGGAGCTCTTTTTTTCCCTTTTTTATGGATTGCTGGAAATAACAGTTGTGTGGGAGCTAGAGGTCCTTGGGAACAGGTTGGATTGCTTGGGAGATCAAAGCAAGAGAATTAAAAAAATGCGGATGCTTATCAGAACAGCGCTTCCGGACCGTCAAAGAATCTCATTTCGAACTGTGGACCAAAGGAAAATATGTGAACGTGGGTTATCTTCGTTATCTTGGCATGGCAGGTTAATGGTGCTGGCAGAACATGTACTAAGAAATCCTACAGTGTTGTATCATGCCATGGTGATGATGCCACTAAACTGTGGCCCTGACGCACTCTTTATATGGTTTTTGCAGTCTGTATGTGTTGAGGGATAACTTCTATTAGTGCTTTTCAACCTCTGCTGCCCTGTGACCAGCAAATGAAGTATGACACGGTTCCCTCCCTTCATCCACCCTTGTTCTGCTTTCCCTATGATCCTTCCTTCCTCCTTCCCCTCCCTCCCCAACCATCCCTCTCCCCTTCTCCTCCTTCACGGATTAAAGCAAGGCAGGGACTGAAAACCTTGAGGAGCGTTGGTTTATAGCATTTTGATGGGGAAGAGGGAAGTGTCCAGACTGATTGGCTGATTTTTTTCAAATCCTGGAGTACCAAACTCCAGGATTAGTGGACCTCCACTTGCACATCCCATGATTTGGCCCCGAATGCACCTGCCTGTGTTCTGAGAGTCCCGAGGGCAGGGACTGGTTTCCATAAATTATGGGATGCCCCGAGTGCTGCCAAACTAGGGGATTTCAGCCACTTACTTCTCCATAATCCAGACTGGGGATGGGGCATGGCAAGAAAAGTTTTGTGGGGTCTTTGTGGAACAGTGGGGCAATGCTACCAGCAAATAATATTTTTTTTTTAAGATTTCTGGATAAAATGAACTTCTCTCCTTGGCACTCCTGAGTTTTTTTGTG
>NW_009647731.1:8673709-8742821 GCF_000708025.1 Charadrius vociferus | reverse complement strand
TTGCAATGAGACTTAAGGATCATTTAAAAACTGGACCTTCTTACAATTTATTGCAGACAGAATTATTACATCATATTTACAACGTTAAATTAGAAGCTCCAGGTTTTATGGGAGGAAGAAATACCTATTTGGCTCTTACATATAATGACGCCTATCCAGTTTCACTGATATTTTATTAGTACTCCTTGATTTTAGCAGGATATTTATAATCAGAAATAAACATTTGCTGTGGAAATGCCTTTTCCTCAACATTTCCAGACATAATGTGTCTTTAGTCAGACAAAGGGTTTTTATTTTCAAGGAATGCTATTTCAGACCTGGAAATGCCAGCTCCCTGGTGCTGAGATGTAGTTTCTGGAAGTCTCTTCCAGATGTGAAGCTTTAAGGAATTAAGTTATATTGGGAAAATGGATTATCCCTAGTGGAGAGCATTTTATCACCTCGTTAGGTTTAGGAAGCCCAGGTGATAGAGAGGAGTGGGAGAAAGAGATGTTAGTGCAAAATACTTCAAATCACAAAACAAGAGGGAAAGACTGTCACTGATAATATACCGATACCTCTGTAAAGTCTGTCTCTAAGTGATTGTATGATTAAGATGTTATAATTTAATCAAGTGATAGTATGAATAATACCAAAAAGACAGAGCAGATCTGGATATACAGCGTGCTAAGAGAGTCGCTAAGAAAATGGTAATGTTTTGATGGCAGAATGGCTCCGTGTAACCAGCCGGCTTGCTGACAAAGGAATGCCACCTGATCTCCCGGACGTGCATTTTTTACACTGTTTCTGCAGTTTTTTTTCTTGATTTCTGCTTCCACTGTCCGTCTGATTATGCTTTGCCTCTGTGTGTGTGTGAGAGAGAGAGGAGAGTGTGTGTTTTGTACATATCATCAGATTTGAGCTTGCCCTCTGAGGATATCAGTGCCCTAATTAGCACATCAGTATTATGCAAAAGGTAGAAGCATTTCTGGTTCCCTTTGGACACAGAGGGCTTGCTTATCCTACACAGCCTTGTCTCAGAACAAGGGGAGTTTGTTCCTGGTGTACCTGGTTGGTGTCCCCTCCCTGTGAACGGGACACTCGTTCCTCTTGGGAATTCCTCTTGAGTTTTAAGTAAAGTGGCAGCCTGTTTTTCTATAACCCTATTTATGTCTGTGTCATCGTTTGCTTGCTGCTGGAGTCAAGGCTACAGGTAACACAGGAAAACAGACTCCAGTGCACCAAGATTTGTAAAATACACTGCTTGTCTGTAGTTTTTACCTGTATGCGAGGGAGAGCTGAGGGTGTCTGTCGTCGCTGGAGCGCCAGATGTTAAAGCACGGTTAAAAACTTGTTAGGGTTGTAAAGGAAAGCGCTCGGGAATCACAAAATGTCAAAGCTAAGGCTCATTTATCAATTCATCCTTCTTTAAAATATGAATAACAGTGTAGGCAGCTTTTAATTACATAGCTATGTTCTGTTTTTCCTAGATTTACGCGTGAGTGAGAGTAACTCGGTGTGCGCATATGTAGAGTGATGCAGTCTGGGAGAGCATATATTAAACCCCTCTTTCTTACCCATAAATAGAGATGATTCCAAACCAAAGCCCTAGCTTCAAGCTAGCTACGGACCTTAGGGAGTTCAAAATCAGAATCTGGATTTGGATCTGAATTTAACAGCTTAGGCCCATCTGCAATAAATACATACAGGATGAAATGTAGATAACTGAGATATAAGGCTATATAGACTTCAAAGTGGCTCTGATAAAATCATGATAACCACAAGAAAGAAGTGGTGTGTGATCTCAGATGAGATATCCCCAAGATGTCTATACAGCTTAATTTTCCCACATTGTGTCCTTTTATCTTCAATGGATAAAAGGTGAATTATTATTATTATAGGCAGTGGAGTAGTAACGCCTGTTATTCAGGTTGTCTAACACTTTCCATTGTTCCCCCTCTAGTCACTCGCTTATAACTTTTGCAGACGTTAACCTTTCGAGCTGAAGTTTCCCATATTTGGTGTTTGTCTCAGGTTGAATTTGATCGAGAATTGGTATACCACTTTCGAGACTGTAGCCATAGTGCTGGCAATAAATCATGTCAACATTTGCTTCTGCATTTGTAAACCGTCATTCTAAGATAGCTGGAGAGTGGACAAGGGAGCCAGCAAATGGACAACTTTAAAAGCCTGCACCGTCATACTCACCTTATCGAGAGAGCAATCATGTTACCTCTCCAACGACAGAAAGTCAGACAGCAGGTGGGTGGGAGATGAAGGAGAAAATGGCATTTCTCACGCGGTGGCACCTGTGCTTTCCTTCTCATAGGAGCAGCCCCTGCCTCAATAGAGTAATCCACCTGCTTTAATATCTCTAGGATTCGGTTTTCACAGAGCAATGTGAAAAATAAGAGAGGTCTCAGTCTGAGGAATCTGCGCAGCCTGAGAGCTGTCCCACATTCCCCACCCAATCAGCAGATAGGAGCTCTGCTCAGCCAACCTGCCATGGTAGCTGATAATTATTGTTGTATTAATTGGTGCTGTCCAGACTAGACAGAATGTAAAAGATCCCACTGTGTCCAATAATTAATGTTTTTCCCTCACTGCAATGTCATTAATAAGGGGTTCCTCCAAGAAACAAGTAATTGGATGGTTCAGCTTCATTAGGGTATTTTTAGATAAGGTTTGGTCTAGAGACATATAGGAAAGCTTATTATGTTTATTTAGACTGTATTATCTATTGCTAATGTGCTATACTGATTTTGTATCTTCCACATTCTCGGGGATTGTAATGATAAAAGGAATGCACAAATTATGATTTAAATGAACAGAAATACTGCCTTTAATTTAGTTATATTAAAATGAAGAAAAAATGCTGTCTCAAAATAAATATCTCCAGTATCCTCTAAATCTCCCCTTTTCTCAGAGACACACAAAGCTATTGTCACAGGAAGACAAAAGTCAGATTTTACTAATTAGAGATGAGTGTAGAGGAGCGCTCTTGTTTTGGCAATTATCTGCGCAGCTTTTGAAACTGGAATGTGTAAATCTGGTTTTGGAAATAACTTTGAAAAGAAGACTAAGGGCCTTTTTCAGGGGTATCGTTTACGTGGTCATGTATGACTTTATTATTCTGCAAAGATGCCTTGGGAATCTGACTCACATGAAAACTTGATATGCAAGTGAGCTATAGACCAGGATGTGGCGGATTTACACAGGAAACATATATGGCTAGTCAAAACAGCTCTGTTTTACCACAAAGGAGCTTTGCACATGCTTTGCAAGGATTTTATGTGGGAGCTTATTCTTGAACATAGCACATAGTTTTCCGCAACCCAAAGTTACTCTAGTTAAATTTTTAGGGCAACTTAGCCAAACTGGTCCCATTCACAGCTGCATCCTTCTTAATCTCATCACAAGACACAGATCTCCCACTAGGAAATGATAATCCACAGTTTAGTGTCTGTATTATACTTAGTGCAAACACAAGAGACCACATTCATCCCAAAGTAATTCTCTAAATATGAGAGATCTTGTTACAACAGGGATGCACTTGGCCCACAGGGTGTCAGATAGTGAAATGGACTCATCACGCAGTGCTAAATAAAAGCAAAGAAAAACGTCATCAGGGAAAGTACTCAGAGACTTAGATGATTTTAGTTGATCCTTATTAAGTTATTGTGTCAGTCAGCATTTTCAGTAGGTTCTAGCTGTAGAAGGGATACTTAGCCAGAATCTGATCTCAGATATTTACAAATCTAGAGTAATTCCATTAACTTCTATCTGGGACAAATGTAAAAAAAAAAAAAATTGCCTCCTCCCTCCCTGCCGCATACTTCTTTGCCAAGAATCTTGTATATTGACAGCTCTATGCAAACTCTTACTATCAGTACTATTTCAAAAACAAGAATTCTTATAAACAATATGCAGGACACATCCAAACAAATGTCTAGACCTGCCACATGAAGTTCACCTCACACAGAAGTAAATGCAGCTCCAGGAAAGTCACCATATCATAATTTTCTTTCATAATAGAATGTGATTTTAACGAACATATTTTGTTAGTATAAAGGATCTTAAAAAGGCACAGAATTTTGTTTCTTGTCCATGTCTGGTCCCAATGTCACTGGACCCCTGTCTGCTTTAGCAGAGCGTAGATAAAATCACATGTAATTCTGCTGAAGTCAGGGGTGTTACACCAGAGTGAATCATAACACAATAATGTCCTTGGTGTCCCGGGTTCCTCAATAAGATTCACAAAAGTAAATTCCATTAGTATGTGTAGAAATACCTCTTTCTCCTAATGATATGACTATAAACTTTTGTACTTGAGAATGGCGGCAGAGAGACCCCTCGAAAGCCAGATATTGATAGCTTGCTTTATGTTTAAAGATGTCAACAGAATACAGTGATTCTCAGCATCCCTATTAGTTATCTTTAGTAAGAGAGAAGAAGATTTAAAGTAAGGGAATGAGGTTTGCAATGTAACAAGATAAAGTCATCTCCTGCAGCCTAGAGGATTTCTTTAATCTTATTTTTAGAGCAGAGCTGAGGAGCTTTTGCAAAACCGGCTTGTTTGGATTCAGTTTCTATTTTATCTCACCCACGAAAGTTTAGAGTTGAAGGGGGAAACAGATAAAAGTTTTGAGCAAACTGGGGTGGTTTTACATTGCTCTCATGAACCTTCTTAATCTGGGTTTGGGTTTGTAAAACTGTTCGTAATCCAGATCTCTCCTTATCCAGCCTACAAATCCAGGGAATTCTTAGAAAAGTTTGAAATTAAGAGACATTTTTTTTAAAGTTATATTTTCTTCTAGTTTGCATCTAGAAAATGGCCAATTATTCTTTTTTCCATTGACATCCACAACAAGGGTTTGACAGTCATAACTAGAAGTATTTCATTTAGATTTATTCATGAGGAAATTTCTCCCAAAATTAACTTTGCCCAAGGAAAACTTGAGCATTAGACAAGGCCCTCTTTTTCTTTACAGGATTTTTTTAGTGTTTCAGACAATCAGGATACTTTTAATTCAAACAAGAAAGGTCATTTTCAAGATTCAGGAGTGCGTCTGCATTTTGGTTACGATTTTAATAGGCAGAGAACTGTCTCTGCATCTGGAGAGAGTTTATGTATCACTAGGAACAACAGGGAGGAGTGGGGATCAGAAATAAAATATCTTCCTTTTAATCATACAGGATACAACCAGGTTATGTTCTTTTGACTCTGTTTTTTCCCCTTCCAACATAATAAAATATTTATCACTGAAGACCTCCGCTAGAAACGTCTTCTTGCATAAGGGAATCAGTTATCTGCTCTAAAATATGCAATAGTCCAATCAACAAGGAAAAAAAAAAAAACCACTTGAGAGGAAGTATTTGTAAATTGACAATTCCTGATTACCATGGCGATGGTTCCTTGTGAACACAATTCCAAGGTCCCAGAGCTGTCAAACCTCTACGTTTCTCATCAGCCATTGTAGGTGCTACACAAAACATGAATGTTGATACATTTTCCTGCAGTCATTCGCCATGGCCTTTGATCAAGAAAAACAACATCTCATTTCCCCTGTGTGTCCCCTCCTTCTCTTCAGGGAGAAACAGGTAAATCAACACTCATCTTTCTGGATTTCTTTGCACTGTCTGCTTCATTCAATACTGCCAAATATTTTTGTCTTGTCTCTAAAAAGCTTCTGGGGATAAAGGTTAAAGTCCTGAAGGACCTCAGGCCTTTCCCCAAAGCCTGAGCATTCTTAGCATTTGTTCCTACATCTCTAAAGTTGCTGCAGGCAAAGATTTACAAGGTCTGTCCTTTGCTTGATATTGCTCAACAAGGAGGCTGCTGGAAAAACAAGAAAGACAGAGTGGTTTGAAATGCCAGGAGTGAGAAGATTATACCCACTTGTACATCTCCTTGCTATCAAATACAGCATCTTACAGCTTTGTCAATGCTTAGCTGCAACGAACGTGTGGATTCCCATCTACTGGATCACACTGGCCGACTGTCAGAAGAGGGTATGCTTGGTAAGGCTTTTTTCCTTTATGGTCAAGGGACCTTGAACTGCAAAGTCAGTCTTGGCATACCTTCCATGTACTTGCACGGGAACACACTTGGCTTGTAGAGCCAAACATAGCAATGATGACCAAAATCAACTGCCTCTGCCTGCACCATCCCCAAAGGGCGTGATCCACTCTAGCAGACTTGTTTCTAGCCCTAGTGATTCAGAAGCTGATAAGCTCCAGCCAATATTGCTATAATTTGTAAAGAGGAATAAAGCCACAAATGCCGGTAAGAACCATAATTCAACAACAATCTGTTTGCTTAACAGGACAGGTCAGCTCTCCATGCCAGATGCACAGAGCAGTCCAGTTTAAGGTTCTGTTTTGCTATTCAAAATTACCTGCCCTTAATTCTTCATGAAACTATTAGCTTCTTTCATGACAACTGACTCACCAGAAAGTGGTGATCAAGCAAAAATCTAAAAAAAACAAAACTAATGAAGTGATTTCTCACACAAAGATTTTGTTTCTCTTCTTTGCCTTACATCCATGGGATGCTCTCCAGCACTACCCACAGGGTCTGGGTACCTGGACCAGCGGCAATTCTACAGCATCACTCATTAAGTGCTCTAAAACCAGAAAGCCTGTGTAAACAGGTTCTTCTTTTCTCTCTACTATGTTGACCTGCTGTGTTACCACAAGGAAAATGCATTTTGATTACCCATGGAGTATATGGTTATCCATCACTTTTAATTGTTTGTTTGTTTGTTGCAGCTGAAACTGACACAGGAGAGACATCCCTTCTATGGGTAGCACACAACCAGACTGACTGCTTTGAAAATTTGTTTAAAAACAAATCCTCAGTGCCTTGGGCAATCTGGACACCGACACCGATGGTTAGGAGAAAAGAAAGAAACTTAGGAGGGAACGTCTCCTTGTGCTCACTGCCAGCCCTTGAATTACTGGGAAGGCATTCCTCGAAAAAGGGCCTCCAGTCAAGTCGGTGAATGGAAGAGCTGCCTCCAGAAAAATCAATTCTCTGTGCTAAGAACCCAATGCCTCTGTTCTGGAGGCCTTCCTTCTTTGAAGCCGAAAAATCAAATGAAGCTTCAAAACTTCATCTCAGCTCTAAATTGTCATAAATCTTATTTGTGCTATGAAAGGAAACAAAGTAGACTGAACGGGTAATCAATCGGCTGATGTGCCCTGGAAGTCCTGCAGCTTCCGAGTACAAGGAAAATCCCTTCCCTTGTCTCCAGAAGGTATTTTATTTTTCACATTGCTCGAGGTGCTCCCAGCTTTGCACAAAGAGAGGAATATCACATGCTGACACTTGTGGAATCATTTTCATTTACACACATTACTTGATTGGAAAATGAGCCAGTTTTATTTCTGTGGGATAGGCAACACCAGGAGGAAAAAGAAAGCGGGGATAAAACCCACACTTGGTTGCAAATACAATAAATGATACACACGCACACATAGAAAAAGGAAATTGAAGAATGGAATCTGACCCTCCTTGAAATGTAAACTGTGTACAGATTTACTTTTAAAAATGAACAGATGTTTCTGAGATTAGTGGAAACTACTGTATAAAACCTCTGCTGGGTGCCTAATATTTTAGATTCCACAGCACATGGTTTCTTAAAGCCAAAGTTTCAGAACTCTCTACTTTCTAGTAAACTATGAACCAGTCCAAAAGATGCAAAGCTTCTGCATCTCTCCGGTTCCTGATTTTATATTTAGTTCTCAGCGTTATCAGAGATCACTTACTGGCATGAGACCCAGCGATTTGTCATCTTGCTCCGTAATGTTGCATAACATTATTGTTGGCAGTCCTGGAACTGAGACGAGCGTATTTGATAAATAACACACATTCTTCCTCCAGCAAAATATGCACAGTCGAATCCTTCGTGAGACATCAAACATGGTTGCAGTTCACGCATGTTGCTCGACTGATATTTTTTTATGTACTGCGGTGGATAAAGTAGATTACAGAAGGGAGCACGCAAGATTTTACCTTGCCACCTTCCTTTGGAATGGCAGCAGGCTGGAAGCTGCAGCCTTAAACCCCTTAATGGCTCACTGCTTGTAATACATTTTACCCATTTCATACGTGTCCGGTGCCTGAGAGAGGCACTTCAGTGTAAATTTTACATCTGCTGCTCAATTCTCAAGTACCCACTCAGGGACACTAAAGCACTTGATGAATTTTGGTTTTTAAAGGGGTGTTTCCAAATAGAGCACTACTATAATACCTTTCAACTACAACGTCGGTGTGAAAAGGTTTCAATTAGTAAAATATATGTTAGACTGATGTGTCAAGGGACTTGGGAGATAGCTGTTGGGATGCCTACACCTTTGCATTTATTCAATGCCTCGTAATACAGCAGTAAGCAACACTTCTGTTTTCCTCTTTCTGGCCATTGGAAAGGTCTTAGCCTCACAGGTTCATGCAGACTGGGTGCAACACAAAAGTACTCTATTTTGGCACAATGGGAGAGGTAAGACATGTGCGTTCCATCTTATGCTGTGATGTGAAACAATTGTTTTCAAAAGTATCAGAAGCAGCGGAACGTACTGGTCCTATCTTCACAACATCCCTATCTTCAGAGAATTGCAAAATTCAGTTGTCCTTTTACAGTTTCCACACTTCACGTCTTTCAAAGCAATATAGAGCACATGCTCATCCAGATGTGTATATATATACACATACATACATATATATATTTATACACACATGCACACAAAAGAGGAGTCATACTTTTTGGGTGAATTGGCTCACTCTTAAAATGGCTTTTTTAATTAAATGAAACAAGTCAATTTGGGAGCTATCAAATGCAATTTAGAATTTTTCATACACCTCAGATGTGTAGTACTGACTCCAAAGAATATCAGCCGTGCCGGAGAAATGTGTTTGTAACATTTATGCAACAACACTGGCCTCTGTTGTGGTGGCGAATGAAGAGATAAGCCATGAAATACAATGCTCTGTGGACTCCTGCAAAAATTAAACTGTGAATCCTTGATGAGTCCAGAGTAGGCAAAAGAGAGATACTTCTCCATGCATATAGTGAACCGACTTTTAAATACTGCTTTCTTCTTTTTACACTCGCTGATTTCTGAAAAGTAACTGAGTTTTCCGTTATATTTACAACACAGTTGAATGTAACTGTTATTTTATCTACACTCTGTTTGACAAGTTGATTCTGTGATTAAAGGATACAGTTTTATTGATAATAGAAGTATTTCCTGATTTATATAGCTAAATAATTTCACTTCCCTTTTCTTTTTGTGTTATGGATTTGAATCTGAATAAGATCTTTAGCTAGAATGATTATACTGAAGCTGACACACCAGCTGAAAACTGGGTGGTCCATAATATATAGAATTAATAGAGCTATATGTGTGAGCCAAAGACCACAAAAGTATCTTCAAACCTCTTAAATTACTTCAAGGGGGCTCGGATCAGGCCAGGAATGGATGGATAGAACTTCATTTCAAATTATTTTAGAGGCTCTTTTGTATTCCCGCTCCTCTTTCCCTCCTAGGAAACTTTGAAATCAGTAGGTAGTTAAAAAATAGAGCCAGAAAATGAAAACTGGGAACAAAAGGGTGTTTGGGGTAGTTAGAAACCAAAATATTGGTCTAAAACATATGTGAGAACAAAGAGCACCTGTGTACATCAATACTACAAGGCAGGTACCTAATGAAAAGTATATTGTGTTGCTAATTTACTCTGAAGCTTCTCGTCTATTTATAGCCTTCAAAGTACTTCCATTAGGAAGATGTGAGGCACTACAGTTTGATTACCTTTTTATATGCATTACATATGCAGTGCAAAATGATGTAATTGCTTGATTGTTGCTCTTAGAGTTTTACAATATATATACATACATGGTATTATACGGAAATCTAACAGGCAAAACAATTGACATCAGAACCTTTGTTATAATTCACAAACGAATCCAATGCAAAGGTGGTGCCAAAACCGGTTATTGTCTCACAATTTGATTTACATTCTCCATGCCGTGCCTGGTGTATACAAGTAGGGGCAAAATGGCTGATGTTTGCAAATGCCCGAAAGGCTAATAAAGATCACCCTGCTCCCAGCATGCTCTCTGCTGTCAGAAACCAGCAATTAACTTAATAGGGTTCCTGAAATGCGGTAGATCCATGAGATGTGGCATGTGTTGACATTCTCCGGCTGATCTAAACAACCTCCCCTCACTGAGTAGCAGGATATGTTTGCTGTTTGAATTATTTAGGAGCTTGTTATGTGAATTATAAAGCAGCACTTTGCAGTATTAAGTCTAATATTTTATGATCTTCAATTGATTAGGTAGGCTTTCGGGATTACCTATAAAGGTTAGGATAAAACAACCCAGATTCTAGCAATTTATGTGCAGAGCTGGAGTTTCAAGCTATATGCAGCAAAAGGTGGGGAAAAGAAGTTATCTTCTCTTAGCTTTTCTTGTAAAAACACTATGCTGCTTTGCTTTTCACACACAAACTGGCAAAAGAGCTTTGTCTTGGGATGTCCAAAGGCACCAGGGGAAGCGACTCATTCAGTGAACTTGAGCAGCATCAATATTTTTATGAGTTTTAGCAGGTATTCATGCAGCGAGATGTTTATGTGAGGAAGAGAACAGGAAAGTCTTAAACGCGGCAAGGACTAAGGAAGCGGAAAAAACAAAGCGTGTTGGATTTGCACAGAAGGCAACCATCAGGCCTGAGACAGACTCAAACAAAGGTAGTGGGTGATACTCCAGTGGGAGGCTGGGAAAAAAAATGTAAGATAAAGGAAAAAACAAAGCAAGATTTTCAAAGGATTTGAGAGGCCATAAGACCTCACAGAGTTCATGTTTGTTCCTGCTTATTTCTTTTTCCTCATTGCCTCACCAGGTCTGCGCTACTAGCCATTGCTTCTAACAAAAGGTATAGGAACATTGGTTCACTATAAACATAATTATCAGATTTAATGTTTCTGCAGCTGCAGGAAAGAACAAGAAATCTCTGACCTTTTCTGATTGGCCTTCTAGTGGAGCATAGGAATGAAATCTCTCAGGCCTTCAGAAGTGCGCAGCTCCCATTAAAAGTCCCATTTGCATTTATTCTAAGAGATGAGGCCCAGCTGAGTAGCGCTTTCTTGGACCTTGTGGTGGTCACCATGTTGAGATCATCACACAGTGCGTACCTGAAGATTACATGAGAGTTTATGTCCCTCTAGGAACGTGGCTTCCATGTAACGAGCTGCTGGCTCCCAGCCATGTCTAGTGAGAGGAAGCTGGGTAATAAAAAAGTCTTACCTGGCACAAGCAGATATGTTTATTTGTGACTTTTGTCTGCCAGGCCAACCACTAAATAAATATGGCAAAGGGGCAAAACTCCTCAGCATTGCTGAGTGGAGCTGTACAGAGCTGCAGGAACCGTTACCCTGGCCGCAGCATGAGTGCACGCGTTCCTTGGAGTTAAGCAGACAACTTTCTGTCAGACCAATGCAAACTCTGTAAATCCCACAAACAAACCTGGCTTCTTTACCCCGAGCCAGATTCAGCATCATTCCTGCGCCTACAACCCACTAAAGTCAACCTTCAAACAAATTCTCCTTTTAAACCTGGAAAGAGCCTCACATCATGCTCCATGATCAACACAGGGTGAACGACCCAGCCAAGCAATTATATGGCTTTAATCCCATCCCCAAAAAAATCAGTGGTTTGCATTTACACGTGGCATGCCAGGCGAGGTGCTCGGGGCCGGTCCCATGGATGCCCACAGCACGCTGGTGGCAGCCGCCCCCCGTCCCACCAAGTAGCCGGATCCCCTCTAAACCAGACACG
Organism: Charadrius vociferus; assembly: GCF_000708025.1. Lineage (NCBI taxonomy): Eukaryota > Metazoa > Chordata > Aves > Charadriiformes > Charadriidae > Charadrius > Charadrius vociferus. Next base: position 8,731,005 of record NW_009647731.1, on the reverse strand, counting down.
TAGAGACTTTCCTGTTATTATGTTATACGGTCAAAACCAGAAGGATGGTGGGGACACCCCCTGCCCACATCGAAGCGTTGTGGTCATGTAGGAGGCCAACCCCCAACTCCACCCTCGCCAGACCCTGCCGGCACTGGCTGCCGGCTGGAAACCACGCAAGCGGGGAAGGGGGAAGGACCAGAGCCTCTTCCTGCTCTTGTTTTCCTTTGCACACCAAAACGTATCCCTCTCAGAATTTCTGAAGAACGAAATTGTAAATGTCAGCATCTTATCTTTGCTCAGCAAACAGTTTACTAAATGCGGCTCGTCATGTTTATGGAGCGCGCTAATCTTGTTGCCAGCAACGGGGATCGAGGCACGTTGAATCTGGGAGCGGTAGTATCATAAAAGGGAGAATAAAATAAGGCAGAATAGTACAGAACTACATTAATTTATAACACTCACCATATTACAACCAGCAGCCTTAGATTAACGTGATGTAAATTATTGCACGCTACTCCTTTCGCGTATGCGTGGGTTTTTCCGAGCAATTATTTATTTTACCCTACTCCCCACTGTTCTGAATGCAGTTATTGACAAGTAACAAGGTATGGATTGTTATTGCTTTCCTTGTCATAAATCCCTGTAGACATTTACTTAGCATGAATTAAATCACAATCATGTGTCATTTATTTTGCATAAAATGAGACATAAGTAGTCTTAATCATATAGCCATAGAAAGAACAACTGTGCCATTGTTTTTTATATTTGAAATTCTATATTTAAACTTAAATATTATAATTAGCAGCTTTGTTTGCCTTGCTTAGAAGTAAGATAGGTAAGATTGACACCTCACTTTTGACACCAGACGTTAGATTTAATAAGCATAATTTTCATTTATTTGAGTCTAGACTGATTTTTTATCAATGTATTTATTGTAGAAAGCAAATGTACATAAAGAAAGTTGGCATATTTATGAAGAAAGCTGAAATGACTTTTATGTGTTGCTTTGTCCAACTGATAAAATACCTACTGGCACGAAAATACCTATAACAAGAGCTGAAATCACACCAAACTGTAATTGACATGTGATTTTAAAAAATGCTCAAAGTAATAATATACTATCTCCTAAGTAAAGATTCTTCTGTTCACTCTTTATCCATTTCCAAGAATCTTTTTGTCATGTAAATTTGCATTGATTAGTTTTTAATTTGAGTTTCTAAAAATGTGCTCTGAATACTTAATTCCAGCAAAAGTACATCTCTTTTTTTGCCAGTATTAATAACAATAATTGCAGTCCACAAATGGGGAGCCTCGATGAATATTTTTTTAATACACATAAACTTCAGCTGCTTCAGCGATCTTTAGTTTTCCTGAAAGCCGTATATTAGTTACCTATGCCGGTAAACTTAAATTTCAAGGAAAAAAGGAACAAAGCTATTTAAGGCCCAATCCTTCTCTGTTTATGCAAGCAGACCTGCGGGTTGCCAGGCCAAAAATTGCAGTGTGGCACACAAGTAAATGAGAATTTTGTCAAAAGTACAATCTGTGAGTATGTATTTACTACAGACCTGACGATCGAAAGCCCTTTGCTTTTGGGGAACCTGCTCTGACCGAGGAGGGATCAGCTCTTACATAGAGAAGGGCATTTCCTAAGAGTCAGGGGCCAAAAATTGATGGGGAGTAGCTCTTCCCCCAGCAAAACTGAACCTGAAATCCAGGAGAGCTCTGCCACCAGGTGAGCACCACCTCGTCCACTGCAGGGAGAGGAACACAAATCTTAGGGGATGGCTGGGATAGAGGTAGGTGTTCAGCTGCAAATAAAATCACCGACGGCAGAGTGTGTTTCCAAAACTAACAATAAATCTGAGGAGAGAAACTCTGTCATCAGAACGAGAGAGGCAAGGGGCAATAAAATAAGTAAAAAGCAGTAAGCTTTAAGACTTAGCAAGTAGGTAAAATGAATTAATATTTTTCCTAACTGTAGAAATATAGGCATTTGTGCAAAGTTTAGGATGTTCTCCAATAATGCCTTAAAAATACAGATTTTTCTTTTTAGTTTCTGTTTAAGATTTTAGAAGATGTTTCTCAAAGAATATTAGGTTGTGATGTATTTTTTTAAAATCAAAGTAGACAATTAATTTCCTTCTTCTAGACATCCAAAACCTTATGTAGTTTTGTAAAATTACATTCATAGCTGTATTTTTATTGTTCATACATTACTTTTGAAGCAAGCTCTTTTTTTTCTTTCCTCCTTTAAAGCAAAAACATATCAAATATTACAGTATAGGCATAAAAACAAATCATGTTTGAAATAATCTAAAGATTAAACTTTATTTTTCTTAGCTGATTGTATTATTTGAACAATAATATTTTCAAAAAAAAATTATTCATCTGCCTGATGAAAGAAAGTACCTGATACATATTTTTTATTCAAATATTACTCCCGTGGAATATTGGCAACATTTTATGTTTCAGCCTAAGCTACAAATTCCTTCAGAACAATTCAAATGTCTTTAAAGAATATTTCTGTTTGAAAAGGAATTAAGCTTTCCTGAAAGAATTTTAAAGGTTGTGATATTCGCAGTCTGATAAAGCAGCACCTTTAATGAAATTCTAATTAGCAATTTCATGCACTTTGCTATTAGTCATATCAGATTAGTGCACATTTTCACAGCCTTCCTTTAATTAAGTGCACTTATTCCGAGTTTCAAACACTTTCCTTATGAGATGAAAACTGTGCTGAAATGTTATTTAGTAAACAGCAGACGTGTGAAGGTAAAGGTGCGTATCTGTGCGCTGATGGACATTTTTAAACTGTCCATGGATATATACATTTCTAGTTGCTGCCAGCTGCTTTATGTGCTTTGTTTTCAGTTATTTGTTTGCATGCATTTTGTATGTGCCTTTAAAAAAAGCAGAGAGGCGAAGATCAGTTTTTCAAATGGCTCTAAAGACGTTCAAAAGTTTTTAGCGGCTGACTCATCTGTGTGTTTCAGAATCAGACAATAAAAGCAAAATTTGTACTAAAAAAAAAATTCAGACAGCCCAGCCTGAAATACCCATGTTTGCTTTCCTATGTCATCTTCCATCGCATCACCCTGCGCCGTCGCAGCAGAGGCCTTCGGTGTAAATGCCGCATGTGGAGCCGCTGTTTGACCCACCCAAATCATCAGCAAAATTCCCGTATAGGTTAGTGGGAATAGGTTAGGCCTTATCTCTCATATAAGGATATTGCTTTGCAAAGGCAAATACTTCTAAAATACTGTACATAAGACTCATCTCTCTGCAAGCTGATTAACTTATGGTCAGCATTGTAAAAGGTGAGAGATTACAAACGCTGCATTAATTCACAGGACACCTTGTTTTGCATGATAGGAGCAACACAGGGAGTGATTTAACATACATAATGATAAGCAAGCCTATTATGTACGGGTAGATAAAGGATATAACGCATTTTTTCCTCTCTCCACAATGCACAGCTATAAAAACACCAAGGCGATCACTTTGCACATTTCCTATATTTTTAAATCTCTATATGAATGCTTTCTCATTCTCCTGGAGCAGAGTATTTTGTTTTGTTTTTAAATGCGTCTTGCTGGGTACTGCTCCTGGGGTCTGTCGTGTTCCAGGATTTGCATTTTATTGTATTAGCTAATTGCACGTGCTTTTAAACACATGTTCTCTTGCTGATGTCATTCATTTAGACTGTAACATTTCTGACATTTTTAGGTAGTCCCCCAGGTCTCGTAGCCCTCTTAGCAGGGTCCTTTCAGTGAGGGGTGTTTGCTTTATGATTACTGACTGACATCTCAATAACTTGGAACATATTGAGCGGTGCATGTCTAGTGAGCAGCTTTTTTAAATGCATGGTCCACTTTGTCAAGTCATGTGCGAGCCATAATTTAGGCTAATAATTACCAGACATGAATGCTATGAAACATTGATGTCTACACTTTTTTCCCCCTCTAAGTACTGAATTTTAATACGTTCAGAAAAGGTTTTCCTAAGGCCAAGATAAGCCCCCCAAAAAGCTCATATGGAAGCACTTTAAAAGTGATAAATGATTTGGAATCTACACTGTCTACTGATGTACGTCTCGGGAAAGAAAATTAGAGCTAACAGGTGTTAGATAGGGAATGGTGAAGCATTTTAATAGAATTGTCAAAATGTTGGTCCCAGATGCTGACATTAATGCATGCAACAAGGAATGTAATGCTGCACTGCCATTAAATGCTTATTTGTTTAAATTTCAAGTCGATGGCAGGAAATCCTAACTTTGTCCACTACTTTTCTGTACAGGCCATCCCTCCGGTGCTTTCCTCTATGATTTGCATCAAAGTGTAGTGGTTATATGGCTCACATCTGCATGCTTTAAATAATCCATGCCTGTCAAATTTCATTTTTTCCTCTCAGATCAGAACCGTCATAACCCCTTCTCTGCCAGCCTTGAAGTCGCTACAAATATATTTGTACATTTTGGGGAAAATAATTTAAATACTGTGTGTTAAGGGATAATTAATCTTTGAACTATCTTCTTATTTCAAATATATTTACTAAGTAATCTGCATGTACTTATAATTATTATATATTTGTAAGGTATTTTCCATGTAATCACAAAGTAGTTACATGGTCATATGAATCCTGTAAAATATAATGATACTGGGGGGAAGGGGTATAAGGAGGGGAGCTCTGCTGCCGACGATGTTAAAAAGCTTTTCCAGAAATCTTTGGAATTCTCTTCAGTGAGGTAGCCTGAGAAGGCAGAAAAAGCACGTCCTTTAGAGATTACTAGAATTTCTGCCAACAAAAGAGATCCAATATCCATGTACAGTTCAGCTGGGCGAAGGGGGAGAGGGGAGTGCAGATAGTGACATATTTTTTTTATCTCTTGTTTTAACAGTAAACCATTAATTTAAAAGTTGCTGTTATTTTTCAGAGGAATTGCGGCAGTTTACAGACTGCTGAAAGCTCAGCATCCATTCATGCTTCAAAGACAAAAGGGAGATTTCTCTTTCTAATCTTTGCAGAAGCCTAAATGGGATGTAGCCTGTAGTCAGACCATCTCCGGCTGTAATCTTGTCAGAGCTCAGCACACATGCATAGGCGTGCTCTCACACACGCAGCATTACAGTCACGGCATTAATAAAGCCGTTTCTCCGGCACGGTTGAAAGCAAACAAGCAAGCAAGCTGTGCGATTAGTCCAGTTTTAAAATATTGGGGAGACAATAAACAGAGAGATATTGGGAGAAATGAATGATTAGGAGCGAGGACCGCGGTGGGTCAGATGAGAAATGCGGATGGAAGAGCCTTGGCCATGCAGTCACAGGGGGAAACCTCCTGTGCTAGAGGAGCAGGGTTGGTTCGGCTGTAACCAGCATCTTATCTCTCTGTAGAGCCCGCGGTTAAAAGCCAATGCCTTTTTGGAAGCTTTTACTGACAGATGAGATCTAAAACCAACGCCTGCCTAACAACTTACATACATCAATGATCCCATAGTGCTTTCCAAAAGAGGAAAATATTAACCGAGGCACCACAATAATTTTCTGCTCGCTTATAACCCCCTTACAATTTAAATTCAATCTGGTGTTACATTATTTTTGACTTCCTGATCCAAATTGGTGTGAGTGTAGCTCTGAGCTGTTAAGCAGATGATCGCTTCATTCCAGCAGTAGATCCATCTCTCTGGTGCCTTGGAAGAGATTTCTTAGCCTGTGTTTCAGTGAGCCTCTCCTGGAAAACGCACCGTATGTAAAACCATTGGCTGAACACGACACAGCATCCACAGGGCCATTTTTGCTGTACACACACATCCTCACTTTCCTATGGCTACGTCGTTGCCAGAGACTGCAGATGGAGAAAGGCTCTCAAATCCCTCTGTTGGTAAAAAGGCGAAAATGCTCCAGAAAGATTTTTCCTCTCCTCTTCTGTCTGCCCACAGCTCCCTCAGACAGTGCCCAGCGTATGAGCAATAGCAAAGCGCGTTCTTCTGAGTGTCAGAGCCGGGAAATACACTCTCATTTTACAACTAAGCACTTGGGAGCTGAAGGGACAGATGCTCTCTTGGTTCTCGTCCTGCCCAGATTTTCCTGGGAGAGCCCCAGTCCCCAGGGGACCGTCACCCCCTGGAGGAGCTCCATCACCGAGGGGGCTCCCCTCGGACCCTGCCTGCTCTGCAAATTAGCAGAGCCAAAGCAGATGCTGAAAATGGTCAGTGAAACAAAACAGGCAGCTCACTGGTGGCTGCAAAAAAGTCACTCCGGACTCACTGGAGTGGCGAGTGGGGCTCAGTGGTCCAGGATGGTGTGGTGGGGGTGTTCCTGTGGCAGCTGCTCTGGGGCAGCTACAAAAAAAAAAACAACACTGGAAGCTAAAGTTACTGGAAGAGCAGCCTGTCTGAGTTGCTTTCTGCACCTCTTTCTATTGCGGTGTCGCCTGAGCTTGTCCTTGCCTTCCCTTGCTTGTAGATAATCCCGAGTGTTTGAAAGTTAGGAAGTTCAGCCTGAGGAGGCCCCTGGAGGATGGGGGTTTGGTGTACCCAGATTTCAGGGCAAAGGTTGGAGATAATTTAGTTACTAGTCAAGTAGTGGAAGCATTCAAGACCAGGCTGGACGGGGCCTTGGGCAACCTGGTCTAGTGGGAGGTGTCCCTGCCCATGGCAGTGGGGTTGGAACGAGATGATCTCTAGAGTCCCTTCCAACCTAAACCATTCTATGATTCTGTAAAACTTGTGCCACACTTAAAACCAGCCCTCCTTGCTGTCACCAGCCGCCTGGCAGGAGGTTGCTTGTATAATTGCATACAAACATGCCACTTACCAGTTCCACACTTGTCCTTGTGATGTACTGGTGCTGTCTAGAGGGCTGAGCAAAACAGACGGTGTGCATGAGCCACTCTGTGTATCTGCTGGGGCATGAAAGAGGCGTCTACTTGTCATGTCCTCATCTGTGATTGCAACAGAGTCACTTCAATGGGGAGTTCCACTAAAAAAGAATGGCATGAATTATCTTGTCATTCCTTCGGAAAGTAGCATGGTCCTCCCCAACCTGTGGTCCCAAGCAGGTACAGGAGCCTGCTTGCTGTCACATGATAGTGTGAAATGAAATGAGCTCCAGCTTCCATTTATGAGCTTTTACAATCAACGACACGGTGAAAGATTGTTTGATAACTATGCCTGCAAATTTCTGTTTCTGACTGTCCTAACAAGCAGCCATGAGATGTTTTTAATTGCACATATTTTCCAACACAATGCTGGGCTTGTACCTTTTATTTCAGTATCATTAGTGCAGGTGGCTGCTGTCATTTTGGAAACTTTTTTTGGGGTGTTTGCAGCCGATTATTTTTCCATGCTATTTTTCCTTCCTCTTTATCATGAAAGTGTAGCTCTTGGTATAATTCATGTTAACTAGAAGTGAGCCCAGAGAGAGATCAGGTTTCAGATCCCTCAAGCCCATTGATGTGAAGTTCCATAATCAGCCCATTGTAGAGAAAAATTTGGAGTCTGTATCCTCTCTTGTCAAAGTCCCTGAGGTTTTGTTCAGATCCGTTGCTAAAATTAACTCAAGTGGGTAGTATTTTCAGTGGCCTACTCACCCCTGCTGTCCCAGCTCCCTTACCCAGCCAAGACCTATTCCTATCTAAGTAACAAATTCTATGTGATGAGCAGTCAAATATCAATGATGGGGCCATTGGGGCACCTTGTCTTAGAAACACCAATTCAAGCTGGAATGGGTCAGAGAAGGATTACTAAGATAATTCTCTGGTATGGAGCATGTCTTATGATGGAAGATGAAAATTTTCTTACTTGCCCATTTTTGGAAAAATGAGGTTGAGGGTTTATGACTGCTGTCTAAAGTACTGCAGGATGAGGTTTCCCAGGGAAGTCATGGATGCCCCATCCCTGGAGTTGTTCAAGGCCAGGTTGGACGGGGTTTTGAGTAACCTTCTTTAGCGGAAGGTGTCCCTGCCCATGGCAGGGGGGGTTGGAGCTAGATGATCTTTAAGGTCCCTTCCAGCCTAAACCATTCTATGATTCTATGAGCTATACAGCAATGTTTAAAGATTAAGAAATTAGTATAAAACTAGTCAATAATAAATAAGTGGAGGCTTCGGATTGGAAGGTACCTAGCTCCAAAAGGAGCAAGGCTCTGTAGCAGTCTCCCAATTATTGGTTGCAAAGAAACGCAATCACTTTCAACATTGAGCTTTATTGCATTGGGAGACAATGAAACACTTGATCCCCAGTATACAGGATGTTTTCCTGTAGGGAGTGATTTACAAAGGCCTTATATAAGCAAAACATACGAAAATAGAAAAATGGTTTGATGGGTACCCTGAGGTCCCATGTGACCAGCACTAGAGGCACACATCTCAGTTTGCATGCTCTCCCCTGAGCTGGCGTGGAGCACATGTTGTGATTTATTTCTCCATTCCTGCAGCAAGACAGAATCCCTGTCTCAGCCCTCTCTGGTAGGGACAACTGGTTGGATGACAGTGCGAAAGCATCATGTCACTGAAAGAGCCGTCTCGCTGGGACTGGGCAGGATAATCATGCCGGAGAACCACAAGATTATACTACTAAAGAAGTAGAGGAAGACTCGTTCTCATTTCTGCTCCAGAACCAATTGAAAACATTGGAAATTTTCCACAAACATAAAGGGAGAGGGAGGAATAAGTACACAGGGAGTAGAAGATTCAAATATTTTGATTAGTTCATCACATTTGTAAGAATTTTTAATTTTTTTTTATTTGAATGCATAATACACAGTGGTTGAAACAAAATGTCTTTTAGAAAATCAAAATACTTCTGAGCCCAAAAGACTTTCTAGGAATGCTCCAATCTGATATTTCACAGTGGCTGTGTAAATCACTTCTGTGAAGCTTTTGCATTTGAAGAAAACAGCCTACTGTGACAGAAAAATGTTACCTTCGACACTCTACACCCCCCGCAGCGTGCTCTGCCAGGAGTGTGTCTCTACGCAGGGCGCTTGTTGGCCCTGAGCACTGGTGTGGGTGATGCTGGCTGGACCCTCATCACAACCTACACCTCCCAGACCATGCTGTATCGAGGAAGCACAATTATTTGATGCCGTCCCAAACTGTTCTGGGGACCATGTCGAATTTCCCTGGTGAAGTAACAAAAAAAAAAAAGGACATGGAAAGACCACATCCACCCAGTTCGTATTGCATTGACCATCCACTGAGCACCATCGTCCAGGTAAAAACCCCACATCTTCCCACAATTAATCCTATTGCTCTGACAGTCAGACTAATGCTTATAGGGAGAGTCACCAGCAGGACTAGGAGCAGGAGGAGCAGCAGCAGGAGCTAAGCTCCACTATCTCCAGTGGGAGTGGGGAGTATGCAGACCAGCTCCATTTAGCTAATTGACCCACCGGTAATACCCCTATAGCCTGTCGCAGGCAGCTTGCCCCTCTGTTAGCAGGCAGCAATGGCATGAACTCGGGTTCAAAGGGTGGTTTCACCACTGATAACAGCCTTGGTGGTGAATTTCTGGTTAACTAGAACCCATCTGATACGGTAACCCCTATAGCTGTTGATGGGGTCAACTGGGAACATTTCTGAGGGTCTGTCCTCCTCTGCAAACTGCTGAGGTGTGGGGGATTTATTCACAGGGAGAACTAAACACTGTTAGATGAGTGAAAGAAAAGGTGATTAAGTGTGGCAAGACATCCTTCTACAGACAGGCAGATCATCAGGGGAAACTCAGTGACCTCAGAGGCCATGAGAATATATCAGAAGTGTCTCTGCTGGTGCAGAAGACACGGCCCTGGGGCAGACCTGCAGCTGATGCAAAAGGAGCTCTGGCAGTTTACATCAGCCGAGGAACACTCCCCTCATCCCCCTCGTGTAGCAGCAGTGCCGCTGCCTGCGTGGAGCTGAATAATCTTTCTCACAGCAACAATCTTTTCTGCCAATATTGAAGCCTGCCCTGACCCCAGGATCGGTCCTGCACCAGCAGCGTAACCTCCCTCCGCTCAGCCAAGGAACATGCACGTGAGCCATACATAAAAGAAGTATTTCACCCGGACAATATTTCTTGCTTAAAGTAGTCATTCTCCCCACAGCGTTGCCACTTACCCAGTATGCGAATGCTTTTCATTAAACACAAATAACATATTTTCTATCGTCTCGAGCCTACGCTCTTTGTGCCATTCATCATTATGCATACCTAATATATTTTGCAAACCCCCAATTCTCCCGCTTGCTGCCTTTTGAGGCATTTCTGAAATCAAATAAAAATATTACGCCCCTGTTTACTTTTAGACATGTATTTTTTTCAAAGCAAATGCATTCTGTGTTTTAAGTAAGATACCACCATGTATTTATGGGCGTTTAATAAGTTCTTCCATTAATAACATAGACAAACTAATTTACCAGAACGTGTCTGTTTTAAACTTTGGGAACAAAGAGTGGGAGTATGAAAATCAATCTTTCCTTTGTACTTGAGCCACTGACCCATTAAAGCTTTGAAGATCATTTCTTTAAGAAATTGTGAGGAGTTATTTAACTACAAACAGCAGCTACCTTCCCATTCCAGCTGCGTAATCAACCGTAATAAATTAGAGGAAAAAAATAAAGGTTCACTCCATTTTTTTTTTTATAACTGAAAATTCTTAATAGCAGTTTGACAAATCGGCCCACAGCAGAAAGAAACCGGCATTCTTCCTGAGACTGCTGTTTAGCACAAGTTAAAACATTGCTTAAAAGGTATTTTTTTGTCTTTAATGGTGGTTCAAAAATGTTCTGAGTTGCCCAGGCTTAATTATTTAACTCAAATTAATTGTAAAAGTTACCCACCACTGGAAAAAGTTAGCAAACCTCTGAACTACAGCACAGTTAATGGCTGCATGCATGAAAATATACAGCAATCCCTTTTTGCTTGAAAAATGAACTCCTGATGGCATTACTTATTGTTAGTTATCGTTAATAACTATTTCACAGTTTAACACTGATAATATGCTCAGTTATGTAAGAATGGAAATTTAAAATAATCTTCATCTTAAACTGTTTAAGCAGTCTATGTGCTAAACAATTATAATGATGTTCAAGTTATCAGAAACTCAAATGGAAAAAGCCTGTATGGGATGTCACTAAAACCTGTCTGTAAAAGGCAGCAAAATGACAGTCTTTAAAAAAAAAAAAAAACCTAACATATGGATAGTGTAAAGATGATTTTTTAAAAATACATCTGTTGAGTCAGTGTTGACGGGCTCTACTTATGATAAATACACAACCTTTTCCAAAGGTGTCAGATAACCTGAAATAGCTGGAAGAAAGCAGGCAGAAACAGAGTACAGCGCTCAGTGACAGAGTATGGGAGCTTAACCCTGCAGCATTTCCCAATCCCAAGGCTGGGAGGACCACATGAAAGGGGTAAAACTCAGATTTATATATTTTTTTCTCTGTTTCTCTACAGTGTTTTTGCTAAATCTACCAGGGTTGATACCTTTACCAAACAAGGACGTCAGTTCCCCTGCCCACACAAGACGCGCAGGAAAGGCTGTGAGATAAGAAGAGCTTAATAAATACTTTTCAAATGTATAATGTAGGACATACTGCAATTCACGTTTTCAGAGACGGACTCATGAGGTTTTGGAACAAAATATAAGTGCAGTTTTTACCTGGGAGCTCAGTCACTGTGCCCAGCACAGGCACTGCCCACACCATACCCGGATTGGTACCTCACTGCTTATCCATCTGCACAAGATTACAGGCAGTTCTAGGCAAACTTGCAGTCATTTATTGACTCTTTTTTTCGTCAAAGTGCCCAAACATTAAGATTCAGTTAATATATTGAGCAACATTTTGCACTCATATACTTCAGTCAGTTTTATTTCAATTAGAATTATCACCTCATTTCTATTTTTATATATATATATATATTTCAGGACATCTGTATTTGTTCATCAAACAAGTCTGTCTGTTGGTCTGAGAGATACTCAGTCCAGCTGCAATAGTTTTCAAGTCCTTATAAGGTTATTCTTTATACAAGTATCCAAAAAGACATATCCTGAGCAGGTGTTAACACATCATGTGGATCAAGGTCCAAGTTCCAAGGTCCAGTTCCTCAGGGATATTTAGAGAAGTATATTTTATTGATTGAAGGATTAAGTTGCTTTGAGGATCTGAGCTGAAATCCTTAGCTTCACAGACTTCAGAGAAATGACGCCATCTATTACTGCTATGGGTCAAGTTCTTGCCTCTAGGGCCAGTTTTGACCAGCTCGGTCTTCCCCTTGTAGGTTGCTTTAAAACTGCCCCAATTATGCAGACCTTTTCATTAAGGCCAACCACACCTGGAATTCTCATGAGAACAGCTTCTCCCAAAGCATTTCACTGATTTCTCCTACTGGAGCATGTTGAACATATCTGCTTGAATCTTATTAATTATTAATTTTTTACTGCTTTTGGCTAAACGAGTGTCTTGAACTTGGTAAAAGAGTCTGGGCACATAATATTCAGACAACTGGTTGCCTGTGAACTCTTCACTTTCAACTATTTGCTAATCATTATTCATTAGTCACCCTGGAGCATGTGTCCATCCTGCGGGGAGCGATCACCGTCTTTGGCAGGAGCTCAGTGGAATTCATCTTGCAAGTAAGAAAATCCCCTGCAGACCAAATAACTCCACAGAGTGTCAGCTGTGAAGACTGTACATGAGAACTTGGGCACCAAAGGTCTGTCAGTGACCATTACGTGCACTGAAGGTAACACCAGGAGCAGAGAGAATGATGCCACACAAGGAACGTTGCCTGATCGGTGGGCTACAGCTTCTCCTTCTTGACCAAACCCCCAGCTCACCATTCAATAGGATGTTTAAGCATGTGCTCGAATCTTTCTGACAGCAAAGAGCGTGCCTGTGGGCTGATTTCTATTTAACAGATAAGTAACAACAGACAAACACACTTCCAATATTCCAACAAAATAATAATTCCTTTTATAGTTAATGAACCTTGGGGATTTCCAGTGTCGCCAAAAACAAGTGTCCTGATTCACGAACCCTTAGATACAGCTCATTCTAGTTCTTTCTATCTCAAAAATGTGCACAAATCTCTATTTTATATCTATTTTGTTCTGGTTTCTCAAAGACAAGAAAGAGAAGGGGGAAATCCCTGATGAAGAAATTTTATTTTAGTCGATGCTGAAAATGAGAAAAGGTTCATTAAGTGAACTTCAAAATTACACCTGGAGTGTTTCTTCCCTCTGTTAGTAACAGAGATGAGAGTGACAGGAACAGCATAAAATATGGTGCACAGGAATTTCAAGAGCATCTAAGTCACTGAGGTTCATGCCCCCTGGACATGCAGACCTGAATCCCTAAGATGCTTCTGAATAAAGGTCCGTGGTAGAAATAACCTTGTTCTCCTTGTTTCCATTGTTGATAAATTAATCACATGCTAAAAAATTACATTTAGAGTTCCCTTTTTTCAAATCAATGTCGCTTCTCTTAAAGTATCCCTCTGATTTAGCTGGGATTCAGTTCACAACATCCTTAGAACAACACGTTTTTGTGTCAATTGTTAATGCACTATGAGGTCTGCCCTGGCAACTATGTCAACATATTCTTCACCAATGGAGATCATGAAATACAGGCGGCAATAGTGTTAAAAAACAAGCTTTTAGATCCATTTTACTTTGTTGCAACACTGCTTTGCAGATACTGAATTAGAGCCCATTTAAACCATTCAAGCATATAATCAAATTTCAGTAATGAGTTATTAATTAAGCAGGGGCATCCAATTCTGTGCTAACTGCCTCATAAACAATCGACAGGAGATTTGTGAATTTTGACTTCCTGACACTATTAAACAAATCAATATTAGGTTTCAGACACAGCAATTCAGACAGTTTTCCCTGTTATTTGGCAATCGTCTGCCTGGAATACTAATGAAAGAATTAAGAGCTGTAGATTTTGCATGTGTTCCATCAAAAAGATCCTTATCTGTGGGGAATTGGGGCCTGATTTGCATGGCAGAAGACTTTGCTTTTGTAGGTACAATTTTTCTCAATATGTCACTCATTAGTATTTATAAACTACAGAGCAGTGAAGCCTTCAGCCCCTATTCATAATGAACAGTCATATCCCTGCTGGAGATACAACTGAACAAAGCCGTTTATTTATTTATTTAGGGTCTTTTTCATTTATAGCCAACATAACCTGCAGAAAACTTCCATCTAAGGAGATCCCTGAGCAACTTACATTCGATTTCTTTTCCAGAAGGCAATATATATATATATGTGTTTGCATCTATATATGTATGTGCATATATACACAATTAGCTGATTAGCAACTAGCTGCATGAGCAATACATTTATTTACACGCGGCAACTCAGTGCCTAACAACGACTTCTGAAAAATTTCAATATCTTTCGTAGATTTATTTTTTTCTTGCGCTCTCCCTCCTCTCCAAATGAATTCAGGCCCCGCTTCAGCCGAGCTTTGGAGTTAAGCAGGGGCTTCGGTGTTTTGCTGAATTGGGGATTAGCGCTGTGAAAAGTGCTGGGTTAACAGTACTGCAGGATGAAGTCCGGAGAGCAAGTACAATAGTGATGCCTCCTCCACCCGCCGCCCTTTGCCGTTGTAACCGAGTTGAACTTCACCTAGGGATAAGTGAGTGTTTAGTTTTCATAATCGCACAGTCTTTGGCCCCTTAATGAAGAAGGCAGCGGGGGCCACCAGCACCTGTTGAGGTAGCCGCTTTTGTAAGGAGGATTATCGGGCTCCTGAGAACGGGGCTGAGAGGGCATGTGTCCGGTTCTCGGGGTGCTCACGTTATGCTTCTCCCAGTGTTTTGGATGGTTTTACTGGAAATTTCTGGCTACTCTCTCCAGAACTGACTGAAGCAAAATTATGATCTGAAGCGCCCTGCCCTAAAATTTCACCTCCGCTTGTATCTGTGATTGACCGTTTTGCTCAAACTATGGCTCAGGGACTCTACAGGAGGTAGCTCTGACCAGGACATATTCTCATGTCGGTTTGCTATGTCCCAGGCTTAAAATACATTTTTCCTTATTTTCAGTATCTCCGTCTCAGTCCCAGCTGCAAGAAAAATGGTATATTAGGCTTAAAATGAAGTTAATGTTTCTACTAGGTACACCTCAGTTTCTAACACAAAAACAGTCTGTTGCCAACAAAAACGCTGAATCTTGTCTGGTTAGCAAAATTTGTGCTGTATTTACATAAACAAGTATCCAACAATTTAAAGGATAAAAGCCTCACTAGCACAGAAATCAGTGTGAAAATAGGTCAGAGACCAAGTCTTTTAAAAACAACATTGGCGAGGAAGGATAAAAGTACTGTAGAGTGATCAGTTCCAAAGTGGGTCAGGATTTTGTCTGCAGGAACGTTATTTCTCCTGTAGAGTACTAATGTGCAGGCTCTACCCCAGGACTCCCGTGTTCTGCGCACAGAGGAAAAAAACATTGTCTCTGCCCCAAATAGCTCACAGTCAAAAGTACAAGTAAATGACAATGGATGCACATAGTCGGAGGTGTTGTCAAAGGACAAAACAAGGAAATTAAGCTGCCCACTAAATGGCGGGGGAAATGTGGAACTGAATGCATCTTAGGTCTGAGTTTTGTTTTATTTAGCTTTTCTACCAGCCTCTCTCTCCCTTTATTTCCTTCTCTCTAGGATCTTAAGACATCTAACTCATTAAAAATCTTCTTTTTAATTATCTGCCAGGAAAAAAAATTAGCATAATTAAGGACATTTAAATTTAGATTAACAACCAACCTAATACATGGCACTGCTTCCAAGAAAAGAACATTTCTTTTAAATGGCCGTAGACTACCCAAAGATTTCATTTTGGTTCCTGTCTAGATTTCTGTTCAATATAGCACTGAACATATTTCACTGCATTGAACGTATCACTCGATCTGTTCAGCACTGTGCTCTCATTTTCATGTTGTGTTCAGCCCCTTTTTAAAACACTTGCCTAAACACTGTTCCCCATGCTGGGACCTGGTTTTAAAAGGACGACTTCGGCATGAAATGTAAGCAGGTCTGCAGTTTGTGAAACTGCTGGATGTAATGTTCCCTTAAATATTAACCTTCAAGTCTATGAAATAAATTCAGTTTCCAAAATCGCTTTAAAAGTAGGTTCTGGCATGACACTTTTTCTTTCTTGGTGTTTACACTTTGGAGGACAACAGGATTGTTTGGGTTTGCTTTTTTTCTTCTTCTATTATGGGCATGAGAAAGAATCCGAGCAGGTGGAGCTCCACGTTTCATCTGAGACATGGTCAGAGACCTCCATGTGCTCAGGTCCTCAGGTCCTCAGGTGCTCAGGCAGTGGCGAGTGGCGAGTGACACTGAACATCAGCACGGCTGTTCGTGATGATGCCCCATAAAATTCAAAAGGAGCAGCATCCCGCCTGACGCCTGCGAGACTAGGGTCTCACTCACCTGAGGTGAAGGGGGGGGTCACCCCCTTAACAGAGGACACAAATCCCAGTGCCACTGGTAGGAGATGACTTCCAAGGCTCCTGGTATTATTGCTGCTGAAATGACAGGGTTTCAGGTGTTTAACTGTGGGCAGTCTGAGTACCTTAAAATGCTATTGAACGTACAAAATAAATAAACCTGGAATAAATAAGATAGGAAAATATATTTCCTTATCTCAGTTGTAAAACCAAAGTGTGTTCTTAGTTTGGCTTACACAGAAAAAAAAAGTGATTTCCTGAGCTCTGTGTGTCCCCTTCTTGCCTCTCTTTCAGTGATCCCTTGGGAATTTTGAAATCACTGGTCAGTTCAAGCTCACCTGTCAGCAGAGCAGAAGTGACATGGAAACTACGTCCTGCCAGCTGAGGGATCCAGAAGGTGCTGACTGTACGGGGTGGGATGCAGACCAGCCTGAACACCGGGGCTGCGCCTGATGGAGGAATGTGCTGGTAGGGCTTCCCTCTTGCTATGTAGGAAATACCACAAAAAAAAAAAAATAAATCATGGGATGAGCACCACCAAGAACTGGCTGGGGGTTCTTGTGATACATTTGCATGTTCTGCTGTGACACGCTTCTGCCAGTGACAATGTGTTAAATGCCCCAAAACTCCATTAAGTCCTTGTGTCCAGAGCAGGTCAGAACTTCTGCACCTCTTGCGCTTGTCTGATCTGCACCCATTCAGCAAGGTCTGGTATTTCTAGGTGTCCAGAAACCCTCAATGAACACAATTCCCCAAGCAGCAGAGCCAGAACCTCCTTAGGGCTGTCTCAGTAAATCCCCACTCCGCTGTCCGTGCCCCACGCCAGGGAAGGCTGCAGCCGGTGGACCTCCTCCACAGATGCTCTGCGATCCACAGGGCTGAGCTCAGCCCACAGTCACAAATTTTCAAGGAAACCAGGTTTCATTAGCTCCACGCTCACAGATCTGCTTTGCTTTTAAGGTGAGAATATCCCTTCAGTGTGGAAAAATATGAAGCCTGAATAAATTAAAAACGGGAGCTATGTTACACGTTACTGTCATTTAATTAACATCTCATAATGTGTTGCTTAAGGAATCAAGGCTCTATCAGGATGAAGCCTATAAGCATTTTCTCTGTTTAATCAAAAATGTAGATCACATCACATTTTATTTCTTAAAAAAATTACACACTTATTGAAAAAGCTATGATTAAATTTTATATTAAGATCCATTTCTCTGAATTAATTCTCTCCTAAAAATTCAGTGTCAAAGAGGAACATGGAAATTAGTGTATAAAATTTGGAAATCTGCAAGGATAGATGGATGAGTTCATTTGTCTTTATTAAATTTCATTCATTGTACACTGATAATGGCTTGACAGTATTTATCCCTGTAACACCATGTATGTGCATATTCTAACATCGTAGTTTGGGCTAGCCACCTCTTGTTTAGACAACCTGGCAATTCCTAATGCAAGAAACTCTTTTTTAGGTTTGCTGTCTTCTTGGGTTTTTTAACTTTGGTGGATTTGAACTATTTGGAATGAAACTGTGTGTGCTATGTGCCTGCTTCTAGATAATAACCTATTTATTTCAGCCAGCACCATTCAGATCAGAGGGAGGGCAAAGATGTTCTCATATGGTTTGGAGCACAGCAGAAAATTTAGATAAAGTGAGGGGAAAGAAGCAAAATATCTTTTACTGTCCTTGAGAAAAGACATACCTGTTTGGGACAAGTTGCAAGCCTTCAAAAAGCCACAAACACTCACTGCAGATTTAGATTTTAGCATCTATGTGTTTCACCTGTGCAAGGTGCCTTCCATCCCACCACTGAGCAGAACTTCCCCTCGCCTGTTGGCTCTGAGGTGCCACAATATATGCTGGGACCCAGCGCTGGAGACCAGACCACAGAGTTCCATGCAGTTCTCCTGCATGCTTCGCCACAGAGTGCTGGGCCCAGGCACACTGAAATTCAAGACATAATGTTGAGAGCCGCAAAGAAAAGGAGAAAGAGGTGGGATGTGCAGACGCAGGGACAGACAGTTTGGAAAAGCTCTACAAGTATGAGAGCATAGTCATTAAAACAAACATGACTGAGGAAGAGACGTGGATTTGACAATTTCTGGATTTTTTTTCTCTTTTAACCTTTATAGAAAATAAGAAAATGCATGCCAAGAAGCTGTGTTGGAATATAAAGTAAATGTAAGCATTCTAATGTTAAGAAATATTAGGATTAAAGTTTCCTGGGAGGTGTAATGTCAAGTGCATAGACAGAACAATACAATTTTTAACTATGTGATTTTATTTTTTCCGCAAGACCCATACCTTACTCAGAGACTTACTCAGAGGACAAACTGGGACTGTGTACTGAAGGAAGGAGGAACGAGCCTGGGCAAGGAAGAGTAGCAATGGTCTTAGACTTAATGCAAGTGAGGTACCCAGGAAAATGGCACGCTCCCCTTGCTGTCCTCTACAGCATCCCCTTTAGTTGTCCAAGGTGGTCATTTTAGTTGTCCAAGGTGGTCACTGTGTGTGATTCTTATTTTCTGGGTGCCCAGGCAGAAATAAGAGGCTTGAAACCTAAATTATAGGGAAACAGCAGTTCTGTGGGGTAGAAAATAATCAATCTTCTCAATGTTAACACCTCCTTTCAAAGCTCACTGACAGTCCCTCTGAACTGTGTGGTGTGTCTGTCTGCATAAGAGAAGGTATGGTGGGAGGTAGGTATTGTGCCTGGAGCTAGAGAAACAGGCATCTCGTCTGTGAGCTCTCTCAGAAGCAGACCGTGAGGGGCCCGGTGGCTATGCTGGTCCTTCCCTGGAGTCTGATGGTGGAGTGTCTCTTCCAACAAGCTGACTGAGACTTCCCCTTGTAGCTCGTGGCAGGTCCCTCAGATCTATCCATGCCTCTGACCGCTGTCTGTGATGTAGGAATATTGATGTTTGCCCATCTGGGGATAATCTTGCACAGATGTGTTGATACATGTCTGAAATGGACTCAGCCAACCTGACTTTCAAAAAAAAGAGACCAAACAGGCATTTCTCTGGCAGATATTCTCATCTTAACTGACGCACATAATGGCATTGATATGATTATCATTTTGTGCATACAATTAAGAAAAATTACCTTTTCATATTTCAGCACGGTATTTTTACTCCAGAAGTTGGTCTTCAGTAGCTGCCACCTCAATGTCTTTGGTAGGACACCTTGCAGTCCCCCAACTGACTATCAAGGCAACTGCTGGCCTATGCTCTTGTCACGATTCCAGCCAACACGGGTGTGTGCAGTTCACCGCGCAGTCCTGGAGACGTCCTGTTGAGCGGGACCAGCGGGTTTCTCTGAAGGTTCAGCAGAGCTCTAGGAACTCCGCAGAATTACTGCTGCTCTGAGGCTAAACATAAACAATTCTGAGCTGGAAAGTCAGACACCGGGGAAATTTAAATAAAATATACAGCATGGACCTGCTGAAAAGGCACCAAAGTTCATCATGGATAAATATCTGCTTAAATAGATTCAGTCAAATGAGGAAAAAAATACAGAAAATCTCCCATGAATTGCCTTAGCCTGCACAATGCCTTTACTGTTGCATGTTTCATATTTGGTTTTAGGTTCCTGTGGACTGAGGTCTAGGAAGAAAAGGGAGAAGCAGAGTCCTGTATTCTGTGGGGCTAAGGGAAAAAAGTTCATAAACAATGGTAATAGTTACATGCAATGCATGTACACCTAGAAAGCTTGCGAAGGTCCCATTTCATAATCACTGTGTGACATATCGGTGCCCGTTGGCCCATTGTAATGAAAAGTTTTCAAGCCCCTCTTAAATCATTAGTTGTTATTGTATTTAGGGGAAAGAATTTGAGACAAGGTCCCAGTAACTATAATTTTATTTTAGAAGTTACTGCCCATATCAGGTGAAGGACATAATCGATTTGGTGATCATATCTGATAGAGTGATAAAGGTTGCTTAATACCTTTCGAGCTTTTTATGCTTTTGATATCATATCTCATTTTCAGCATGAATGGAAAACTCAATTGATTTAAAGGAATCTGTGCTTTAATTTACAGCAGATGAGGCTTAGATCATCAGATAGCCACATTTCCAGCAATCATTAAAATTGTACAGTTGGTGGCTGCCTTTCTAGGCATTGGCAGACTCAGCATGTAAACACACCGAGAGTGCAGATTTCTGAGTGCTTAGCCATTAATTTAATTCTAAACCGTGGTCTTGGCTGCCTGCACGGAGGGGGACAGTGTTCAGGTGGAGTGGGAGATAAACTTCAGATTTAGGTTCTAATCTGCACATGCCCACCCACGTACATCTCAGAAGTAAAATGCAGCCAAACCCTATGGGTGGAGAGAGTACCATCACACAGCTTTTGGTAAGATGCTCCATT
Organism: Charadrius vociferus; assembly: GCF_000708025.1. Classification (NCBI taxonomy): domain Eukaryota; kingdom Metazoa; phylum Chordata; class Aves; order Charadriiformes; family Charadriidae; genus Charadrius; species Charadrius vociferus. The sequence goes on along the minus strand of NW_009647731.1, from coordinate 8,710,209 downwards.
TCAGTCCTGTACCCTGTTTCCCTATAAAAGAGCAGTTGTTGCTTTTCAGCATATAATACCTAATTTAGGAGCAACTTGGGTATACCCGTGGGTACTTACAGCTGCTTTGAACAGCTGGGGACCACACTGAGTTCTATTTAAACATTCCAAACCATGGAATGGCAAATCCAAGGCAAATGAAGCTGCGACACTTTAAAGAAGACCTGGACATAAAGGATGGCCCCTAAAAGCAGCTTATCATTGTTCTAACAGTGACAAACCTTCTTCTGGGTGAATCAGAGAACTGTTTGTCCTGATTTCCACCACTTACTTTTCAAAATCCTTCCCATGCCTTTTTCACTCATTCCAATGTACAAGCCCTTCTTCTGCACGTAGGTGCCCCATCCCAGTTTTACTCCTCAACCTTTTCTCCATCATAACAGAGGGCTTCATCCTCGCACGCCATGTATCCCTATGTCAGTTCATGAGTTACAGCTGAGGAACTAAAAAACTGCAAAGTGACTCCCTGGAAATCTACTGGAAAGGCACTTAGCACTGCCCTGAGCTCACAGACTCCTAGACTGAGTTACTGTCCCAGCTCTGAGGCACGACTGGAAACCATCTGTGTGTCTATTGCTTCCACCAAACATTAATGTCGGTAACAATATTTGGGTCAGGATGTCACAGCACTGGGAGAACTAGAGAATGCTGGACATGAGCATTTTTGAGCTGGAAGGTTAGCAGTTAAAGGCAGGAGAGGTATCAGCAAGTAAAGACAGTCGCCAAATCCCAACATAACTTACATAAATGATTTAAGTTACATGTGGACTACTGTAGTCTTTTGCATTCACTTCTTAACAGAAAGAGCTAGTGCCCTGTGTGAAATCCCTTAATCGTACAAAAAAAACCTAACACAGAAACTGTGCTATGCCCTAAAGGACATGCAAGGCCCAAGGGTTTCCTTGGGTAGCTGAAAATGAAAAGGAATTCTGAAATTCTCCACTAAGTTCCTCATACCTTCTACATTTGTCTTTGTTTTTCCTGTTATTATTACGAGGAAAGAAATGGATAGCTCTGTGCAGCTTGATCTCTGCTTATCGTGATCATTGAGTGGATGTCAGTACAATCAAGTACCACAACATCAAGAAGTAGCCTAGGTCATAACTGGCTGTTTTGCACAGCAGCAGCATAAGTCCAGGCAGAATTTTTCCTGACTGCATACATCTGTTTCATAGTCCCACACTGAAGGTTTTCTGATGTATTCTTCACCCTCTGACTTTCTCTCCTTCTTGGTTATAAGACTCTCTGCATCATATAAAATATTTCATTCTTATGAGAAGGACTGTTAAAATCTGGGTTTGGAAAACAAAAGCTTATGTAAGTGGAAAGATTTGTAATACGGTCTCTAGAATACTCACATTCTGGATTTGTATAATCTCCTTTTGAACTGTGCACCAATGCCAGGCCATAGGACCTCCTTTGTTCATTACTTTTTTTCCAGTGTTCTGCAAATTCTGCTCATAAAATGCTTTTGAAAGCCGAGAGAGAGAGAGATTCTAGAAACAGTCAGACTACTCAAGACCATAGCCTTAAAATTTAAGCTGTTCTATATCTCCCGATAACTGATTCTTTGGTTTAAGCCTCAGACTTCGGTTACAGGGTTATGCTTGTTATAAATTTATTTACATAGCAAATGAAGTGTGGGCAAGGTTTTTCAGATGACTAAAGATAAATTCCTTCGGGAGGAGGTGGCATAAATATAAGCAAAAAGCAATATAAATTCAACCTTTCTCTAGTTAATGACAGTTTTTAAATTAATACTTCATTTGCAAAAATGATGCAGGTAAACCACACTAGCTATTGAATTTTGTTGATAGCATTCTCCTTAGCTAATAAACATATGTCTCATACTGGAGGAGTGTGCACGTGCATTAAAATGTTGGGAATATTCTGTTTTACCCAGTTCTGACACAGCATTCGACTCGCTAGGAATGTTATGCTTTGCATGAGAAAGGCGCATCTTTTGTGGAGCTTCAGATATTGCCTTGTTTTAACAACATTTGCAGAAACAAATCATGATAACGATCACGCCTTATTGTGCATGAATAACTGCACTTTTCACGCTTTCATGGGAGTCTGGGAAAGGAAGAGGACGATCACAGCTGAATGAGAGAGGCATCCGCCCATGTGTTCGGCAGGAATTATGAGCATCAGCCGCATGGCTTACGTGTTCACAGCAGGACCTAGGTACAACAGAGACAACAAAGACCAAAATTGTGATTAGAAAGATGACTTATCCAGTGCCTGCCTAATCCTAGAAGTACCTGAACTCTTAAGGTGCTTTGGCGTTAAATCAGCCCGCACATGTGCTTTGGGTTGTAGCTCTGTGCACCGCCAGAACTGCCCCACAGCCCCTATAGCCCAGGCTGAACCCGGATACGGCTGCAAAATAGCTTTGTGTCCCCTTCTATTTACAATTTCTGTGCCTGCTGCCTCCTCACAACAGCTTTTTGTACAACAGCCTGGTGGTTAGAGAGGGCAGGAGTAAGGGACACTCCTCGGTCCTGCTCCCAGGATTTTGTGTAGATCGCATTCAGTAAGACTTTATCATAAACCACAGGGGCTGAGGGCAGAACCAAAGTGTCTGTCCCTCCCAGGAGATGTGTTCTCAGCACAAGTCCAGCTAGTCATACTCTCTCTGCCTCATCCCAATGAAATTAATTTTGCACATCTTTCAGCACAGTTCTCCCCGGCAGCCACATCCCAGCCTAGAGTCGGGCAAGGAGAGGACTTTTGGGGCTGGATGGATGTTAATTCCCACACCTGAGGAGACCGTATTGAACTGTACTTATCTGTGCAGCTATCGCCTAACCTCTGTTTATGCCACTGCAAAAAAAAAAAAAGGTCCTTTAACTTCTGGTAAAGTCTGCCTGAGAATCGAGACCTATTAGGCTATGGTAATGTAGCTGATGCTATGCCTCGAGATATGAATTTAGGAGGAGATTTTCAAAGGCAGCGAGGAGTTAGCCTCCCAGTAACATTTAACTTTTCATAGGATATGAGTGCTAGCTTCTAACACGCCTTGGAATAGCATCCTCTTTGGTATTGTTTATTTGACTCATGCCCCTTTTGAGGAAGAAGGAAAACAATTCTGATCATTTAGAAAAACAGAATTCTAAATGGATTCTGAAGTTTTGCTAAGCATCAAGCTTTAATAGAAAAATCATATTACTTTACAATATTTCTTGAGACTATATCAATTCCAGACTCCTTGCCATTGTGCCATAGCTCTGGAAAACAATTCACGAATGTTAAAATAATCTAACAGAAATGAGTGAAGTAAGGATGAAAAAGAGTAGTGTTGGGCTGGGGCGGGGGGGGTGGTCTGTCACAGCTCCCATCTCCCTCTTGCTGTCGTATGTGGCTCGCGATTAGTGTTTGGCTGTGCCTTTTGTTCGTATTTTCAGCACGGTAGTAGAGTGAGTGTTAATTGGGCTAATTATTGTGAGCTATAATTTAACTCAGTAATCAAACTCATAAACCAAGCATTATCATATTTATAAACTCAGCATGCTCAAGTGTCCGTAGCGATAATGAACTTGCTGAGTCAGATTATTCCCTTGCAATTGCTGATAATGTCAGAAATAGATTTGGACTGTCTTACATTTAGTATTTTCCACTGCTGTATTACATGGACAGGAAAAATTGGCAATACTTGAGAACAGAATCCTCAACGTGCTTAATTTTTTTAACAGAAAGCAGAAACCACTTCATTTTTTGTTTGCTTGTTTTAGCTCTGCAAGACAGGGTTGTTTTAATTTTTACTCCAATGGCAGTGAAACCTTTCATAACCTTGCGTACCTCAGTCCCTTCTTCATAATCATCTTTGGGTAAGACAAAAAGGTATCTGGTATCTACAAAGCTTCATTTCTACAGATTCAGAAAATTTTGGCCTCTTTACATAGGTCAAATGTTGTGCCAACAGAAGCAGGGCTGACTTCCTAACATTGTTGTATTAACATACCTCAATTTTAGCCTGGGGGAGAGGGAAATGATGTTGTTTGGAATGAGATGGTAATTTACTTTCCATGCTTTCTCAGTCCTAAGGCATCTTTTCAGGATGAGACAGCCAGCTGTGTAAATTGAAATTGGTGAACAATTGTCCACTGGAGGCTCTAACATCTGAAAAGCAGAGTTATACGCTCTTCTCTGTCCATGTAGAATATGGTGTTTTCATTTTACAGGGATAAGGGATTTACTGTTAAATTAATGGACATTTCAAACTGCGGTGGCAACACATGTTACCGCCTGCTTTACTGGGAAATAACTTGCATCTGTGCAAGTTATCACTTGGAAAGAAAAGCTTCCGGTTACTGTGTGATGGCACGAGAAAATAACACTTTCTACCCGTGTGCCAGGGGAAATGAGGTCACGGGCTCTCGCCGCATGCCTTGCAAGTGGATATCTCATGTACAAGTTCGGACAGGCATTAAATTGGTTATGCTTCAACTTCTGATTTTTGTTTTCATTAACATCTGCACTCCTACGTGGCCTGGAGCGTTTTGTCCTTTTTATAGCCTTCCTCAGTAAAGCTGTGGAAAGCTGATCTCAAATTCGCATTAATGGCCTTGGATTTTCAGGTCATTCCTGACAGCAAAGACTCCGTTCTGCTGCTTTTCTCACGGCGTGACACCTATACCCCAGTGGATATCCTCGCCTTCACAGTCCATCTTCACGTCAGTGTTTTTAATTGTGCTTGGCTAAGTCATGAGATCAGTCTCCAGAGTAACTTAGACCTAAGCACTTCTTGACCAAAAGGATCAGAAAGCTACCAAATTGCAAGCCACACGGCTCTACGGATTAATGGGAATTTACCCTACACACCACAAAAAGCTGAAGTTTACATAATCTTCAAGGTTTACGCGTGATCATACCCTCTGATCCTTGAGCTTATTCCCTGTCTTCCTGAGCTGAGAACAGGTAAATAGCAGGTCTTGTTCTTTTGCAGCAGGACAGTGTAACATGCAGAGAGTAATCATAGTGGTTCTGCATATAGCTAAGGCAAAGTTTCAAAAAATAAAATTAAAAAAAAGCCTTGCTGCAAGTGTCTTAACCTGCATGGCAGCACAACCTGGTAGAAATCCCAGTGGTGCTACCACCAATGCAGCTGTATAACTGCAAGTTGTTGGTGTAAGGACAAGTGTGTACTGAATGCAGAAGAAAAACAAGGGAAAATAATTATCAGGCCAAATTACCCACACTTTTCCTCTTGCCATTCAGAGCAGTAGTGACATCTTCTTTTCTGCATATAGCAAAGCCAAGGGGTGCACTCCTGCAAGCCAGGCTAGGAGGAACTTGCCCTGAGAAGAGGGAAATCTTGCTATTAACCAAGCTTTCCTACAAAAGGATTTCTTTTAAAGTACATTGATATCACTGAGGCAGTTCAGAACTTCTGCTCCACCTCAGGGTAAACAAACACTGCTCTAGAAGCGTGTTCACTACAAGTCATTTTGACCCCAGCATAAATGTTTGGGGTTTTTCCCTCCTCTTTCTTTTTGTGTCTTTCTGGGTTTAAAAAAAGACCGTGTGGTAACACTGACACCTTGTCAATCAAATGACAGGCTGTCTTTTTCTAATTAGACACAGTAGTAGGTAATTCTGAGGAATAAAAGATAGGTTATGTCCCTGAAACCTGGCAAAGCATTAAAAAATAGTACCCATACATTGGAAGATTCTTCTTAGTATCACTAAAAATGACAAATCCTAATTTTCTCAGGCCTAATCCTGTGATGTATTTTGTACACATAACCGCCAAGGTCAAAGGAAGATAAAAGACCTGGAAAATACCCTAAGTCCATTGCATACATCATTGTTTATTCCTTCTTTAATAAAGGAGTTTCAAGAAGCAAAAACCTATCATTATGACTTAACTGATGCTCCTATAATAACAGCTTTTGATTTAGGAGATAAAATTAAATTAGCAGATAAGCTCTTTTATTTCTGCTCAGCCAGTAGCGTATTCAAAAAGGGTGTAACTTGTCCCTTTAAAAGGCGCAGTAACAAAAACAAACTGGAGGGCAGTCACTTATTAATCTATGTTTTTGTATAGCTATCTGGAAACTCTACTTTGCCGTCATTATTTAAAGCTGATAAACAAGACACACTGTCAGTGATTCTTGAGACTGGAATTCATGGGAATTGTCTAAACAAAATGTATTCACTCCTCCTATGTGTAACCTAATGCATAAATGTTGTTGTCTTTTTATTCTTTACAGATGGTTTGTATCTCCAGAGATTTACAGAAGAATTCATAAATTGGCATCACTGGTATGTAAGAAATGTGAAGCAGCCTCTGCTCCCATTGTTCCCTGACTGTGAACCTGCCACCGGCTGAAAGAGTTTGCTTAAAGTATCAAAATCGCAGCACAGCTCCAGTGTGACTACGAAGCTGACCCTCCCCTCTTTGGGGGACTAAATATACAGCTTGATAAGTATGAATTGTCATCTCTTTCCATCACCTGTTTCTACATCCTTTCATTCTCCGGCCCTGGCACTGCAGCCTAAGTGGACAGGAGATACTGATTAAGTAACTCAAAGGAAATGATTGTAACCAAATGCTCTGCTGAGTGAACCCTCCAAGAGCTCCAAACTCATAAGCGAGCTGGTGCACTTGTCGTCAGGAGCAGCATATTCACCCGACAGCGACCTGTCAAAATCGGCTTGTTAGCATGGCTGATAATACTCCGCTTTTTCGCTGCTAGAGAAGAGCAGGGAACATCACATATGCTTTTGAACATCTTATGAAGAGCACCAGAAAAAAAAAAAAAAATAATGCGTTATTCATACTTTTGCCGAAGATTTGTGGAAAGGCTGGGAATTGAATCCAGATTGCCTGATTGCTTATGCGGGGCCTTATGCACAAGACCAGCCCCCCTTTTGAAGCTCGATGTTCTGGTCTTTCTCTATTTGACAGTCCTTTCCCTTGTTCTCATTTGTCTTTCGGATACGCTGAGTTGCTCATGTGAAGATTGCTAAAATCACAGTGCACAAGATTTTGCCAGATATGATTTTTTAAAACCCGGGTGCATGTATGTCATGTTACGCAGGTACGATTTAAATACAGGCTCTACCTAAGGAGTAGATTAATATAAGACTGCCCGTAGGAAACTCACTTGTGGAAGAAGAAAGTGTCCAAGCAAGACCAACAGAGAGTTAGTTCTGAGAAATTCCCAAGCCATGATTACACACCACTGTAGTATCGTAGTGCTTCCCCTGCAGAATTAATAACTACATCTTTCCTACATTTCCTTCTCCTTGAACAAATACAGAAGCAATGTGGAGAAAAGGAGGTAAACTCAGTCTTTTTTGGAAGAATTAGGGGGAGATTCAGTACTGTGCCAACCCTCTGTGATAAAAATATCCTCTGGAAGAAGAAGCTCCTGAAATATTTTCCAAAAATGTTTAAAATTTTGATTTACCTGATTTTTTAAATGAATTTGCCCCATATATTTGACCTCTTAGAAAGCACTAGAAAGATCTCCAGATCTCAGGTGCTTCATGATTTGTTTTGCCCCCACAGGGGTACATTTGTCAAAATGATTGCTAGATATGTATTCACTTTACACTCTATGTGATTGTGGGATGATTTGCTAAGACCTTAAGAGATTAGGACGACAGCCTAAAACTGGAATCCACTGGACAGTGACCTTGTACTTGTGAAGGGGCATAGGGATCACAGCCTGGAGGAGGATAAACACACATTTAATGCACACCCAAAGACCATAACCCATCCTGGATGCAACAAATAGCTGCATTTCTGTGGCCAGGTAGATCAGACATCATTTTCTCGTACTCTAATAGTGAAACAGCACATGTCTTGGGAGGTGAAGATATTTGGCCATCCAAGTTTAGAGAGAAGTCAAGACAGGTCCGAAGACTTTGCTTGGATATTACATATGTCCCAAAGGAGGCAGAAACAGCCCTCAGACATTTTCCTAATTTTGTTCAGCACTACCGGGTCTTAAAGACTTTTTTTTTTTCCTGAATTCACTGATTCCCCGCAGACACTCTGATCTTTCAGTTATGGCAATACTTGCAACAGCCAAGAATCCACTTTAAGTGAGCATCTCCAAGAATTAAGAGGAATCTGAGCAGCTGTGAGGGAGTCCATGGGACCAGGAAAGAGCCAAATCCCAGTTTCATCTACGAGATTCCAGGGAGCGGGGATGTAGCTTGATTTATGGGGAGGCGCAAACTCTCCATAGAATGCAGAAGGAAGAGCCTCGGGGGAATCTTTGATGAGAGAAAACAATCTAGACATAAATAAAGACTTCAACGGATTTGTCCCTTCATTATTTTGGAGCCTGATCCAAAGCCCCGTTAAGTCAATAGAAGAACTCCAGCTGGGGTTTAGGTGAAGAACTGAGGGTGCAATTTACACACAACTCATGTCATTCGGGAACATTTCTGTATGGTAGGGAAATACGCTTGTTAAAGTACTGAGCTGACACTGAGAAGCATTCAGCTATTACAGGATATTTTTTCATTGAGTTACTTGTTGCTGTCCAATAAAATAAAATATAGGAAACCCTTTAGTGTTTCATCAAATTCTTGCTCATTTCAAAGAGTACCAATATTTCTGTGTCTGGCTCACATATTAAAAAGTTTGCCTGCATATTAAGTTTCATTTTTTTTTTGTCATAGGCTTAGCTTCAGATCTTTCTATGACTTTTACTAGGGGCTATTTTTGAAGGATTCAAGTCTGTTTTGCCAGTATAACCTTCAATTTCTAATGAGTGTTATTTCAAAAGAGACTTCTCCATTGGTAGGTAACAGAAAATAAAGTTACCTTGAAATTTAATAAGTGTTATTTACTCTGTATCTACTAATAAATCCCATCATACATCCTGCTTTCTAAAATGCTAGAGGTTATGATCTCTTCCTATTTGGCATCCAGAAGTTAAAGAAACATTTAATTATTTTACTTGGGGGAATCTGAGACTTCTCTTCTTCTACCTTTTGATTTTTCATTTGTACAGCCCAGTAACATTGGTGCTATCACCAATTTTAAGAAAGTTTTTAAAAAGATACTGTATTTTTTCTTCCTTTTCAGTCAAACATTCTCCTTCCAATATTATGGTGATATAATCATATTTTAATCACAACATACAGATGTTTCATTCACTCTTCACTTCCCATTTCTCCAAGTCCCCATACAAACCCAATTACAATTATTGCAAAGGCTTTCCTTGGACATTAGTAGATTTTAGATAAGGAATAAGGCATGCCATAAATTCACATACATATGCACCGTGTCTGTATGTGTGTCTATATAAATCATTTAGAAATAATACCAGGTTTCTTGATGAATGTGCACTACTATAATGATGTGTTCCTTTTAACAATATATGTATATATGCATATATGCTGCAATTGCCTGTTGTCACCAAAAGGTGTTTTTAAATCAACAGCAAATATAAATCTGTATCTTAGTTCCAGTGACCCTGATGCACTGCTATCATTTATGTTGGGGGGGGGGGATTATATTATAACAGACCTTCTAGGTTGTATTTTTTACATTCAAATATGTTATAATAATTGCCCTGCAATACCTGGGAGACAACTGAAATGAAATGAGCACATGGAGTTCTGTGGCATGAAATATTTCTCCCCTTGAACTGCAGAGATCCTTTTAGTGCTGTTTTACTGTTAATAAATACATAAGCAGCTTTGTCAGTTTAAGGAACTTCTTATTTTTTTTTAAATCACGCAAATTTGGTATCTTTGGGGACGTTTTGAAAATGTGTTTGAAGAACTAATTAAAAGGCTGCTGCAAAAAATAATAACCAGTATTTGCCAAATTATTTTCCATTCATTAATGCAACTTGAACCATTTTTATTTGCCTAAAAATAGAAAAAATATGTTTCAGCCCAAAATTTCTTCTTCCCCCATACATCACTAGTTAGATATTGAATACATTGCGGACATAAAAATGTGAATCAACAAACTGAACCTTTCTCTTTTAATCATTTTAAATTTTGCTATTAATACTTTTCCTCACTCCGTGTGTGTGTATACGCGTATGAGTGCATGCGTGTGCCTCTGATCTGGCTTATACACTGTACTAAATTGTTCAGTAAATACACTGCAGCAGGATAAGGTCTAACTGGAAGAAAATTGTTGTGAGTTACAGGAAATTAAAAAATTCCTGCAATACCAACCCACTACTCAAAGTCAATCTGTGGTATCCCACAATCCACTCGGCTCTGAAGTCAAGCCAGAATGATTTTTGAAGAGTAATTTCAAGCCTTATAAAGGGTCACATCATGTATTAAAGCCATATTTGCTTCTGTGTTTTGTAAATTTTGAACTCATTACTAAACCTTTGTCTCTTATACTGTACGTCTGGCTCTGAACTCTCCTTCATCAATCTGATCCTTAAAACTCCAACAAAAAACGTGCAACACATTTTGCATGTGAAAAAGTGGTAAAACATAAATAGTTACAATCTCAAGGTGCCAGCATTTAAGGAAGGCTCTGCGAAGCTTATCTTTTTCTTTTTCTTTTTTTTTTTTGTACTTTAAATAGGAAAACTTCGAGCAAGAGGTTGCCCTAAACTGATATTTTCTGACCACCTTTGGGAAGTGCTGAGTGCCCTCAACTCCTGTTGACTTCACAGGAGATTAGGAGAGCTCAGCACCTCCCAGTATCAGTCCCACGGATATATATCTATATCTAGTCACATACACATACATACATATAAAATGAACTGCTAACAAATAGTGGATCATCTACTCTTTTCCTTGGCCAAATTCTTTGTGAAAGGATCAGACCCAAGGTTAGAGGTAAAACCATATGCAATTTACAATAAGCAAAACGTGTCTATAAACAAAATACAATTGGAAATCTGGGAATCATTTATATGGAGAGTGCTGGCAAAGTGCAGGCATATGCGCACAAAACAGTGCGGCACCTCTACAGATTTCAACAGTTCCATTTCTGAAGTTGCTAAACTAAGCCTTTATCGTAACTTGGGACTGAGGAACAACACGCTGATAGTTAAAGACAAGGGTTTTACCCCCACAACACGTTCAGAACTGGGGTGGGACTGCCCATCTTAAAACCCACCAAAGCTGTGTGCATAGCTTGGGCTTTGATTCTTCTAAGCCCTCTTCTCCTGAAGGATACTGTCATCGATCTGCTCTCACTCAAGGATACTCACAGTATTTCAATATGTGTCTACATTACATATTTACACTGACTGGTCTAAATTCCTCCCGTTTTCCCTGAATACTTTCTTTTTTTCATAATAGCCCTGGAGTGAATCAGCTAGAAGAATCTGGAGCAATCTAAACAGGCATTCAAGGAAGATATCCACGAAAGTGGCTGCAAAATTAGGATGAGATGCAGCTTGGGAAGAGACTGCCACCCACAGCAGCATGCACAGTCAATTGCATGGGAAAACACCCCATCATGTGTCTTTCTCTCTCTATCATGTGGATGGCCCAACCAGGTCTGACATGGGTGGGAAGCAAGGAGAAGGATGTGTTTTGGCTCCACTTTCTGTTCTGTGGAGCACAATGATATGGTCAGACCTGGCCAGATAATCAGTAGAGAAGTACCCACTCCTGGTCTGGAAGTCATGTAGACTTTCTTGAGATGGTAGGACACGCTAGGATAGCTACACAGACACCAGGCTGGATCTGGATGAAGCTCCAAGCTCTACTGAAGCTCCAACATGGCTGTGTGCATTAGGCAAGTAGATACACCCATGTGTTCCCCACACCTGTGCTGTCTTTTCTCTTGAGCTGCAAGCTCTAACAGACCCTGAAGACTCGGTCCACTGGAAACATGCTAGCAAGGGCAAGAAGGTAAGGAGACTCAGGCCAGAAGAACAAGATAAGAGGATTGTTTTAAGGTCCAACATTAAAACAATATCACTGAGATGGAGGGACAAAGAAATAACCACTGTATTTCAGCATCAGGAAGTGGTTTCGCTGTGTGAAGAGTTGATGCAACAGCTATGATACCACCTTGAGACTTGTGCGTCCTTGAATCAATTCCTTTTTCTGCCATGGACACCTTGTGATGCCCTGGACAGCTCATTTTAGCTACATCTTCACTGAAAAGCCACCTCTACTTGTGGGAGAATGGCTTGGCTGCACAGTGGCACGCAGGCTGCCATGGATGACCAGAGTAAGGACTGACCAATGCTATCTCAAACTTTCTGGCACGCTGGACAACTGAAGGTGGAAGTCCCACTGTATTTTTGTGCTTGGGCGTTCAGTGTTTAGTATGCAGACAAGCATTTCATCTCTGTAACCCCTGTTGAGCCTGCAGCAGTCTTAGGTATCTCTCTAGGTTCAAGAGAGCAATGAGTAAATAACTATAACTAATGGAAAGTAGCCTCGATGCTTATTTTAGCAACTTGAATAGGAAACTCAAATACAACCTTAGTTTCCCACCTGTAAAAGAGGGACAATAGTACTTGTTAGAGCAAGTAGTACTCTAGAGGCATGGAGAGGAGAAATATTTTGAGAAAGAGGATGGGATTATCTCACGCTATTATGATGTGATGTGGCACATTTTCATGGCAGAAATCAAAAGAACTGAGACTAAAGCAGAACTGGACCAAACTGAAGGATTATGGAAGCTGCAGAGAAATACTGCTGTGACTTGTGAGATACTAACTTCGTTCTGAGACAAATGAGACACAAATTCTTGTGTCTGATAATATAAGACACGTGAGTGATGTGTGTGATCACTGGCCATCTGAGGTAGGAAATAGTACAATATTAACAAGTTATTTTACTTGAAGAGAGAAAATTCACAAGAAAGTGAATACAAGGCATTAGAGGTGAAAGAACTACTGGAGAAAAATATATATTAAATATATTTCACTGAACATCAGGACAGCGATATAACATCTAGTGAAATATGTGGGTGGCAAAAACTCTAGAAAAGGAGAAGAAAAGTGAAAGTTTATTCTATTTGTATTGCAAGGAAACTATATTGTGTTGAAAATAATATGTTGGTGGTTTAGTACTTAAAGGATTCAAAAGTATCAATAGTTGTTATACATTTCTTAACATATGCTCAAAGAATATGACATACTATCCATCTCTACCTTTGCTTATCAGAATAGTTCTGCCTGTAATGGAACACAGAATCCTCTAAGTCCCCAACAGATACCAGCTAAATGACGTAAAACAGTTAACGCAACTCCATCTATGCCATGATTATACATGTGGTGGTTATAAAATGAAGTTGATAAATTTCTCTAAAACTGTATAACTCACATCTGGGGGTTTGGCTTGAGGTAACGTGCATCAGAAGCACAAAACGAAGGAAGAGGCATGCTTGGAGGTTCTGTCTGTCTAATTTAGAAATGTATTCAGCCGAAAGACATCTCCTTAGAGGCTGATTGAGACAGGTCCTGCAAATTTCCTCTGCAGGAACATATAAATATGTCAGGAAAGGCATCGTTCCAGTATGATTGTTACAGCCTCTCGAGCACTCCATGTTAATTTGATGGCAGACCAGGTGACTCCACCCACATATGGGAATCAGGTTCTTTAGAGTAAATCTCGGTTTTAACAAACACAGCATCCCAGTGAAGCCGGTTGTTTCAGAAATCAAATGGCTGGGAAAATTCTGACGATGTCTTGAAGAAGCACCTATACCAGGTGAATCAGACCTTCAGCCTGCCATACGTGGGAAAATAAGGGTCTCCAAATCTTCCACAAATTACACACTTCTTTCTGTGCACATCCCCTCTCCCTCACCTTTCCTGAAAAAATGGGGAAACCAAATGTGAGAGAATATAATTATTATACTCTCCTTGGACATTGTATAACATCTGTTCAGGACACAGTAATAGCTAACTCACAGGAGCAGTTTTAGGATATTTTGTAGTGGCACCCAATGTTTATGTATTACGGACATGGGCACTGCAGGAAACCCAAATTAAATTGGTGGAAAGAAACTTAGCTTATTGAAATATTTGCACAACTGATGCCGATGCGGTTTTCTCCAATGAATATAGGGTGCAAAAAGCAAAGCAAAAATTAACATGGAAAAAAGTGGCAGTTTTTAATGGGACAGTGGCAGCTCTGCCATAACTGTGGTTAGGATTGTTTCCACTATAAATCCAGGCTTCCACTCCCACTGCTACAAATCACAATAAAATATTTTCAGCTTCAAATATGGCATATACGGTCCCTGGCCAGGAAATTGTTTGGGCAAATTTTAGGTCATGTGTCAGACACCAATTGTTTTTTTGAAAGTGAGTCACAGTTTGTGTATTCTTATTCTCACACCTTAAATAGCTGCTGTACCATGTGGTTCATCCAGAAAACATAAAATAAGGCTAATTAAAAATATATTCCTGCACCTAAGATCAAGTCTGAGATGTGAAAAGCATCTCAGCATATTTTAAGATTCCCCTTATGACAAATAGAGAAATACAAGATTGGCTATTGTATAAATCTTTGAGATTTACAGCAAATGGAAAATGTGCCATGCTGATGGGATATATGAAAATCAGTTTTATCAGAAATGTCAGTCTATAGATCAGTGATATCACTGCAATATGTGTCTGTCTCAGGACGGAACGAGTGGGGACTCTCTTTGGATAACTGTTTGAAAGAGCACGAGAAACTGAGAGTCACACCCTTAAAACAGTATTTCCCTGTACATAAACTGCTGTATGTATTAGTATTGGTAAAACGGCAGTTTGGTTCTCTTTTGGCCAGTTTGTCCTTCTCAGTCAGATATCTAGTTGCAGAATATTGAATTATATTAATCAACAGCCTTAAGCCAAATGATCCAATGGCCTTGGAAGCTGGGTCTGTTGTGGTAGTTTTAAAAGAAGAGAGCCTAGTTCAAGAAAAGGGATTCTTGGATAAATTCATGGCCTCCATTGAAGTTAACGAGAACATTACCATCAAATCCATTCAGCACAGCCAGTTTTGTTGTGTCTACACTACACGGTTGTGCCCACACTCTGCAGGCTGGATCCACTATTGTGTGCTGTGTCCATCTGCTCACTGTGGGGCAAAGAAATCTTGGGCTGTACCATTTATTTTGGAGAAATTCATGCACAGGGACAGAGGGAGCTTCAGCAAACTCCAGGTCAGCGCTGGATATAGATCCAGAAAACAGACAGACAGACAGTCCTGGAGGACATCTAAGGTTTCCAGTTTTCCATTCTACATTGAGAGTGTTTCCTGTTTCTTATGAAACCAAACTGTAGAGCAGACTAGATTTATATAAATCCTATCTCTGCCACATTTTAAGAACCTGTGTATTATAGCTTTTCTCTTTAAAAGAATTCCTCTTTTTAACATGCCTGTGGGTCAATGTGTAATTCAATGTCCTTTAAGCGTGACCATGGAGAAGTATTCATGACCAAAGTTAAATTTTTCTTCACAATGGAACATATGCATATCATCATGTGGAATTTGGGCATCACTATAGTGACTAACATACTCGTGGTACTGCTCTTCCAGGAATTTGATTCCTAGCAATATAAGATCAGGTTCATTTGATGTTTATATTGAATCTTGCCATTGGTTTTGCCATAATTGAGCTGCTTTTGATAATCCGTTAAATAGTTTCTGGAAAGTATTCAAGTGCTAAAATATCTTTTTATTAAGCTAATGAAAATTACTAGCCTGATATAAAGAGATGCAATTATGAAATCCACCCTGGAATAGCTTAACATCTTTCGTTTCATCCTGGTAAAATCACAATGCAGCCATACTTCCAAATAGGAGCCATCCTTTTAAAGGGTTATGACTGAATGTTTTAGGTTAGCTGTAAATTTTCGTAATACCTTAGGGAAGTCCCAAATATAAACTGATACTTGATACAGAATCACAGAATCACAGAATGGTCAGGGTTGGAAGGGACCTCTGGAGATCATCTAGTCCAACCCCCCTGCCAGAGCAGGGTCACCTACCGGAGGTTGCACAGGACGGCGTCCAGGCGGGTTTTGAATGTCTCCAGAGTGGGAGACTCCACAACCTCTCTGGGCAGCCTGTGCCAGTGCTCTACTACCCTCAAAGTAAAGAAGTCCCTCCTCATGTTAAGATGGAACTTCCTATGTTCAAGCTTGTGCCCATACAAAAGTACCGAGCCTCCAAAGAATCATTAAAAGTTCCTTCAAAATAATAGCAACCAAATTAATATATAACAAAATTATGACATTTCTATATGAAATGTGAAGACACATAAATGGTCAATCTCCATTTTTCAAAAGCCACGAGAAAAATTCTCTCCTTTTATCTCACTGGAGATAATATAGTTCTGGTCTAGCCTGGAAGTCTGTACTATGAGGCAAGTTTGACAACCCACAAAGATATATTCTTTTTCACTTGCCTTTTATAAATAGCCATTTATAGTAACTTATACTAAGCTTCATTGAAATCATAGGCTACATGTTTTGATGCTAAACCCTGCAAATTAGTTCAGCTAAAGATGAGTCTAATCAAAATTCCCATTGACTTCGGGGAGCCAGGAATTTAGCCCCAGACTCAGGTACCACTAGAATGAAAGATGTTAGGAATATATGCTGAGATTCAAATGCCAAAAACAGGCCATACTCCACTTTTAATGATGCAGAATTTACACTGTTGACTCACCAGTCAGAGCATAACCCAAACTCCTGTGTTCCGATTCCTTCATTCTTTCATATTTTGGGTACATGGAGCTCACATAACCCAAGATTTGAAGCTAAGTAAACTCACATACTTAAGCAACAGATTGTGCTAACGTCTATATTAAGTAAATGGGTAGCCATGTCCTTCTGCTTTCTAATGGCTATTTATTTATCTAGTTACCTGATGTTACAGAAAATAGAAACTTCCCAGCAGCCTGAAAGGATAGAGGATGGAAAGCTGAATTAACCTCTTACAGAATAGATGTCTCCATCACAAAGTTGACATCATGTAAGTCTTTGAGGTGCAGTTTTATGGCCGCTTTCTCTACAGCATGACTGTGAAGCCTGAACACGCTCATGGGGCAAAGCTGGACCTCCAGGCGAGAGCTGCTATCTATACAATGCTGTGCTTATTTGCTGGATGTATATGAGACCTAATTCACCATGATGATTGTCTGGCCACTTTCTGAAAGCCTTAGCCAAAGCACATACATGTTAGCAAAGGCCTCCCTATTAACTTCAGTAGTACTTAGATTAGACCCCAAATATTTATGTTTTAAACCTTGATAGGCAGGGGCTTGCACTGCCCCTACCAGAAGTGCATGACAACACATGAAACAGGAGAAAGGGCTTCAAACCTTTGCAACTCCAGGGCCCTGAGCTGCCCAATGCATAGACTGGTATAAATTACACCCTCTTTGTGCACTGTCTTCTAAGTTAATGTGGGTCTGCCAGCATCTCCTGCCTGTCCTCTGCAAACTCTCCATCCCTTTTTCGCCTGCCCTGCCATGTCAACCATGACACCATGCACTGGAATGGAGCACAAGGACTCTGTGCCCTCTGTACCTATAAAGCCAGAATAAATCAGGTTTTCTGAAGGTTTGCTTTATTATTCGAGGTAAAGAAGCAGGGATAAAGACATCTAAAAATTTTGTCCTCTTTCACTAAAGTCTTCTTGTGAAAAAATGTATTTGAAAAAGCCAAATTTATTGTAACATCTTCCAAAATGACAGTTAGGATGTTTTTCTACTTGAATCCATTTTTAATTGCAAAATTTCCTTCACTTTTATTGAAAAATAAGTGTTGAAATTCAATATGAAAAACCTCATGCACATCCAGAATAATTGTGTTCCATCTGGCCAAGTGAAATACTTTTACCCATAAAGAGTTTGTTTATTCAATCTCTCAGAATTTCAGAAACAAAAACTCAGAATATCCTTTTATTTACACAGTTTTTAAACAATGATTTTGGCTTGTTTGCTTTGGAGTTGCCAGCAAGCCAAGACATTGGGTTTGCTCTTGGCTTGGTGATCTCCCCACTGCTAGAAGGCAGCACGAGAGGGAAACTGCCATTGTGCGATGTGAGAGATGAGACAACAGGGAGCGAGACTGGGAACTAAAAGGCAAGGGGTCAGAAGCTGGAGAGAGGAAGGAGTGAAGGTAGGAGCAAGAAACAGGGAGAGACAGATGGTTTCCTTTCATGCTCTGGAGTTCTGCCGCTTGCTGACCTGCTTGGGTGCATCCAAGGAGTCCCCCAGTGTGGTGGATAATGGAACTAGCTAGGAGCCCAAAGCCAAAGAGTACACGGTAGTACGAAGCCCCCAGCAACAATTATAACTGACAGTACATCATTTTTAAACAGATTTTGGATCTGGAGAGCGGAGGGATGTTCAATTTTTCAATGAGGCAAAATTCCATGGAAAGCAGATATTGCTGGGGGCAGAGGGGGCGGAGAAGTTAAAGGGACATCATTCAACCAAACCCAGCTTTATGTCAAAAAAAGCCTTGATGGAAAATATTCAATCAATCTTGTTTAGGGCATATTCTTAAACTTGAGACCGTGCACATTTGTTAAATCTTTGCATTCCCTTCTCCCTCTTTAGTGTAAATCTTCAAGCCCAGTTAAACCTGTATTCCTCTAAATTATAAGAGTGCTCTTAGAGTAGGAAGGGGGGGTTTAACAGAGAAGTTAGCGCTGAGGTTTAATATGAAAGGAGGAAGAGTCTGTAATGGGTTACATTATTTATAATGGGCGGCGTCAAGTATATTGACAGATTATATATGTGCCTATATTTGAATATGATCACAGAACAAAATTAACATTGAATAAATCATAAATAAATACATAAATACTATTTTCCTTCTTACATAGTTTTTAGCCTGTAAGCAAGAGTTTTATTTGCACAGAAATATCTTGCACCTGTACATTTAAAGAGAATTAAGCAGCCAGACAATGCCTCTTCTGTTCCTGAATTTTAGATGCAAGTTCACAGTGTGATAAATTACTGCAGGCTAATTTGAAGGGGTCACACAGCTGGTGTGGTCACCTTCCAATTGACACCTCACAATGCTTCACCTCCTGACAGAACCAAGTGGTGTCCTTATGTGTGCATTGTTTAGGACCTTACCGACTGGATCGTTGCCACTTTTTCTAAGAGCTGGGAAGCAGGCAAGATCAAGCCATTTTAATTGCAAAATCTAGAGGAAAGCCTTCTTGTCCAATAGCTTTACAACACTAAAACCAGGCACTATTCACCTATTCAGATCTCTGCACTGATTTTGGACACCCTTGTTCTCTGAGCACAGGTAAAGGTTTCCAGAGGTGCTCATCAAGAGCACTTGGCCATAACCAGCCACTCAGCAAAGCCATGTCCTTCCACACTGTGAGAATCAGGATTGGGTTCTGACTTCTAGCACCTGGTCAGAGCACAGTTTTCTTGAGGAGGGTACAGAGAGCATTAAAGATAGTACTGGCCTCAGTATCAATGCCTTTGAGGGGGAGGAGACTTCTCTTGGAAGCCAAGATCTCTTCTCAGCACAAATAACAGACACAAGCTGCAGAAATACCAGCATGGATTTATAACCTCACAGCTGTGGGGACCTGAGTGGTGATTTCTGTCTGTATTGCAAGTAAACTGCTGCAAGACATGGGAAGGTTTTTATTTGGAACTGATTCAGCTGTCTCAGGTAGAAGTAAATTGGTGGTTGTTCTGAGTTCTCCACAATCCACCTCTTCAGATTCATGACATAGCACAGAAATGCCATAGTTTAAATTCTGTGCCTGCCTCCTCTTCCCCACTGCACATTATATCCAGGCCAAATCTTTGCCACAAGGATCTCCCCTTCAGTGGCGTAGACTCAAGGGCTAAAATCTTATGTGGAATCTAAGCCTCATCCAAATCCGTTTGCCTTGCGGTTTGAGCCGAGCTCTCTTTAAGCAGGTAGGTTGCAGGACAGGTAGTAGAGCACATTTCACAGCCTGGTGTCACCACCCCGTAGCTGGTATATTATTTCACAAGGTTTTATCACAGCACTACAACAGGTGCAATTCATAGCTTTCTGTCAAGGAACTTCATCTAGTGCAAAGCATAAAATCTTGGCAATAGGCAAAACTCTTTCTGGGGAGCATTTTATAGCATGCACATGGAAAGGCATAGAGAGAGTAAACACCAATTAGGGAAAAGGCTAAGAACACTGTTAACCCCTAAGGTTCCCAGTAATCATCACCAAAGTCTATTTATTCAACCGTGGAATTTGTGTACAACCACCAGGGATATAAAATAGAATTGAAATCCCAGGAAGGGCTTGACCATGGCTCCAACATAACAAGGCAGAGCTACTTTGTTCACTTTAGCAAAGTCCCCATGAATCACACAGCATAACAGCACTTCAGTGGTGACACTACTGAGTGTCTTTGCTAGATTTCTCTTTGCCTTTTTAAATTAACTCACAGTAAACTCTGTGTGCTGAACCTGCTCACAGAACAATGGCACATCTTCAGAATTAAAGGCTGTTCGAAGAGGAGAAATGTGGAGTTTGTAACCCGCCCCTGCAAGCGTGGGCAACGGAGAACCTGCAGTAAATCTCTGATCCTTCACCATCAGTCAGAAAGCCCTGGGACAGCGCACAGATAGATGCATTGAACCGGAAGGGCAAAATGTGAAAGCCTACAGTCTGTGGCAGTGTCGGCTACGGTGAGGGCATCTCACACCTGAGGAGGGAAAACATCTTGTCTTTTAAGTAAAGTGAACAAAGACCATCAGTCCCTTGCTTGTGACCTCCTAGAGGCTCTGTACCTCAAGGGGTAAGACTTCAGAGCTGGGACCTACACCAGCCTCCCCCTGCCTGGCAAACGTGAGGGGGAACAGGAGATGCTGTGCAGGAAATGGGGCATGAGCCTGACCCTCCAGGTCCTCACCTTGGAGGTAACCACACAGAGCCCAGCAGAGACCTAAAGACACCTAAAACAAACAAGGCAACTTTGGGAAAGGAAAATGAAGAGTACGGTGAGCTTCTGATGTCCATCAGCACCAAGTTTCTTCTTGCTCTACCCCAGCGTAGACCCTGAGAGCAGGGCTCCCACCACGGCAGACTGCAGCTCCTTCCCCACAAAACAGCCTCAGGCATGTCAAACAGCAGCTGCTGGGGGACCCGTTTTGATGCCTTACTCAGCCAGTGCTGGGGACACAGGCAGGCCATGGTTGTGTTCAGGCCACGGAAAGAGGTGAGTCGTGCCAGGGCTGGTAGAGCCCAGAGCTACGGTCCAGGAGCTGCCCAGCAGGTTATCTCCACAGTGTTTCAGGGGTGGCAGGAAAGGGCAGACACCATTAGTTTGGGGACAGCATCGTGCCAGCATTGCTGCACAGCTCTCAGCTCAGGTACCTGCCAGCTCTGAGCTCTGGCAGAGGACACCGACTCGCTGTAAACAACCCAGAGCTGTAAACAAGTGCGAGCATTTGCATAGCATCAAAACATGGACACTCTTGACTCTTGTTGATTTTGTTTTTACGCTGTTGCACTACTCATTTTAAGCTTCTAAATTTTTTAATGTCTACTGTTGATTCAAAAGTTTGCATATCTTCTGTATCTGTTAAAGCGTTGACATCTACACTTTCCAAGTCTTTATTTGCTTCTATTATATTCTATTAGAATAAAAAGTTTTTAATGAAAATTTGAAAACAAAAATGCCATGAAAGCACGCTTCCTAAGCACAGCAATGCATTTCTCAGTAGCAAAGATTTCTATGATGTGTGGAAACTTTAAAGCAATATTCCCTGGAAATCTTGGGGCTTGAATTTAAGTATTATAAAACATTAAATATTATGAGTTCAATCTGAATACAGTTTTTCTCCAAAATCACTAGCCCTCATTTCTGCCCATACAATATTTCCTTTTGCAATGTTTTATGACCTATTTCTTGAAAATACATTGGGATACCAAGA
This sequence comes from Charadrius vociferus, assembly GCF_000708025.1. NCBI lineage: Eukaryota > Metazoa > Chordata > Aves > Charadriiformes > Charadriidae > Charadrius > Charadrius vociferus. The sequence continues at coordinate 8,688,347 of NW_009647731.1, read as the reverse complement.
TGTATTCCATTACTTACTTACCCATGAAGGTTCTTGCATTTTCAAGAAATATTCTTATTTCTAATTTATTCTTCTCTGCAGAATCAGTAACATGAATGCAAGTTTAACTCAATCTTCTTAAGAACAATGTGTTTCTCCTGGATACATGCTGAGCCACAAACACCTCTCTAAGTTCATTAACTTCCAGGGAGAGCTACCAGCACTTAATTTGATCCAGAGAAAGACAGAGACAAGATGAACCAGTGGGGCAGTTTGTGGGCTGTGAAGTGTTAACCAGTGACATCATTGCTCACAGCTGAGGACTGCTGTTAGCAGAATCAGCTGCTTCGAAATTGGTGTGCTTAAAAAACCAGTTTACAGGCTGCCCTGTAGCTTTTGGGGAAGGTGGAGGGGGAAAGAAATAAGAGGTTTTATAGTGCTTCAGCTGCCTTTGATCCTGTGGTTTAGGGTGTGTTTGCTAAAGAAATCAATTTCTTTTGATTTAAAACAAAAAGTAGGGTTAAACTCATGCCTGATGTAACTCTCATGGAGTTACACTAGTGATTAATATTTTAAGGCAGTGGTGCAAGCTATTTTAGGTGCTGTGCTTTCTTTCAAGCACCTTTGAATGTATATATGAAATGCAAGGGTACAATAAACTAAACAATATTAGGAGTTGTAAATACAGTCTGTGAAAACAGCATAAGAATCTAGTAACACAAAAAAGGTGTTTTAGTCAGGAACGAATCTCATAGAGTTCTGGATAGAAAGATGTCACCATCACTGAGAGAGGCCTTTTTCATAAGGATAACAGGAAAAAAATTAGAAAAGGCACAGATGATGGGATGCCATTTTTATGACTCTGGAAAACATCCAGGGTCTAAGTTGAGGAATATATTGAGCTTTCTTTTCGACGTAGATGGATCCCTGTGAAGTGTAACCTATACCCCTGCTTCTTTGTGTGCAATGGATTTCCAAGGGGACTTTTTGGAAAGAGCATGAGATTATTTGCTGGACTCAAAGCAGATTTCCAATTTGAGAGGTGTCTAAATGAAACATGAGGGAAGGACTTCTAAACTGGATCCTCTCCTGTTATTAAGGAAATACCTTTTAAATAGTTCACGTTTCTTCCAATACTAATTTTTTACATCTCCAGTACTAATCTTTTACTTAGAGAAGCATGCCTTAGAGACTATTGCTATTTTTACAAATCATTTTATCGTATTTCCTTGGGGTTTAATAGGTGAAGCTGCTACAGGTTGTGTAATGCAGTGCACCTGAAGGATATTGCAAAGCCAAATCACATCTTTTCTTATCACTTCACTGTATCAAATTAGACAACTGAAAAGATTCCTCTTTCCGTGAGTATTAAAAATGTGATGTTCGGTGTTCTGATGGTATAACTTTTTAGAAATGCAATTTTGTAAAATACATATAATTAGAACCAGCAGTATTCTTTTGGAAGAGGAATAAGTCTAGGTAGAATTCTTTAGAAAAATCAATCTGCATTCACCAGCAATTCCAAAGAATTTTTTCAATCTAGAAACTTTTTCAAGCAATAAATCGTCATTACTTTATATTACTTTACATAGAGAGATATCTTATACTCTGGCTGATCGACAACTTTCTAATTCAGCCTTTGACATCAATTATCTATTATCTATTCTTCTGTCAATATCTGCTGTCTAAATCTCATGCAAAAGAATTACACCTTTAGAGAGGAAAAAGTGCCTTTACTAACTATCCAACATTCGAATGACTACATTTATTCAGCATTCAATAGGACTGGGCAAATAATTTATTCAGCACAAAGCCACCCCAAACTTGTTGGAGTTAATGAGTTTTTTCAAGTCAAAACTTGAACATCTTTACTATTCCTTTGGGAAGCTGGGTCCCTGGGCAGGAACATCTCTGACATGCATCTCCTTCCAGGCTGCTTTGCATAGGATAGTTTGGGTTGGAAGGGACCTTTAAAGGTCACCTAGTCCAACCCCCCTGCAGTGCGCAGGATCATCTTCAACTAGATCAGGTTGCTCAGAGCCCCATCCAACCTGACCTGGAATATTTCCAGGGATGGGGCATCGACCACCTCTCTGGACAACCTGGCCCAGTGTCTCACCACCCTCAGCGTAAAAAAATTCTTCCTTATATCTAGTGTAAATCTACGCTCTTTTAGTTTAAATCCATTACCCCTTGTCCTATCGCTACAGGCCCTGCTAAAAAGTCTGTCCCGATCTTTCTTATAAGCCCCCTTTAAGTACTGAAAAAATACAATAAGGGCTCCCTGGAGCCTTCTTTTCTCCAGGCTGAACAACCCCAACTCTCTCAGCCCGTCTTCATAGCAGAGGCTCTCCAGCACTCTGATCATCTTTGTGGCCCTCCTCTGAACCCACTCCAACAGATCCATGTCTTTCCTGTGCTGAGAGCTCCAGAGCTGTACACAGTGCTCTATGTGGGGTCTCATGAGAGCAGAGTAGAGGGGCAGAATCACCTCCCTGGACCTGCTGGCCACGCTGCTTTTGATACAGCTCAGGATGCAGTTGGCTTTTTGGGCTGTGAGTGCACTTAGTTGGCTTATGTACTGCTTTTCATCCACCAGTTCCCCCAAGTCCTTCTCAGCAGAGCTGCTCTCAATGCCTCCATCCCCCATCCTGTATTGATACCAGGGGTTCCCCAACATGGGTGCAGGACCCTGCACTTGGTCTTGTTGAACCTCATGAGATTCACATGGGCCCACTTCTCAAGCCTGTCCAGGTCCCTCTGGATGGCATAATTGGGAAACTTTCCCTTTGGAAATCACTGGGGTATGGTCCTGCACCTTGCAAATGCCCAGTTACAGTTACAGCCCCTTGGAAACACGGCCAACTGAATGAGGAGGCTTGAGGCCACTGTAATTTAGGCCAATAGCTTGCGTGGTGTTATGTTTGCAAAGAATCATGTACTTAGTCATTGGTTTGCCCCGAAGTCTTTCCAGAAAAGGAAAGCACGGAAGTGTTCAAGCCCTCCTGGACACTAGAAGTTTTGTGCAAAGGGGGAGATGAGCATGCACAGCCCACTGCCACAGCTGTATGTGGCTCGTCCCACACGCAGCCTGAGCACCTGGGGCCTGAGCAACAGCCAAGGATGTGCTGGGAGACCTCTGAACCTCGCAAGGTTTCGGCCAACTCTCAAATGCTCTCCTTGTGCTGGTTACCCCGGGCTGGACCGGAGGTTCAGTCTGTTCTTTGCTCTGAGCTTGCACAGAGAGTTAGAAATGGCGAAAGGACAGCCCAAGGAGAGTTACCATATACTCGGATTGCAACTTTTTATGCACAGTTCCTGATTTCTAGAAGTGGATATGGTTCAACAAAAATAATGAAGGAAAACCACTTCATTAATGGAAAAGCTCATGTGCTAATAAGGCAATTGTGGGATGGGCTGAAGTGACACTATGGGAGCGGATCAGGTCGACTGAGCATATAATATGCATTTAAGAGGACCAACTAGTCGTATCTCTTCCTAACCTTCCAAAGAGCTTTCCAGTCCTTGGAACACTAGTAACATTGCACAGTGAAAGAGGATGCACATTTAAGGTGGAGCTGAGACTTGTACTCAACTCAAATTTTCTAACATCTTTTTTTCTGAAAGACTTTTTTAAAAAAAAATAATGGGTTTTTTATTGCTTGAAAAATTGAAGTAGTATCAACGTCTCTATTCCACATTTCTTAAACATCCACAGACCTGGCTGAGATGCTTTGGGTGCTCAGCATCAGGTTTACTTTTGTCAGGGAAACAAAAAACTGCCAGCAAATTCTCAGTTAAAGCAGCCACTGCTCCTCATAGCTTTTTCTTTAGGCTGACGCTAGCTCAGGTCAGAGTGTCCCAGCTTTGTCATTGTGTGTTTTAAAGCATAATTCAATCATAATTTTCTCTAGTGTCATTGTTTCCACTTTATTTTCCAGCATTGTTATTTGAACACAGTGACGTGCTTCCATAAATCTGGAAGGACAGAAATTGGCAACTTGGATTTTGCACAAATGTCTTATAAAATAACAAAGGAAAAGGTGAAAGTAATCAAAAGCTTAAGCACACACCACAGCAAATGTTGAAGTGGGATACATTAGGACTTCTTGGCAGCCTTTTAAAGAAGTGCCATTGTGATTTGTAGCAAGATGAGTCTATCCTTTAAAGTCATTTTTGTTCTCACCAGGACTGTCCAAATGTGTCCTGCAGACTGGGAGCTCCGTTCTGCACTCTGGTGACATTGTCCTTCATGCAGCAGAGGGGGAAGGTACTTGAGAGCTACTTTTCTGTTATGTGCCGCTGTGACCACTGAGTCCAACCAAAAAGCTGAGAAGGTGGAAAATGGCAGGAACAAGTTCACCTGGCCGCTGGGACACATGTTACATACCCCATCTGCAGTGGCTGAGGGCACCAAGTACCGTGTTGTGCATCCTCCTGCCCTGCATCCCGCCACTCCAGGCAAATCCTCATCTGTGCCCAATTTTGGACATCGTTCTGAGGCAGATCCTGCCAGAAGTTAGGGTTTTCCCTGCTTTATGCATGAAGCTGATGTAATCTTTGCATTTCTCAAGATGCTAGTAAAGATGGCATTAATGCTAATAAAGGACTGTTGGGAAGTCTTTCCCCATTGTATGGACATACATCTACTGTCAACTCTCATTTCACAAGGGCTACAGTAAGTTTTCACTGCTGACCAGCCTCACATTCAGACCATATATTAACCAACATCTTAGACTGCTCTGTTCTCTGTGTATTAAACATATTTATATGAAGAGAAATTACAAAGTTTTCTGGGAAAGCATTCTTTCTCCTTTGTCTGCAGCAGATATGAGTGGGTGTCCTGGTCTTCACTAAGTCCTCCAAGTGCTAATGAGTAAAAATATTAATAGATAAAGCTCAACTATTATCAGAATTGTAGCAAGTAACTCCCTTCACACTTGGCAGAATTTTGGAACCACCCTCCTTCCCCTCCAGCCTTCACAATGTCCTGATGTTGGGACAGGAAACCCCATTAATTGCTGTACAAATATCCAGGTTCACGTTCTGCCACCTGTACCTCCCGTGGCAGGTTAGACCTAAATTTTACGTTGCTGTCAAACGTTCTGCAGTTTTCTAGAGATACTCGTTCCACACCTTTGGAGAATATTTAATACAGATTTTACCAAATTTAATACAGAATATTTACTAATAAGACAGTGTCATAATCTCTGTACTATTTTGTTTGATAATATGTTTGGTTTAGTATGCACAATCCAAGCGTTTTCAAGCCACAATATGTCAGTTTGTTGTCTTTAGTCATCACAGCTCAAAATGGTGAGAAGAGCCAATACTGGACTGGTTTCTACTCCTCGTGCGTTACTCAGTTAAAAGCTGAGATTCTGAGTGAGAATTAGCAGGAAGGTGAATTTCATTGCAAATGTTGCAATCACAGAGCACAGACGCAGACTTACACACCTCTCTGTCATCTCTTAGTGGTTTGCTTCTTAAAAACTCCTGGTAACCATGAACAGAAGAGCCCATCCTTGAGGCTGAACTCTGTCCTGTCTTCACAACAGCAGCCAGGTCCTGAGAGGTATAGCTGGGACTTAAAGCTCTTTCAGAAAATGAAAAACCCTGTCAATTCTAATACTTGCTACCAGCTCAGAAATCGCATTCTGTAACATTTTTTCAGCGCTTTTAGCTCCCAGTCCTTCGAGGAAGGTTTGTGTTTCACAAAGACAAAGACACTCTCTAAAAGGGAAAAGAGTTCCCCACAAAGCAAGCTGGATTGTGGTTTGATGGGTGATGGCTCCATTTCTTTCACGTTTTTTCTTCTAAATATTAGCCTGATTGTAAAATCCAAGTCAAGAAAAGGCAAAAATAATCTCAGCCTCTGGGAATAAGATTAGTGGTTGTTTACCTGTGAGTTTTCTTCTAATGGATGGCAGGAATGAAAAGGCTCATTGTTCAAAGGCAGATAAATAAAACCCCATATGCTGTAGACATCGAGAGAGTATATGTATCTATACGCTATACAGAACTCTGCCATTAGCTAATAATAGCATTAAGAGTTCAGAAGTAAAAAAAAAAAAAAAAAACTCTCTAATACTTAGTCTTAGCAGCTGATAATGTAAAATAGGGTGGCATTTGGAAGCATAGGATGATGCCAGTCCCTGGGGAGAGAAAGGTGTTAACTTCTAATAGCTTTTCAGTAATAGCCAAGCATCTGCAGTCCCCCATAAAAAAGGGTTTTTAAAAATTAATAGAGCTGAATGTGCTTCACACTGAGGAGAATGCCAGATTAATAAGCGCATTAAGGACCGCTTTGGATTGGAAATAATTATGGAAGATGACAAGGAGCAGAGGTGGCATTGGTGGTGCTTTCAGGAATGCATTTTAAAAAGCAGTTTAAAGAGCCTTCAGATGTTGGTATTATCCTGCGTGACCAAATTAAGAGCAAATGAGAAAAGTTTATCTGGCATTTTGGAGTATTGAAAGGGCTTAGTGTTATAAATTATACAGTATGAGGATAGGCAGTGGTGAGTAAATTCATGTTAAACATTATTGGCAGTTTAAATAGCAACTGCTTTATAAAGCACTAAATATTTTAATTTGGAAGTAAAAGTATATTCACTCCCCTTCCAAAAAAACATGTTTGAGTTATTTATTTGCCAGCGCAATCATTAGACATTTTCTCGGTGAATGAATTGGTGTACATTGTTCCCAACAGGCTGTTGTAAACGTAGAATAATAGAGATGGGTTATAGGTTTAGAATTGATTTAGAGCTTTACTGATGAAAAAGTTGAAAGCCACAATGACATCTTAATCTTTAGCTGCAGGCTAGGCTGTACGCGTTCAAGGCTATTTCCAAATGGGTCTAGTGTTTATCAATATTTAATCGTCTTGTTTCAGCTCCTTTTTTACTACTTGCTCTTTCAGCCCTTACAGGACAGAGATCTTCACGCCACATTTCTTGATGTTTTCGATACAAACCAAATCAGGCTTGGTTTCTTGATGGTGTTAATACAAACCAAGGCTTCCCAATTTTAATGTCTGTGTGATTCTCTGACACAGCGAGGCCTTTGTGCATACATTAGAGCTGTTGCAATCCTATCTGATGGGTGGTTAGGACAAAGACTCTCATCCACAAACCACACAAGGAAGGCCACGGTGCTTCCATAGCAAATAAAGCAACAACAAAGCGCTATTTCATGTCTGCATAAGGATCAGTTTCCCTAAATACGAAAATATTAATGAAAAAAGAAAAGCTTTTACATGAAGACAAAAGTCTGTGCAGACTTGCAAATTGTTTTCAAGAGTTTTTCTGCTTAGCCTAAACATGTGCTGCTTTTTTCTTTTACCCGATTAAGTATTTGCAAGAAGTTACAAAAAAGAATGCCATTAATATCCAATTTTCTAATAATTACTTTCAGAAAAAGCAAAACTAATATTGAAATATTTTCTAGGTGAGTGATACTTGTAAAAAGCCAAACCCCACAATTATAGCAGCATCTTCCATTAAACAGTTCTAAGTACCATATATGCAACATGCTGGAGACTCATTATTTCAAATCCAACTTCTCAAAGATTTATTTTTCTTTTGAAACAATTTCTGACAGCTTTTGATCTTCTAAACTGAAAAAAATCAAAGAAATCTGTTTCTCTGGCATATTAATAGCAAAGGAATTTCTGGATGCTGCAAAGTAGGAACTGAATATAATAGCATCTCAGTTTTATTCATCTTCAAAGAAAACCAAATATATTTTCGAGACTAAAAAAATAGGATACCCTACAGATTTTGAAGGGATGGGATAAACCTCTTTTCACAAGAAAAGATGACAAGAAATTCATCTTGAAGGACGTTCACTATGCCTCTGTCCATTTAATACATTTACAAGCCAGCTGCCATGAGTTAATCTGGCTTTTACATCTGAAGCAAAATTATTTTATAATTTGGGGCTCATATGCCTAAGAGATTTTTTTCTTTTCCCAAATTCTTTGGATATTGTAGATCAACCTGCCAACAGATGTGGCACTAGTGTACACTGTTGCCTAAAATTAATGCAAGAGGTTCCTTAAAAATCCTTTTGTAAAAGTTATATGTAGGAAACTTAAAATCTTTCACTCACAGCTTCCTCACTCCAACTCTTTGCAGGTGTAAAAATGAAATCATTCATAACAATTGATTAGGCAATTATCAGGGGTGTGTGTTGTATGCTCACATGTATATTACTACAATAAAACTAATATACAGTCCAACCCTTAAGAAAGAAATACTTTAAAACCCACCTTTTGGAAAGATACATAGATTTTGATAATCTTGCAGAGTTTTTCTTGCACAGCTGGCTGGGCACAATATTAGTTTTGCTTTATGCCGTTCTGCAAGCTGAGAAGATCCAAGACATTCATCACACAGAGCCGTGAGCTTAGCTATGGCTGCCATAGGAAGCTGCAATCCTGAGAGTATTGCGTTACTTCCAGGGCCAAGCTTGACAAGAGGAGGTCAAAGTGGTATCTCAAAGAAGCGGCTGGCCATTAAAAATCAGTAGGGTATGCTAATTTCCAGAGATAAATTATTCCAAAAAAAAGGTAAGTTAGACTGTAGACAGTGAGGGGAAGTTAGACAATGCAAAGAAATCAGCAACTGTGAGAGGGCTGAAAAACTCTTGCTACGGAAACTGCTTGATTACACATCCTGGGTAATGCAATGAAAACCATAACACGTGCATGTCATTAGCATCCAAAAAAGAAGAAAATGAGGAATTATGCACAATAATGTACGTGAATCAAATTGTAAAACCTGCAGACAATCTGATAGTCCAGAGGATTTTATGTGTATTAGCCAATTGAACGGCATATCTTCCTATGTTTAGTAGAGGCAATTCATGGATGACATAAATATTGCTTTTCAAAACACAGGATAGCTTTGATTTTATCTTAAAAAGAAAAAAAAAAAAACAAACACAGAAAGAAACAAACCTTGATAGGAATGCTTAGCTAGCATAAATTGCCATCATTTAGTTATCTATGGCAAATTATGCCAGGTGAGATTCAAAGGCTTCCAAAGATGGCACTGCCTCTGCACGATTAGGCTTGAAGTCTCCGTAGAGGTTATCATAGTAGTACGATGACATTTGAAAGGCCATGTTTTAAGAAAAAATAAAGGGAAACAGACATTCTAAAAATCACATTTAGGGGGAAAAAATACAAACATTTGACTCTGCATGAAACAGATTACAAATTCACACAAACCACTACCGGTTATGCTTTCTCATGTCTTATTTTTCCCCAGAAAGTCTATTTCTAACCGCCAGTTTTAAAGAAAACCCACAGTATCTTATGGCAGCCACCTATACTGCACCATAACCATCGAATCAGCCACTTCAACACGAGTAGTTCTAACACTTGTTCACTGGTCATTATAGAAAGAAATATTGCTTCTTATAAACTATGAAGCACATAAGCATGGGTTGGTATAAGAACATTGCTACCTTCAATCCAAAGATCTGAGGCACTGAAATTTATATTGGAAATTAAAGAAAGATTATAGCAATTCATGTGAGAATATATATTAGCAATAGTTGTTGTAGAATAACTCTATATTTCCATGAATTAACCAATGTAAGTAAGATAAGGAGGAACTAGAGTGTCAAGTTTTGAACCTAGATGCAGATGTTTTGAAATATTCCAAGCTTACTGCTTCAGTTTTTTGTCAGGCAGCTGCAGAAGATAGATTTCAATTTTTCTCTGAGTTTAGAGTTGGGGTTTCTGTTTGGAGCTTCTTCTGATTTCAGCACAAATTCTCTCTCGATGTAGGACAAGTAACAAACATTGCTAAATAAATTATTTCCTTGAAAGTTCACTCAGTTCTAAAGAAAAAAAAAAAAAGCCTCCTAAAATTTGGCTTAAAAAAAAATAAACAGATACAGAAAAGTGAGATTTAGTCTACCAAGGGTTTGAATATGGTCTTCAACAAGATTTTTGGTAAATTCCTCAGAGACAAACTATTCACTGAATAGTCTTCATCTTCTAATTCATCTGGGAAAATTATTCCCTGTGCTGACACAGTTTATTAACTGGAATTCTTTGATTAGAAGAATGTGACAGTGAAGATCCCCTACAAATCAACAAGGCTTTAAAAAAGCAGCAACCACTTATGAAGTCTAGAAAGTCACTATATGATGTCTGCTTTTCATAAAAAGCCAGGAAAGTTGGAGATTTATGGACTATTATAGCTCACCTCATATCAGGAAAAAGTGGTAAATAACCTGCTTTGAAATGGAATAAATCAGCAGCTGTATACATGCAATCTGATGGTGAACCAGCAAAATTTTACAAAATATAGAAACCCGGTCAACGTAATGTCATATAATTATTTGTAAATGTTAATACAGGGAACCTAGTTTTCTTGAGTCTGTCTTGAACTTAATTTATTTGTAAATTCTTTGGAGCTGTATTCTCTGCTCCGCTGTCTTTGAATAAGGCCTAAGGTGATTTTTATTTGGTTTGCAATCGTAACCACAGTGTTAACAAGAATAAAAAAACTTCAAAACTTCTGTAATAATATTTTATAATAGCAGAAGTGGCACCAGACTCAAGGTACATATCCCAATCAAAAATAGGCATCTCCACATTTCCAGTGTGTTTGAATATAAAGTGTAGATTAAAGCCCATTGTTGACATAAAGGGAAATAAGGAGGTAGTAATAGTTTTTCTTAAATTTTAAATAACAGACCAAAATTTGACTGTTGTAGTCCAGACCTATTGTTCAGAATTAGAGAGGTTAAAAATGAATGTCCCAACCTTTGATGTTAAAAGAGGGTTAGGCACTTGCTTCAAAAGAAGATAGACAGTTGTTCTTTGCATATAATATTTCAGATGATGATCTCTGTGCTATAAAGAAACTCCAGGGGTTTTAACTGTAGTTGTGGAAGCATACGTTCCTATAAAGTCATTGTTTATAACTCTGAAAACCTCTATACCACCTAAAATATGTTAAGACACACAATCAAATGTATTCTCTTTAACAATCATGCAACAGGAACTAAACAAAAAAAGAGAGAGGAAGAAAATGAAGTTATGCCTGTGACTACTTAGTCTCTTCAGATTTGTAGTTGTACGTCAATAATACCTGTGTGTAGGATAGGAAAAAGTTCACGCACTGAATAGACTTCAGCTTAGACTTCAAAATCTACAGTACTAGTCAGTTTTGTCTTAATATTCCATGTAAGTACTCTGTCTTCTGTCTGGTTTTGCTTTATATAGGAGTATAAAATAGTATTCATAGGGTTTTTTAAATGACATTGAAAAAATAAGTGTCTTTTCTCCCTCTTTTTTTTTTTTTTTTTGCAACAGAGCAGTTTCCACAAGGAATGTGTATAACTGCCCGAAGGGAGGTGTAGAAGAATTTGAGAATCGTGTCTGTTTCCTCTAGTTTTCAACTGGCGTCTGTCTACAGTAAAATTGACAACTCTATCTGAAGGACCTACCCTGAACTGGAAAATTATCTGGTTTTAATACAGTTCTTTTCAATTTTATGAAATTACTGTCGGGTAAATAGCTGCCACTTAAAAAAGCTCTTATGGGATCTTGCTAACATGAACTAAAGTGAGATAGTTTCTGGCAAAATCAAATCTCTCCCACCTTTGGGCCAACATTCCTGTCCAAATCGGATACAACAGTGTGTTAAATGAATGCAAATGTTCATTGACAGATGGGCTGAAATAAGGGGAAACTGTGCTGTATCTTTAGGGATGAGAACAATGTTACGAGTTGGCCAAGAAGTAATTGGGGTAGGACCATATTTCTGACAGCAGCAAAGAAAATGAAGAGCAGTTGTGTGTGTGTGCATGTGTGTGTGTGTGTGTGTTCTGGACGTGGAGTCTGAGTTAAAAATATCCAAAAGGGGAGGATGCCAGAGGCAATCACAACTTCTGCTGACTCTGAGTCCCTCACATCCTGAGCTTCCTCTAGCTCCCCAACAGTCTGACCCAGCACTGAGATCCCAAAACTTCTCTTAGCCCCAAATCCAATGTTTTTCAATTTTCCTGTCCCCAAGCCCTAAAGCACTCCATTTCAGAAGAGTTACCTTTCTCCTCACTAATGCACCCTTTTACCCCAATCTTCTTGAATGTATAAAACATTAGCTTCTTTCTAAATTGATACTACCCTGACCAGAAATGTACTAGGCAAAGCTCTGGAGGTAAGAAAGGAAAACATATCCAGGAACAGGCAGGTGGTTCCAGGCAAAGGACAGGAAAAATTGTAAAGTATCTAAATCCAGTCAGTGTCTTCTCTCTGCTGTGATTCTTGCCGATATCATCACCGATGTCGGTAATACTGTAAGACCAGTCAATGGAAATTAAACCTCTGGTTGAGTGCCTTAACCACAGAAAACCCAGAAGCAAATTTAATACTGTGTGAATGGAGTATGGGAAGCGACCACTCAGGATGCACCAAAGTATTCCTGTGCGCACCACCAGGAAAATCTTCAATCAGGTCTCCACCAGCTCCCTGCTGATGGAGGAGGTGTCAGGAAATTGCAGGGAGGAAAGAAGCACGGTCTAGAGAGGAAAGCATGAGAGGGGCTGGTGGGTCAGTACCAGCAGAGATGTCCTCTACCATTTTTCCGTTCTTCACACCACCAGCTCCTTCAGCCCTGCTAAACAAGAAAGCCTCACAATTAGATCCAAAGGGATCTACCTAAAACCACGGCGATTCCACATAAATACCAAGGATCTGTGCTCCATGGTTTTTCATCTGTGGTCCCTAAGAGTAGAAGGGACTACTGCTGAGTGGTTTGAGAAAGGTGACGAAGAAATACACTTTCCATAGACAGCTCAGTATGGAATGGTCCAAAAGGCTGTATCTAAAGAAACCCTGTGGCACTGGCAAGGTCCTAAGCTACTCAGAAGTCTTTCCCTGAAGGTTTCCTTGTATTTCCAAAAGCTACATCACGTTCTTGGATGGGTGGGGAACCAAACCAAGCAAGGACAGATGAGAGTGCATAAGCAGCTTCCTGCTCCTGTTGCTATCGTCTCCTTTCCAGGCTTGGATGCATATGGAGCATCTGGGTGCTCTTGCAACTTAAATTTTATTAATTCCGGCCATTCGCACTGTTTTCAGGCTGGCACCGATACGGCGTGGGGAAGAACAGGATATTCCATCTGCACCCATGTTGTATTGGCCATTGTGTAATAATATTTTACAGACTGTCTGCTGTTTCAGGCATGGCAGCGGGTCTGTAACTTTAGATGGAAAGTGTGAAGCCTGAGCTCACAGGACTGCAAGGCGACAAAATGCTTTAGTATCATTCAACAATGACAAATTGCCAACACGTACCCAATATAGATAGGCAGGTGATGTCTGCACGGCTCGTTCTCCTGGAAGGAAACTAAAAGCAAACCCACAGCAGACCTGAAAAAGGAACAGGGCAGATATAGGCCAAGTCCAGGGGAAATTAATTCAGATTAAGCTGTTAATGATTTTGTGCCTCATGTTACAAAGTCTTCCTGTAACCTGACAATCATCTTTACTAGCTTGAATTATTTCAAAGAGAAAAGAGCATTAAGTCAGTGAGCTGACACTGAAAAAGGAAAGTATCTATTTGGCCACTTAAGTGAATGCTGTAATCTTTAAAGTGTCTTCTCATTTGAGTTACCATCTTGCTGAAGCCAGAAAACTTTGCTTTGTCACAGAGACTTGTTTGTACCTGCAAGGTACTGTCAGCAAAACTGAATGGAAAGTCAGACAAGAAACCTGATTTAATACCTCCCTCCGACAGTGCCACTCTCTCTGGGTTCAGAAAATAGATCAAGATGTTCAAAATAAGCTTCTACCTTGCAGTGAGACAAGTCTACTGTCACTGTTGCTGTCACCAACTTGCCTGTACGTGTGATAAGCATTTCAAAGTGCTGGAAGGTGTTTTGTTTTGTCGCTGCTTACCCAGCTGGCAGTGGTCAGAGCACATGTGAATGCACTTGAAGTTACAAGGAAATTACGTGAAGTGTGGAAAGTGCATCAAAGTTTACATAGACGATGCATGTTCAGTGACAGGAGGTTTGCTGACTTGATAGGATGCTTCTCCAAAGCAGCTCATAATGACCACTGGAAACATCACAGCAGTCACTTGGAAGCTCTGGCAGCCAACACGAAAAGCATCCTGGATGATTTTATCAGAGCTTTACCAGTAGAGTCACGTCTATTTTCAGATCCATGCAATGAAATGATTGGCAAACACATGAGTAATGGTTGTCAGGAGCAAAGTACTGGCTTAGTGCTTTGAACTCCAAAAATTTCTTTCATGATGATCCATTTGAACACCATCTTGAAATCCGAGCATGGTTTTGCTGGATTGTTTTCTCTCTGGTTGTTTTCATTACTAAATGATTTCAGCTTACGTTTGCCAGTAAAGAGACCAATGGCTTTGAATATGCATGCTAAAACTGAGATCTCACTAAAAAAAAAGCAGTTTTGAAAGTAAATAGGAGTTGTCCTTCATCATTTTTTGGCTCATAGTAATATATAGAGTGAAGCAGAGGAGCACTTCTTAGTGGTCAAATGTAGTTTTCTCTAATACTTCCTTGAAGTGAGCAAAGAGAGTGATTAGATAAAAAATGGCAGTGTGACTCTGGTTTCAACCTGGCTGCTATGGAGAAACAACAAACTACTTGAATT